>NC_022010.1:41561514-41567598 GCF_000317375.1 Microtus ochrogaster
CGTGCGCCACCACCGCCTGGCCCGTTAACTTTTTTTTTCTTTTAAAGGATTAAAAAGTTATCCACATGCTTGGGTGATCTCTCCAAGGTTAAGAACAATTCAATTCTCAGCAACCACAGGTCCGTTCACAACCATCTATAATAAGATCCAGTGCCCTTTTCTGGCCTGTAGGGATACATACAGGCAGAATGCTGTATACATAATTAACAAATAATTTTTTTAAAGTCATCTATTAAGTGTCAATACTTCCTTCCTAAGTAGAGCACTTGCCTAATATGCATGAGGCATTAGGTTTAATCCCTAGCATTACAAAAATTCCATCTGTATTGAACGTAGACTTTTTTTCTTGTCAGTATTCCCTAAACAACAGAACAATCTTTTTTTTTTTTTTTGTATTAATTAAATCACTGCTTGGCCCATTAGCTCTAGTCAGAACAATCATTTAGAAAGCATTTACATTATATTAAGTATAGTAAATTATCTAGAGATGGTGTAAATTATAAAGTACATTGAAGGATGTGCCCATGTGTGCATGTGCGTGTATTTGAAGGTCAGAGGTTGTGATCATCCTCAGTTGCTCTTCTACCTTATTCATTGAGGCAGAGTTTCTGAGTCAAACCCTGGGCACTCTGATATGGTTGGTTTCCCTGTCCAGCTTGTGCTGGGGATCCCATCTTTGCATTATGTTGTGTGACAAAACGTTTCCTGGGAGAGACAACACACACATCAACTCACATCAGATAGGGATCCCATTACAGACCAAGTATCAATACCATCAAAGTCCAGCTTGTTGAACTGAATTTAATTGGGGTTATTTACAGGAATATGGGTGAGGGGTCACAAAGACATCTGCATCACCAAAGCCCGCCTAGCATGGGTAACAGTTCACAAAAGCTGGGAATCTGGAACACACTGTACAGGTTGGAGAGCGTCCTTTCCAAGCACCTCTTCCAGGCAGCTCAGCTAGTTTCTGCTTCTTCCAGGCAGTTGGTCTGATCCAAGAGTCTTCTTTGTAGCTTAGCTTTTATTGCTAACTTTTTCAAGAAGTGGCCTAATGAATCTGGTAAGTTTCAGGGACTTCCTGAAGCTGTCTTGAGATATTAACTTTCCTGCAGGATGGACTGTTTTAATTATACATTTTCCAAGGATGGGATTACAGGTGGGTTGTTGTTTTAGGGTTTCTATTGCTGTGAAGAGAAACCGTGACCACAGCAATTCTTATAAAGAAAACATTTAATTGGGGCTGGCTTACAGTTCAGAGATTTAGTCATTATTGTCATGGCATTAAGCATGGTGGTATGAAGGCAGATATGGTGGTAGAGAGGTAGCTGAGAATTCTACATCTTGTACAGGCACAGGAAATGGTTTGTCTCATTGGGTGTGACTTGGACATATAAGACCTCAGAGTTTGCCTCCATAGTGACACACTTCCTCCAACAAGACCACACCTCCTAATAGTGCCATTCATTTAGGGGCCATTTTCTTTCAAACCACTACAGTTTCTGAGCCCACTGTGCATTTTGCCTCGGTCCTGGGGATCTAGACTTAACCACTCAAGTCTGCATAGTAAGTGCTTTTGCTGGTAAGATGTCATCCTGTCCTGGATATTCACCTACAGGTTGTGCATGGCGATGTTTTAGACAGCTTCATGTTATAGTAGTAATAAGATGTTTGAGTTAGTTGTCTTGAAAAGAGAGCACTATTTTAGTTTACTTTTGGAGGTTTCAGTTAGTCCCTTTGCTTGTGGCAAGGCAGTATACATCATAGTGAACACATGGTAGAAGTTACTCAGTTCTTGGCAGCCAAGAAACAGAAAAGGTAATAAATGAGACCAGGGTCTCATGCTCCCCATCAAGGGCACAGCCCAAAGTGACCAAATCTTCTCTGTTAGGTTCCACTTCTCAAAGGTTCACATAGTGCTCATAGTGTTGTGGTGGGAACCAAGCCATTTTCACAAATGCCTTTGAGATGACACCCAAATCATAGGAAAAAGGATTTCCTTCAAAGGTGTTGGATAGAGATACTGTATCCTCAATACAAAACAAGTAAAAGAGTCAAAGTCTGTGAGACTGCCTGCAAGTCAGAACAACAAATTTTATTGAGACAGAATATAGAGTTGATTAGATTTTAGCTTGCACAACCCATTTTTTAAAAGATCTATTATTTTATTATTCATTTATTCGCTTCATTTATTTATTCCTTACTCTGTGAACCATGCTGGTCTGGAACTCAGAGATCCACCTGTCTCTATCTCTTGAGTGCTAGGATTAAAGGTGTGCACTCACTGCCCAGCTCAAGATTTTTTTTTTTAATTTTTAGTTTTTATATGTGTATGCACACATATAAAACACATACGTGTCAGTGCAGTTACCCATGGAGGCCAGGAGAGAAAATGGGATATCCTGGAGCTGGCATTACAGGCTGTGTGTGTGTGTGTGTGTGTGTGCGTGCACACTATCTGAAGCTGGTATTACAGGTAGGAGTGTGTGTCCATGCCTGTCCAAGGAGGCCAGAAGAGGTCATTAGATGCCCTGGATCTGGAGTTAGAAGTAGATGTGCACCAGTTGATTGGGTTAGTAACTAAACTCAGACCCTTTGGAAGAGTAGTACATTCTTAACTGTTTAACCAACTCTCACAACCCCAGTTTAGCACAAATCTTTAAGGAATCACTGCTACTTAATTTTTGGTGTGGTATCAAAAAATATTCATGTTTATCTAAAATGATATTATTTCTTTACTACTCTATTTCTTTGTGGGGCTGGATTTTAATATTTTTATACTTGAATTTAAATAAAGCAATAGATTTTTTTTTAATTTTTTAAAAATCTTTATTACATATACAGTGTTCTGCTTGCATGTATACTTGCAGGCCAGAAGAGGACACTAGATCTCATTACAGATGGTTGTGAGCCACCATGTGGTTGCTGGGAATTGAACTCAGGACCTCTGGAAGAGCAGGCAGTGCTCTTAACCTCTGAGCCATCTCTCCAGCCCAAAGCAATAGATTTTAAATTATGCAGGTGATATGAAAGTTCCAGTTTTTCTCTTAAGCTAGATATTGTCAGAGATTTATGAAAATATGAAAACAGTGTTGCTCTTCTTACTATATTGGTTTTATCTGCTAGTCCTTTTATTCCGCTAGGGCTGTCCTGGGTGTGTGGATTTCTGTTAGCTTTTTGTAGCTTAGTCTTTTTGGCCTTAATGAATACCATTCCTACCGAGTAAACAGATGATTACAGAGGAATGGTGCTTGCTCATGGTAGCTATTTGCAAGAGTGAGAGGGCACTTGGGGAAAAGGTCCCAGGGCCAGAGGTGTGGTAGCTTTAAGAGAGGCTCTTAGTGAGGTATGATAAATGGGGAGGGAGCAAATAGCAGTGATTAGCCCCAAAAATAATAGGAGGTGGGTAGAGGGCTAGTGATATAAAGTAGTAGTAAAAGCCCCAAGGTGGCCTGGTGCCTCACAAAAGGATGAAAGAGAGGAGGAATGTGCTGGCCTATTAGCTGGTTGCTCTTGGTGGATTAGAATAGAATATTCCCCTATTACACTGGTATTCTGTGTCCCGTTGTATAACACACTTGCTTTGTCAAGTGTTAGGGTTATAATCTGTCAGAAAGGTTGTATAAAAGGGCTGTGCATCAATGACCTGAGTCCCATCTCTGGAACCCCTGGTTGAAGGAGAGGACCAACTCCTGAAAGTTGTCCTCTGATCTGTACACATGGGCTGTGGCAAGCACACACATTACAAAATAAAATTTTAAAAATCCTATCACTTACCTAGTTTTCAGAAGACATTGTTTGGGGGACAGGTATGGTAGTACATGACTGTAATTCTAGCACTTGGAAGGTTGAGGTAGTAGTAGATTTTGAGCTCCGAGCTATCCTGGGCTAGATACAAGGGCTATCTTTTATAAAAACCAAAGCAACAACAAAGGCACTTAACCTAAAGAACTCCTGCTACAAACATACCTTTTAAATAGATACTATTAATTAAAAATAGTTCAAAGATTAGAAAGAATCACAATTCTTCAGTTTTTTTTAAACAGTAAAAAAAGAGCAGAATGAAAAAGATTAGGTTTAAATTTTTTAAAATTTGGGCTATTTAAAAATTTAATACTGACTATTTTAGAAAGTCTCTTCCTGAAGGTAATTGTGATTCTTTTGTTTTTGAGACAGACTTATGTAGTCCAGTCTTGAACTTATTTTGTAGCCCTTTATGACCTTCAACCTCCTATTTCTACTAAGATTCCAGGCATGTAGCACTATTTTTGGCATTATAATTATGATAGTTTAATATAAATATTGGTGGTCATGTGTGCTTATATGAATGACATTTAAACATGCGCTTGTGTAGCCAGCTCAGGTTGGTTTTGAACTCAGCTCATGTAGTCAAAGATGACTTTAAATTTCTGCTATGATTACCGGCATATATCACCATTCCAGGACTATGAGGTACGCAGGATTGAAGCCAGGGCTTCATGCATGCTGGGCAAGTACTACAAACTCTAAATTTTGGTTTTTAAAATTTTAATTTGTGGGGTGTGGGTGGGTGTGCATGTGCCTACGTACATACTCGCGTGCACACACAGTCACACACACAAACCACCAGAAAAGGAAATTGGATCCCCTGGAGCTAGAGTTAGAGATAGTTGTGAGCTAACCCATGTGGGTACTTCTTGGGAACTGAACAAAGCAGCAGTTGCTTTTAACTGCTTAGCTATCTATTTTGTAATTTTAATTGTTTTTCTTTTAACTGAGTGATTCTTTTTGGTTTGTCAAGACAGAGTTTCTCTGTGTAGCCCTGGCTGTCCGAGAACTAACTCTGTAGACCAGGCTGGCCTTGAACTTACAGAGATCTGCCTACCTCCACATCCAAAGTGCTGGGATTAAAGGTGTTTGCCACACCTTTAATGTATACCACAGCCCGGCATACACACACACACACGCACACACACACACACACACATCAATTTAAAGTGTTACACTGAAAGAATTTATTTAACATATTCATTTTCAGTTGGCCATGGTGTACATGCCTTTAAATCCCAGCTCTCAGGCAGACTGATCTGGTGGTCAACCTGGTCTACATAATGAGGTCTAGGTCAGCCACAGCTGTATGGGCAATAGGCTCTGTATGATATGTATGGGTAATAAAGTTTGAAAACATTTTTCTAAAAAAAAAAAAAAGAAAGTAACATTTCAATTAATACATTCTAAATTTTATATAAAATATATAAAAATTGAATATAGGTTCTCTAAAAGTACAGTAGAAGAACTTTGTCCTGTGTAATCATGGGAACACTTCAGAAATTTTCAGTGTATTTTTTTGGTGTTTATGATTCTACATGTGTATCCACTAAGACAGAATTCTTAAATCTTGGGGCTTAGGATGTATATAAGGACTAGGGCTGGAGGTAGGAAGAGCACTTGCCTAGCATTTTTTCCCTCCCAAGACAAGATCTCACTGTGTAGCTCTAGATCAATCTGGCTTTGAACGCACAGAAATGTGCCTGTTTCTGCCTTAGAAATACTGAGATCAAAGGTATGTGACACCCTCTCTACAAAGAGAAGAATTTGCAGCCAGGCAGTGGTGGCTCATACTATTTAATCCCAGCACTCAAAAGGCAGGTGTATCTCAGAGTTCAAGGCCAACATGGCCCACAGAGCAAGTTCCAGGACAGCCAGGGCTAAGAGAAAAGCCCTGTCTCTAAAACCCAAACACACACACACACACACACACACACACACACACACACACACACGGACTTGACTTGCATTGCGCTGGGTCAAAGAATGATTAGTCCTTTAAACTGTATTAAGATTTTTTATTTAATTCTTTTATTGATATTTATTGAGCTTGAAAGACCCTCAGAGAGTGTCTTTCAGTCTGGGGAGACCCTTCCCAAGGAACAGCGAGACCACTTGTGCAGACGCAAACAGCAAGAGGTTTATTCAGATACACAGGTACCTGGGGCATCCAAGTCTCTCAGAGGACTGGCGCGCTGTCAGGCTGGGGTAGCGGGTTTTTATAGGGTAAAGGGAGCAGAAGCGCGGTTACAGAAGCGAGATGCATAGTTACAGGGT
>NC_022010.1:41568694-41576641 GCF_000317375.1 Microtus ochrogaster
TGCTCTTAACCACTGAGCCATCTCTCCAGCCCGATCTTGGCCATTCTTACAGGTGTAAGATGGAATCTCAGAGTTGTTTTGATTTGCATTTCTTTGATGACTAAGGATGTTGAACATTTCTTTAAGTGTCTTTCATCCATTTTAGATTACTCTGTTGAGAGTTCTCTGTTTAGGTCTGTACTTCATTTTCTTTTATTGGATTATGTGATCTTTTGGTGTCCAATTTCTTGAATTCTTTGTATATTTTGGAGATCAGACCTCTGTTAGTGAAGATCTTTTCCCATTCTGTAGACTGTCGTTTTGTCTTATTGACCATGTCCTTTGCTTTACAGAAACCTTTCAGTTTCAGGAGGTCCCATTTATTAATTGTTTCTCTCAGTGTCTATGCTGCTGGGGTTATATTTAGGAAGTAGTTCACTGTGCCAATGCGTTCACGTGTACTTCCCTCTTTCTCTTCTATAAGGTTCAGTGTGGCTGGCTTTATGTTGAGGTCTTTGATCCATTTGGACTTGAGTTTTGTTCATGGTGATAGAGATATGGGTCTATTTTCATTTTTCTACATGTGGATATCCAGTTATTCCAGCACCACTTGTTAAATATGCTTTCTTTTTTCCATGTGATATTTTTTGCTTCTTTATCAAAGATCAGGTGTTTGAAGATGTGTGGATTGATATTCGGGTCTTCTATTCAGTTCCATTGGTCCTCCTGTGTGTTCTTATGCCAATACCAGACTGTTTTCAGTACTGTAGCTCTGTAGTAGAGTTTGAAGTCAGGGATTTTGATGCCTCCAAAAGTTCTTTTATTGTATAGGATTGTTTTGGCTATTCTGGGTTTTTTGCTTTTCCAAATGAAGTTGATACTGTTCTTTTGAGGTTTTTGAGAAATTTTGCTGGGATTTTGATGGGCATTGTGTTGAATCTGTAGATTGCTTTTGGTAAGATTGCCATTTTTACTATGTTATTTCTGCCTACCCAAGAGCATGGGAGATCTTTCCACTTTTAATTTTTCTTCAAAGATTCAAAGTTCTTGTCATACAAATCTTCCACTTGTTTAGTTAGAATTACTCCAAGATATTTTATGCTATTTGTGGCTATTGTGAAGGGTGTTGATTCTCTGATTTCTTCCCCAGTCCTTTTATCATCTGTGTACAGGAGGGCTACTGATTTTTTGGTTTTTCGAGATAGGGTTTCATCTGTACCTTTGGAGCATGTCCTTGCACTAGCTCTTGTATACCAGGCTAGCCTCGAACTCACAGAGATCTGCCTATCTCTGCCTCCCAAGTGCTAGGATTAAAGGCTTGCGCCACTACCGCCCGGCTCCCTTTCTCTTTTCTTCCTTCCTTCCTTCCTTCCTTCCTTCCTTCCTTCCTTCCTTCCTTCCTTCCTTCCTTCTTTCTTTCTTTCTTTCTTTCTTTCTTTTTTGAGACAGGGTTTCTCTGTAGCTTTGGTGCCTGTCCCGGAACTAGCTCTTGTAGATCAGGCTGGCCTCGAACTCCCAGAGATCCGCTTGCCTTTGCTTCCCGAGTGCTGGGATTAAAGGCGTGCGCCACCACCGCACGGCTTCCGGCTCCCTTTTTATTTTTTTTTTTGGTTTTGTTTTTCAAGGCAGGTTTCACTGTGTAACTGTGGCTGTCTTGAAATTTAGTAATTTATTTTTTATATTTGTGCGCCTTGGTGTTCTTGCTTTCATCTATGCCTGTGTGAGGGTGTCAGATCCCCTGGAACTGGAGTCACAGACAGTTATGAACTGCCATGTGGGTGCTGGGAATTGAACTCAGATTCTCTGGAAGAGCTGCCCGTGCTCTTAATTGCTGAGCCATCTCTCCTGCTCTATTTTTTCCCTCACTTTTAGGCATTATTAAAAATATGAACATTTTAAAATACATATGGGGCTGTAGAGACGACTCAGTGGTTAAAAACACTGACTGATTCTTTTGAAAGGACAGAGGTTCAGTTTCCAGAACCCCTGTAGAGGCTCATAACTGTCTATAACTATAGCTTCAGGGCATCTGATACTCTCTCCTGGCCACACGCTACACAGACTTACATTGTAGGGAAAGATTACATACACACAAAATAAAACAAGAATGCTTATATAAAGAATATCTTTAGAATATTATTCAAAATTAATGTTTTAATTTTTTTTTTTTACCAATTCTGTTTTTCTTCTACAGCCCCTAAAAGACGAAGGCCTGCACGTTCAATATTTGATGGTTTCCGAGATTTTCAAACTGAAACTAGTAGGTATTTGTGAACTAGTCTCTCAGCTCCATCTTCCATTCCACTTCCTTTCTGTTACAATGAAAAGAATGTTTAGTATTTGTCTTCATTACTTTGAGGATTCCCCATGTTTAAAAAGTGAAATAATAGCAACATCAAAATGTTGGGTAAAGATACTGGCTAGTTTGATCTCCAGGATCCACATGATGAAAAGGGAGAAACTGACTCCTGCAAGTTGTACTTTGACTCCGCATATGTACCATGACATACATACATGTACATGTATATACATACACTATCCTAGTTAGGGTTACTGTTGCTATAATGAAACACTAAGACCATACACAACTTAGGGAGGTGTCAAAGACCAGCATCAATAAAACTTGTATGGTCCAGGGTAAGAACATGGTTAGAATTATTAAGTAAAAAAGAAACAAAGATGTAAGAGAAATAAGAGTGAAACATAAGGGGAGGGAGGAGGCAACAGACTTCATTAACATGATATAAGGAATAGACTTGAATTCTCTGACCTTTGGTCCAGATGGAATGGCTCCACCTCTACACCCAAAATACTAATTAACCACACCCTGGGTCAGCATCTCTCATTTGTAGCCACACTTGTTGTCAACAACTTTGAGAGAGCAAAAATAAACTCAAAGTCTCTGACCTCCAGTCATGGTGGAGCAGGATCACAACTGTGGGTCCCCACAGGGAGAAAAGGGTTTACTTGGCTCATACTTCATGTCAGGACAGGAACTCAAACAGGGAAGGAACTTGGAGGAAGGAGCTGATGCAGAGGCCATGGAAAGGTGCTGCCCACTGGCTTGATCCCCATGGCTTGCTTAGCCTGCTTTCTTGTAGAACCAAGGACCACCAGCCTAGGGATGGTACCACCCACGATTGGTTGGGCCCTCCCCCATCAATCACTAATTAAGACAATGTACTACAGCAGTGTTTCTCAACATGTGGGTCACAATTGCTTGGGGGAGGGGTATCCTGCATATCAGGATATTTGCATTATAGCTAGTAACAATAGCAAATACGGTTATGAAGTAGCAATGAAAATAATTTTATGGCTTGGGGTCACCACAACATGAGGAACTGTATTAAAGGGTTATAGCATTAGGAAAACTGAGGACCATTTCCCTACAGGCTTGCCTGTAGCCAGTCTAGTGTTACAGAGTCATTTTCTTGAGTCTCCTTCCTCTTTGACGACTCTAGCTAGTCAAGTTGACATAAAACTAGTCAGCACAGTTCATGCCTTTCTGTGGTACAGCTCAGAAGTGTCTCAGAAGTATACTTTTAAGAGTCTAAAGAAAGGACAAATTTGTTCGTTTATTTGTTGGGGATGGTGTGTAGGCCATGATATGTGTGTGTTCTCTAACAAGAGAATAGCTTATTGGAGTTAATTCCTACCACATGGGCCCTGGGGATTGAACTCAGGCCATCGGGTTTGGCAGCAAGTATCCTGACTTTCTGAACCATCTAGCTGGCCCAGGACAGTTGTTTTTTAGATAATACATGACACATGCTTGGTCTGTATCTGGTGTTGTATCTGTGCCCTTTTAAGGTAAGGATAGGTCCAGTAACTTTGTAAAAAGTTGAAAGAAAAGGCTTAAGTTATCAAAGGAATCTGCTTTTTTAGTAGATGGGGACAGCTCTACTGCTCTAACTCTACTGCAAGCTTACAGACTGGGAGCTAGCTGCAATCAATGGGTTAGGGTCATTATCAAACTAGAAAAATTATTCTGAAAGCTTTCTTCTGTGTTATGAATATGTGAAAGAGTTTACTTTGATGAGGGTGTGTGTGTGTGTGTGTGTGTGTGTGTGTGTGTGTGTATGTGTGTATGTGTGTGTGTGTGTGTATTATTTTGCTGGTGACAAACAGGGCCTTGAATATTCTAGGAAGCAAACATTCTACCCCTCAGGTGTATCCTCATCTCAAGGTGAATTCGGTTTTGTTTTAAATGGTGCTGGGCACTAAATGGGGGCCTGTGTGTACTAGAT
The DNA here is from genome assembly GCF_000317375.1 of Microtus ochrogaster. Classification (NCBI taxonomy): domain Eukaryota; kingdom Metazoa; phylum Chordata; class Mammalia; order Rodentia; family Cricetidae; genus Microtus; species Microtus ochrogaster. Next base: position 41,572,921 of record NC_022010.1, read on the forward strand.
AAGTACTGAGCTAGATCTCCAGCTCAGCTGCCTTTCCTTTTTACTGTGAGACAGACAATTTCTTACTAGGTTGTTCAGATTGGACTTGAAATCACTCTGTGGTTCAGGTTTTTTGTTTTTTGAGAAGGGGTTTCTCTGTGTAACAACTTTGACTATCCTGGAACTTAATTTGTAGAACAGGCTAGCCTTGAACTCACAGAAATCTGCCTCTGCCCCCTGAGTGCTGGGGTTTAAAGCCAGGTGCTGCCACACCTGACTGAACTTCTTGTGTTAGCCTAAGTCTGCACCACCAGGCCTGACCCAACAGGACTATTTGTAACTAATTTAATTTTCTACTTTTATCCTTAGGCTAGGGAACAACACAAACTCCTGGAATATTTTTTTGCCCCTCTTTGTATTTTTTTTTCAAGTCATTTGCTTTTTGAAACTAAGCATACTGTTCAGTAATTCTTTCAGTCAATATAAGGTCTTTTGTTTATTATGGAATTTAACACTTTCATTTTATGACTAATTAAAACTTTCCCCATCCTTCTGTATTGCAGTTAGGCAAGAACAGGAATTAAGAAATGGAGGAGCAATAGATAAGAAACTCACCACCCTTGCAGATCTGTTCCGGCCCCCAATTGACTTGATGCACAAAGGCAGCTTTGAAACAGTAAGTTTTTGGAGATTGTATACTAAACCTATGAACTGGTTTACAATTTTAGTTTGTCTTTTTTTTTTCCCTCTTTCCTCTTTCTTGAGACAGGGTTTTACCATGTAACCTGGCCATAGTATATTGACCATGCTGGCCTCAAAATCAGAGATGGGTCTGCCTCTACCTCCTCTGTGTGCCACCATGCCTTTTTAATTCCATTTTATTTTTTTCAGTATATAGAGAATTGGTATCCTAACTATTTATGCATAATATACTTAAGGGTGGCACTGGGTTATATTTTTACTGGCAGTAAATGACTAACATTTTTAACAACAGTGTATGACTTTGATTATTTTGAAAGCCTTTGATTAGCCTTGTGTGACATCATTGTAGAGCCTCTAACACTTTGAAAGCTTCTTTTTATAAACTTAGTTTTGTAAATGTATGTATCTTTTACTATTGCTAAGTATGTAGTATAATGTTTACTAACCATTTATAAATTGTTTGTGTTTCTCTTTTACCTATATTGTAGTCTCCCCCTTATCTTCAGTTTTGATTAGGTTTAATTTACATGAAATCTCAAAATATTAAATGGAAAGTTCCAGACATAAAAGTTGCTATAGTGTTTTGTTGTTGTTTGTTTTTGAGACAGGTTTTCTCTGTTTTCTTTGGAGCCTGTCCTGGAACCCACTCTGTAGACCAGGCTGGCCTTGAACTCACAGAGATCACCTGCCTCTACCTCATGGGTGGAGCCCTAGGATTAAAGGCGTGCACCACCTGGCCGAAAATTGGTATGTTTTAAGTTAGGCACTCTTCTAAGTAGTGTGATGAAATCTTGCCATCTACTCAGGACAATGTATCTGTATAATATCTGTTACCTACCTGTTTATCATTTAGTTAGCTGATCTGGGCTAATATAAATTGACCAACTTGCTGGGGTGGTAGTGGTGCATGCCTAGCACTAGGGAAGCCAAGGCAGGGGTAGCTCTAAGTTCAAGGCTAGCCTGATCTTCAGATTTAGTTCTAGGACACCTGTGGCTACCCAGAGAAGAAACCCTGTCTTGGAAAAACAAAAACAAAAAAAGTTGCTCAACTTATAATAGCTTCATTTTATTTATTTGGGTTTTTTGGGGGGGGATGGTTTGTTTATTGTTTGGTTTTGGTGTTTTGTGTAGCTTTGGAGCCCAGGCTGGCCTTGAACTCACAGAGAATCTGCTTGCCTCTGCCTCCCAAGCAACTGGGATTAAAGGCGTAGTTCTTTCATTTTTGAGGCAGGGTCTCACTATGTAGCTCTTAGACCAGACTGGCCTCGAATTCAGAGAGCCACCTGGTTAGGAGATTAAAGGTGTGCACCACCACACCCAACTCAGTTTGTAATATCTTTTTTGTTTGTTTGTTTGGTTTGGTTGGGGTTTTTTTGTTTTGTTTGTTTTTGTTTTGTTTGTTTTTTATTTGGTTTGGTTTTTTTGAGACAGAGTTTCACTGTAGCTTTGGAGTCTGTCCTGGAACAAACTCTTACAGATCAGGCTGGCCCCAAACTCACAGATATCCACCTGCCTCTGCCTCCCGAGTACTGAGATTAAAGGTATGTGCCACCATTGCCCAGCTTCAGTTTGTAATAACTTAATGCTTGTGTTTAAATAACTTATTTTCCATAATTGTACCCCAAAACTTAACTAGTGATATTGGCAATTGGGTATATCATAGACAAACTATAAAGTGTTTCCTATAATTAGAAGGGTGATAATTCTTGGTTTATAGTAAAAATAAATTATCCATGAAATTGTGAAGAAGGGACTTCTTCAAAAGAATTTTGAACTACTTTTCCTGTCATATTTGACATTGTAAAAGTCTGGTCTCCATGTGGCAGTGCTTAGTTAGAATGGATTAAATTTGTGTATATTTTTTGTTATTTGTGGTTTCATGATGATGGAAGTCACAAAATATCCCACACCAGTTCAGAATTATGAATAATGAAAGGGTTATTTATTTAAGGGAAAACTTAGAGATCACTGTCCTAGATAACAGTTCTCTGCATGAACAAAAACAGTCTAGAAGCCAGATGCAAGAGAGCGGGGCGCATACTTTACAGCTGCTTTTACAGTATAAGAGACCATGCCCAGGTGGGCTGGTATCTTAAAGGCTATTGGCTGAAGGAGCAGAATGTGCTCCCACAGCAGTTTCAGGTAAGTATTGGGGATATTAGAAATATATCTGGATCCAATTACAAAATATATTCTTTCCCCAGTTCTTCCTAGCTTTATCTTTTCTAAACTCAAAGGAAAACTTCCTGGGGCAGTTTACTTGATTGTGTCTGCTAACTTTTAACCAAAGCTAGGGGAATATGTTCCCTTCTCACCACAGTGATAATGATTGTCATTGAGAAGACAGCAGTAGGAACTGGAGAGATGGCTTAGCACTTAAGAGCATTAGCTGCTCCTGCAGAGGATCCAGCACCCAGATGGTGACTTACAACTGCAGTTCTAGGGGATCCAGTACCCTCTTCTGGTCTCCACAGATAGCAAGCATGTACATAAACTCATAAACATGCATTCAAACATATAACATTAAACAAACCTTTAAACACAAACAAGTAAATAAAACAAAACTATCACATTTTCAAGATATTTAATATTTCCAGAGAGGATTTGCTGGCTGGTAAGACTGTTGAATGTGTGGTTCCAACAGTTAGGTCAAAGCCAGTATTTCCCTTTCTCTAAAGGAGCAGAATCAAGACTATTGTGCATAGTATTACAGAAAAAAAATAAAAATAAGGGATTTACTAGGTTGACTTAATGATATTCACTGGTAGTTCAACAGTGACTGTTTGTATACTTGAGCTGCTCAATCCAAAAAGTAGGTTGCTTCAGCCATTCTGTCTGGTGTTGAAGGCCTAGAAACTCCCTGGAGAGCTGAAGTTTGATGACAATGGCCACAAGTATACACTGAGAAAGAAAGGGTCTTACAGGGATGTACACACTTACTTCCTCCTATTTTCATTCATTCAGTGGCTGGTGCCAGCCAACTTCTGGGTGGGCCTTTCTTTTTTTTTTTTTTTTTTTTTTTTGGTTTTTTTTTTTTTTT
>NC_022010.1:41576741-41583243 GCF_000317375.1 Microtus ochrogaster
TGTAGACCAGGCTGGTCTCGAACTCACAGAGATCCGCCTGCCTCTGCCTCCCAAGTGCTGGGATTAAAGGCGTGCGCCACCACCGCCCGGCTATGGGTGGGCCTTTCTTCTCAGTCCTAAAGGTCTGTGTTCTCTAAAGTGCAATTCCACCAGTTCTGATTTCTCCTAATTCACTCAACTTGATAGCTGTCACAAGGATTATATATGCAAAATAATAATGTATAAATGAAAAGAAAAACTATGTCATTTAAAGATTTATTATTTATATGTATATGTATGCATATATATGCATTGCGTGACGTTGTCCCCTGAGACCAGAAGAGGGCATCAGATCCTCTGGAGATGTGACCCACTGGGGATAGGTGCTGGGAACCAAACTCCATTCCTCTGCAAGAGTGTCAAGTACTTTTATATTCTGGCCCATATCGCCAGCCTCTAGATATCATTTTATTTATTAATTATTTGATATTTTATTTTTTCTTATTTTGGCAACAGAGTTTGAGACAGGGTCTCTCTCTATAGCCCTTGCTGTCCTGGAGCTCTGAACTCAGAACTCCACCTGCCTCTACCTACCCTGTGCTGCTACCCAGTTTACAACAAGGTGTGAACCACCCACACCCTGTTAGAATTCATTACAGTGTATTTTAATCATATTCATTCCCTAATCCCCTAACTCCTCCCAGCTTCACATTTCCCACCTAAAACCACCAAGACCAATTTGTGCTACCCTTACACAGAATGGTCCAGGGGCGCATGGAACATCCACTGGAGCATGGTCACTCTATCAGGAATGACGCTCCTAAAATGGACTTTTTCTGCCCTGGCTCTCTTGCAACTGTCTCTGTAGACCAGATTAACCTCAAACTCAGAGATCCTCCTGCCTCTGCCAGCGTAAGTGCTGGGATTAAAGGTGTGTGCCACCACTGCTTAGCTAGAGACTTTTTTTTTTAATCAATGTTTAACTTTACTTTTACAGGCCAAAGAGTGTGGCCAGATGCAGAATAAGTGGCTGATGATAAACATTCAAAATGTACAAGACTTTGCATGCCAGTGCCTCAACCGTGATGTGTGGAGCAATGAAGCTGTGAAGAATATTATCCGGGAACATTTCATTTTCTGGCAGGTGAGAAGGACAGTTAATTAAAATTTTGGTAATATTTTTGAAGTGTGGGATGTTGTTGAGGAGGAATGGTGTACAAACTGGGAAAAGTGAATTCATTATGACATAAGTTACCTGTGATGGTTAAATATGTGATGCTCATGCTTCAGGAGCATCTGACAGTCGGTCTACAGCTGTACAGTTCAGTAGAGAAACCTTAAATACCATCTGAAAAGGTTCAGAGAAAACAGGTGAAATCAACATTGATATTCTTTAAATCAGTAGATTTTATATATATATATATATATATATATATATATAACACATTAACATTTTAATGTCAGGATCTGTGGGTGTTAAATTCTCAAGATATAGTATGTAATTCATGCTTAGTGCATGGAATTAGTCAATTTCAACTATTTAATATCCATACAAGACAAATGGCCATGTGAAAAACATTTTAGAACTTTGGAAAAACATTAAAACTTGTGTTTTAGCTTGAGTTTGCTACTCTTTTACTGTGCGTTCTTAGCTTAATATTCCTCCGTGTTCAGATGTAATATCTTTTCATGTAAATTATCTAGTTAAGTTAAACTAGGTAGCTTACCTCTAACTTCACTTTTGTTTCACTTTTCTTGTTGGTTGGAGTTTTTTGTTTGTTTGGCTTACTGCTGGGGATTCAACCTGGGTCCTCCTGCAAGCTAGGCAAGTGCTCCACCATTAAGATAATCTCCATCCTCCTTTTTAGTTCTTTAGTTGTTTTTTTTTTTTTTCCAGATGTGGTTTCTCTGTGTAGTCCTGGCTGTCCTGGAACTCACTCTGTAGACCAGGTTTACCTTGAACTCAGAGATCAAGCTGCCTTTGCCTCCTAAGTGCTGGGATTAAAGGTGTGTGCCACTAGGGTCCACTCCTTTTGAGCTTTTGAAACCACTCCAAGTAGCCCTTTAACTTGTGATCCTCTGACCTCAGTCACCTGAGTAGCTGGGGATTATAGCCTAGATAGACCCAGTTTCAATTTCTAGTTTTTAAAAAGTTACAGAAAATAACAAAGTAAACATAATATTTTCCTTTTCTAAGATATATTACTATTGATGCTGTTAATTTACCCGTTTGTATTTTACAGTCTGATAAATCCAGTGGGATTTCTGTTTTGTTTTTTTTTTTAACTGTTGTTATTATAAGCTTGCGTGTATATACTGGATGGCTGTGTGGTGTGGAGGATTGAGGATAACTTTTGGAAATTGGTTGTCTCCTTCCATTATAGGTTCTGGGGATCAAACTCAGGTGGTCAGACTTGTGCTGCAACACTTTGACCTGATGAGTCATCTTGCTGGCCTCTGAGATTGGTGTTTTTTGAGTTTTTGGTTTGGTTTGGTTTTTGTTTTTTTCGAGACTGGATTTCTCTGTGTTACCCTGACTGTCCTGGAACTCACTCTGTAGACCAGGCTGGCTTTGAACTTGCAGAGATCCACCTGCTTCCGCCTCTCAGAGTGCTGCTGAGATTAAAAGTGTGTGCCACAACTGCCTAGCTCTGTGATTGTTTTTAATGATAGAATTTCTTTTATTTTATTCAAATATTGAACATCTCTGCCTAATAAAATGTTGGGTTTTCAAATTTATAATCTTAATATATTGTGATTTATTAAAATACATTTTCTATGCCAGGCATAGTGACTAATGCCTTTCTCTGTAAGTTCAAGGACAACCTGGTCTATATAGTAAACTCCAGGACAGCCAGAGCTATATAGTGAGATCCTGTCTCCAAAATAAACCAAACAAACAGAAAACTCACAGATGGACAAATACTTGAAAAGAAAAAAATAGTACCTCTTTTGAAGTGAGGAAGGAGAAGAAATAGGTTTGTTGTTCATAATGAGTTTTTAGAAGGGACCATACCTGATCTTACTTCCCTTTTCACATGGGAATGAAAACAAAGCATGTTTTTCAAAGGCTTATTTGGGGAATCCATTGCTGTTAGTGGGTAACACTGCTTTTTATATTACTGACTTAACAGGTTTATCATGACAGTGAGGAAGGTCAGAGGTACATACAGTTTTATAAATTAGGGGATTTCCCCTATGTTTCCATCTTGGACCCACGGACAGGTAAGTTACATCCAATTACAGCCTTTAAACTATCATTAGTTTTTCACATACGTAAATAGTTGATTAATATTTGATTGGGTCTGGCTTTAGCAATGTGATAGTTAAGGAAAGTTTTTCTTTTTATTACATAATTATGTAAACATCCTTGAATGTGTGTATTTTGGGAGTCTATTTCTGGCAACTTGAAGGGAAACAGTATTTTGTGTTTGTACAGTTCTGCTCTTTTTCAGGAAAACTGATAGGATTATCTCTTTATAAGGGTCTCCCTAGGTTTTTCTATTATAATAAAATCTTAAGATTTTAAGTTTTGGTTGTTTTCCTCTAGAGCACTAGAGGGTGAGCTGGTTTCACTATTATATTTTATTTAAATTTTTCTTTGTTTGAATTTCTTCTTCCTAAATTGCTGTAAGTGGTGCCAGCAAATAAGATAATTTTCCTGTCATGATTGATTCTATCAATGAGTTACAATTGATGTTATTGGTAGGTTATGATGATACTCTGTGACTTCAGCAACTGAAGGATGGGGATATGAATTTGTAACAAATGTTCACTATTCATATGGCAATTATTTAATGAGTATGGTTAGAAGAATTATTGATTTTGTATTTACATGTCTTAATTTTTTTTTTAATTTTTAGGTCAGAAGCTAGTAGAGTGGCACCAATTAGATGTGTCTTCTTTCTTGGACCAAGTAACAGGGTTTCTGGGTGAACATGGGCAACTGGATGGACTTTCTAGCAGTCCCCCCAAAAAATGTGCCCGATCAGTAAGTATAAGTGACAGACGACTGAATGAATATACCTGTATGTCAGCATTTTATGTGAAACATTTGATGTTAAAATGGTACTTTTAATAACGTAAGTTATTAAAACCAGTTAGTGTTTCTGACTGTACTACTTAGATACTTCTTACTTTTTTGATAGTTTTCTGCAGAAGAATTTCATCTACTCAGTGAAGTCATAATACATGTATATAACCCCGTACATATATAAATAATTAAAGAATAAAAATGAGACCTAAAAAGAAAAGAAAGGAACAATTTAAGTATTATTACTGGTGAGATAGCTTTAGGTCCTGGGTTTCCCTGGCTCTCCCAGAGTTTATTTTTACACTTAATCTCTGTAATAGTTATTATGCAGACATCTTTGCTAATTGACATTATGATTAGTTTCAAGTAAAAGTGCTTCAAAGATAAGGCAGTCTTACTTTGGTTATAATTTTGATGGCAATGAGAATAAAATTGTGTATCTTTAGAAGTCTATAGGGTATAGTGATAAAAGAAATAGCCCATATCTAAAGTGAGTACCTAAATTGAATAAATGAAATTTTCCTGTTTACTTTGGGCGTTTCACATTTCTTTACAAATTTAGAACCAACCTGTTATTTAATACAAGGAAACTTACTATAATTTTAATTGGAATACACTAGTTCTATGGACATCTAATAATTGAATCTTCAGGTCTGGTATATGGAAAATATCTCCATATTTTTGTGTCTTTAATTTCTCCCAGCAGTATTTTCTTGTTGTTGGGTTTTGTTTTGTTTTGTTTTTGTATTGACCTTAGAGTACAACCTCAATAAACAAATTTATTAATTTGAATTGCTGTTATGACACATGTTGCTGTTGACTGATATGTATGCATGCATATATGTTTGTATATGTATATAGAGTTTCATATTTTTATTCATTTACTTATTTTTGTGACCCAAGCTTACTTATAGAAGCTTGGGTGAGAATCATTTACAGGAGCATGGACACCTTACCAGTGGCTACACTCCTAAAGAAAACGCCCTTTCCATTCCCAGCAAACATTAGCTGTTTATTTTAGGGAGAGGTTGTGCCTTTGTAAGTTCTTTCCATGGCAGGGTGTTGATGGGTCCATCTTGTGCAGGATTTATACAGGTGATCACAGCCACTGCACTCAGGAATTCAATTTTGTCACACCCAGAAAATGTCCCTCCACCCATTCTTCATATCTTACGTTCTCTCTGCCTTCTCTTCCATGACATTTCCTGAACTGTGGAGAGGCTGCTATGAATGCTATAGTTCCATTCAACATTTATTCTCCACACTTTAACCCCTTATGTATCTTTGCAGTTACCATTGTCCACTGCAGAAAGAAGTTTCTGTAACTGTAGCAACAGCGCACTAATCTGACTGTTGAAGTCTCTTAGTGCTCCTTCCTGGCTCCTGGAGACAGACTTGTCTCACCACTAGAAGTTCCTCTGTCTGGTTATATAACTCCTTTTAAAATCTGTATTTGTGTGATGTGTATGTGTATGTTCTTGTGTATGGGAGTGTGTGTGTGTGTGTGTGTGTGTGTGTGTGTGTGTGTGTGTGTGTGTGTAATCGTTCCTTGCCCTCCTTATTCACTGAGGCAGGGTCTCAGTTGAACCCAAGGTTCATAAATATGGCTAACCTGGTTAGACAGTTTGTTATGAGAGCCCCTGTCTCTGCCTACTGAATGTTAGAATTATAGCCAGACTGCTACACCCACCGAGCATTTATAGGGGTTCTGGAGATCTGAGCAATAGTCCACTTTTGAAGCAAGCTCTTTAACCACTGATTGCCTCTCTAGTCCATATGTTTATTAAGATGTACTTTAGGAAGTTACTGAGGTTTCCTCCTTTTTGTGGACCAGATTATAATCTTGTCCAATGGGCTCAGATTTCCTTGAATTTCTGATACTTATGCCTCCATCTCCTGCCTGTATTCCTTTTATTCTTAGTTTGCAGGGTATCACATGTCTGATCCCAGCACCCAAGAGCCTGAATCAGGAGGACTATTGCAAGTTTGGGGACAATCAGAACTATATATTGAATTCTATTCTATAGAGTGAGACCTGTCTCAAAACAAGTCATAGACAAAACAAGCAAATAAATACTATAGAGCAAGTAGTACATGGACTTTCTTAATCAGACCTTTTTTTATTTAAAAAATTCTTTATGTGTAAATGTTTTGCCTGTATGTGTGTATTTGTCCTACATGTGTGCACTGCCCTTAAAGGCCACAAGAGTGATGGATCCCCTGGAACTGAAGTTACAAATGGTTGAGAACCATGATGTAGGTCTTAGGAACTAAACCCTTGTTCTCTGCAAGAGCAGAGGATGGGGCTGGAGAGATAGAGTATAATGAGGTCTTCAAGAGACCAGCTCTTAAGAATCCCTCTCAGGATTCTATTAAAGACACCACAATAAGCAAAAGGAGCTAGAATCTAAGGCTTTCTTTCTTTCTTTCTTTCTTTCTTTCTTTCTTTCTTTCTTTCTTTCTTTCTTTCTTTCTTTCTTTCTTTCTTTC
>NC_022010.1:41583343-41585525 GCF_000317375.1 Microtus ochrogaster
CTTTCTTTCTTTCTTTCTTTCTTTCTTTCTTTCTTTCTTTCTTTCTTTCTTTCTTTCTTTCTTTTGGTTTTTCTAGGAGCCTGACCTGAACTAGCTCTTGTAGACCAGGATGGTCTCGAACTCCCAGAGATCCGTCTGCCTCTGCCTCCCAAGTGCTGGGATTAAAGACGTGTGCCACCACCGCCCAGCTCTTCTTTCTTATTCCTTAACCCACTTGTTAAAAACATTCCCAGTAATATAACCAGCAGTTACCCAGCCCTAGCAGGTTTTCAGGACTGGAATTCTTTTGCCTCATAAAAATCAGAAAGGAGTTTTCACACACAGACATCCATCTGTGGCTGTCAGCTCAGGGTGGGAGTGGCTTAGTGTACGTCTGGTGAATGAATTAAATCATCAGGGAATTCTAGAGGAGAAGGAAAGCTAGTATGCTACACTACATTTTTAGGTGGTTAAAGATTTATTTTCAATAAAATTATGAATAGAACACAGATTGTTTATTAAATCAGCATGCCCCCCTTTTTTTTTCTCCCAGCATGCATAGAGGATATTGTATAACCAGGTAACCCATGTAAACAGTCAGGAGGAAGCTAATGGTTCCTGATCTGATTAGCATATTCATAAGACACTATAATTTCTATGGGTCTAGGTCTGGTATTTACACTTATTGGTCTAAGTGGTAGAAGCAAAGAGGAGACCCTGACCTCTATATTATCAGTTCCAGGGTATGCTGTTATCAGCCATTCTGATCACAGATGTCTGGGTCTGTGGTGCCAATGGGAAGGAAATTTTTCTCTGGGTTACAGTTAATTATCTTTTCTGCTATAAAACACAAGCAGTAAGTTTCCTGAACTAAAATCATCAGTAAGCTGAGGTTAAGGTGTAAGGAGTTAGGAATCTTTTAAGTGTGGTATAACCAGGGCATGCTTATTCTATCTGTCTGAGCAACTGTGAATCAACAGCTTTGGACAAGTAGTAATTCTGTGTCCTTGTATATCTGTGAATGTCTTAAATGGAATGCTCTTACCTGGACCATAAACACTGGCAAAATGCCTGTAGATAAAGATAATTGCAGGAAGGCAGCTCTCTGCGTTTACCTAGGAGAGAGGAACAAAGGCCTGGCAGTGTGAAACTCTTCACATAGCTAGGGGAATGCGATCAGTGAGCCCCAAAAGCATAGGAAATAGTTCTGAGCTGTGGAAATTAATTCATAAGTTTGTAACAGAAGGAGAGTCAGCTACAACAAACATCTACAGCAAGAAACAGCCACTTTATTCACAAAGCAATAATGGAGAAAAGCCTTGCCTTTTGGTTTAAAACCTTCACCAAAAGCCCCCGGCTCTTGATGAGACGCTATTGAAAAGATGGCTAAGTAATTACTGTCAAATGTTGCTGATTGTAGCGGGAATAATGGGAGCATATACTATTCTTCCAGAGGAACTGAGTTCAGGTCCAGGTACCCACCCACATCAGGTGGCTCATAGTCAGCTCCAGGTCTGATGTGTGTGGGTACCTACACTAGTGTGAACACATGCATACACACACATATTAAAATAATAAAAATAAAATTCTAAAAAGAATAGTGGGTTCTTTTAATCTGAACCAACTCTCTGACCCCTGATGTTTTTGTTTATCACCATAATTTGGGTTCTGTAAGTAAGGAATCCCAGGGAAGAGTGAGTATTGGATAGGAACAATAGGAACCTGGTCCTATCTGCTGTCTCCCTGCTGTACAGTGTTACTGCAAATTTAGTTACTTAAGCTGGTGCTGTCCCATAAATAAGTCTACCTGCTTTATATGGATGATAAATTAGACTTAATTTTATTTTTATTCATTTATTTTTTAGGAAAGGTTTCTCATTATGTAGTTCTGCCAGTCCAAGAACTCACTCTGTAGACCAGGCTGTACTTGAACTCACATAGATTCACCTGCCTTTGCCTCCAAGTGCTGGGATTAAAGGTGTCCCCATTATGTCTGGCTTAATTTATAAAAAAATTATTATGTGGCAGTAGGAAAAGGATTGAGAGTTCCAAGATCATCCTGAGCCACATAGTGTGTTTTGAGCTGATCTGCTGATCTGGACTATAGAAGACTCTTTAAAAAAAAAAATCATAGCCGGGCAGTGATAGCGCACGCCTTTAATCCCACGCTTGGGAGGCAGAGGCAGGCGGATCTCTGTGAGTT
>NC_022010.1:41585727-41586392 GCF_000317375.1 Microtus ochrogaster
AGAGCTAGTTCCAGGACAGGCTCCAAAGCCACAGAGAAACCCTGTCTCGAAAAACTAAAAAAAAAACAAAAAAACAAAACAAAAAAATAAAAAAGAAAGAAAGAAAACCCTGGTTCAGATTCCTGCACCCACACCAGACAACTCACAACCACCTGTAGCCCCAGTTCCAAGGATTCAGTGCCTTCTAGACTCTGTAGGTACCAGGCATGTACATGGTATGCATGCATAAATTAGCTCCATTCAGGTGGTCCATATTTTGTGACTTAAAAATGAAATCTGTGTGGGCAGTGGACACATGCCTTTAATCCTAGCTCTTGGGAGGCTGAGGCTGGTCAATCTCTGAACTCTTGAGTTTGAGGCCAGCCTGGTCCGCATAGTGAGTTCTAGGACAGCCAGAGCTCCAAGAAAAAGATAAAAATCGGTGGTATTCAAAACTTGTAACAAGAGAATATTAGAAATTTGCAATTCTATAGCTGTTAGATGGCTCAGTGGGTTAAGACGCCTTCTTCCCACCTTGATGACCTGAGTAATCTCTAGAATCCTGTGGTGCAAGGAGAAAACAGATTTCTGCCAGTTGGTTCTCTGACTTAAATGTGTACACACTAGCTGCATAGCTGTACACATACATAGAGGTATAAATAAATAATTTATATAAATAATATAAA
>NC_022010.1:41586867-41611397 GCF_000317375.1 Microtus ochrogaster
CAGCATCCATATGATGACTCACAACCATCTGCCATGAGATCTGGCTTGCAGGCATACAAGCAGACAAGTACACTGTATATATAATAAATAAATCTTTAAAATAAATAAATAAAGTTATTTTTTCTAAACAAAAGAATTATAACCTATTTTCTTGGCTTTGTTCATTTTGATGCCAAAAATGCCTGGGCTTAAAACATTAGTGTACTTATTTGTGTTTCAAACAGCGTCTCATTTTGTAGCACAGGCTAGCTAGTCTCAGACTTTGAGCAATCCCCTTCATGAATGCTGGCATTATAGGTATGTGCCATCATATCCAGTTTAACGATAGTCTTTTACTTTTGCCTTTAAAGTAGCCATTCCAGTTTTACTTTCTAATAAAAGTCCTTGGCCTCACATTGTACAAGAGACAGATTCTGCCACGGCAGAAAATTATGGTGACGTGTTGACTGTATGTTTTTTATATCCTGTTTGAGTGGTTTTTGGTTTAACTGTTATTCTTTCCACCTGTGTTTTGGCACACCTCGTAGGAGAGCCTCATAGATGCCAGTGAAGACAGCCAGCTGGAAGCCGCCATCAGAGCCTCTCTGCAGGAGACACATTTCGACTCAGCACAGGCAAAGCAGGATAACCGCTCAGATGAAGAATCTGAATCTGAACTTTTTTCTGGCAGTGAGGAATTCATATCGGTTTGTGGCTCTGATGAAGAAGAGGAGATAGAGAATCTTGCTAAGTCCAGAAAGTCTCCTCATAAAGATGTGGGGCATAGAAAAGAGGAGAACAGAAGGCCACTGATGGAGCCCCCAGCCAGAACTGAGCCTGGCACAGCCACAAACCATCAAGGGTTGCCAGCCATGGACCCTGAGCTCTTGGAGATGTCACCCGAAAAGTCAGATGGAATAGTGGAGGGAATAGATGTCAATGGTGGGTTACTTGCTAAACTTGAGTGTACTAAATAACTTGTTTTAGTTAATCTCCGATATTAAACGTCTATCTATGTGTGTATAACTCTTCCTTAGGACCAAAAGCACAGCTAATGCTACGGTACCCAGATGGAAAAAGGGAGCAGATCACTCTTCCAGAGCAAGCTAAACTGCTGGTGAGTTTATCTCACTGAAACATTTGCTTGAAGCAAAGAAACTGATTGTTCGTGGTGCTAGGGATTAAACCCATAACTTAATGCATGCTAAGCAGACGTTTATCCTAGAGACCACAGAAAATTGAAGTCAAGCTCAACTCTCTGATGTAGATGTAGGGTATCTCATATCTAAATCAAAACTTCATTGTCAAGAATCTTAGGTTTGGGGCTGGAGAGATGGCTCAGTGGTTGGGAGCATTGCCTGCTCTTCCAGAGGTCCTGAGTTCAGTTCCCAGCAACCACATGGTGGCTCACAACCATCTGTAGTGAGGTCTGGTGCCCTCTTCTGGCTTGCAGGCATACACACAGACAGACTATTGCATACTAAATAAATAAATAAATAAATAAATGAATAAATAAATAAATATTTAAAAAAGAATCTTAGGTTTTTTTGGGAGAGGATTTGTTGTAAGATTTCTTTTTTAAAGATTTATTTATTATGTATACAACATTCTGCCTCCATGTATGCCCACACACCAGAAGAGGGCACTAGATCTCATTACAGGTGATTGTGATCCACCATGTGGTTGCTGGGAATTGAACTCGGGACCTCTGGAAGAACAGTCAATGCTCTTAACCACTGAGCCATCTCTCCAGCCCTGATTTTTTTTTTACATGATTTTTTGTTTTTGTTTTGGTGCAGGGTCTCACTATATAGCCCTGAGTAGCCTTGAGCTCAGAGGAGATTTGCCTACCTCAGTTTCCCAAATGCTAGAATTAATGCTGTGGTGGTATTTGAGGTGGGGGTCTCACTTCACAGCCCAGGCTAGCCTGGAACTTAAAATTCTTTCTGCTTAGCCTTCCAAGTGTTTCAATTATAAATATGAGCTGCTGTCTTATTTTTAATTAGTTTATTTTCTTCTCATTTTTTTAGGCAAGTCACAGGCCAACCAAGGCTTTTCAGTTCTGTGTTTGTGTGGGTGAACACTGACTTCTAGAAAAGAAGTAGTGGTTTTATGTGAAGACTATAGTGGGGATCTTGGGTTTCTTAGTAGTGTCTGTTACTACAAAGTAGTTAGGAACCAAGGTTCTTCGGTATCTTCTGTGATCTGTCATACTTTTTTCTTGAGTGTCTCTATTTTATTCCATTCCCCTTTTTGTATACCTGTAAGTTTTGTTTACGCCTTGGTTTGCACATGACAGCACATGCCGGGGAGCTTCTAAAGACCTAAGTGCTAGATGAGAAATTTGGTCTTACTTGCATAACCTGTAGGTAGTCCCCATTCCTAGCCTGTCACTATGCCTGGCGTTAGTCACTGTTCTCATTTCTACAACAAAATACCTGACAGTAACAACTTAAGGCAGGCCAGGTGGTGGTGGCGCACGCCTTTAATCCCAGCACTCTGGAGGCAGAGGCAGCGGATCTCTGTGAGTTCGAGGCCAGCCTGGTCTACAAGAGCTAGTTCTAGGACAGGCACCAAAACTATACAGAGAAACCCTGTCTCAAAAAAACTTAAAAAACAGAAACAGTTTAAGGGGAGGAAGGGTCTCTTCTGGCTCATGGTTTCCAAGAAATTTCATCCCAGCAAAACAGGATATGCATGACAGTGAGAGAATGGCAGAGACTCCCTCTCTAGCTTGTTCATGTGGCTGTGGATCAGGAAGTAGAGGACTACACCAGAGCCAGAGGGGTGGATAGGACCTTCGAGGCCTCCCTGTGGGTGACCTACTCTGCCAGCCAGGCCCCACATCCTAAAAGCTCAGAACATGTGCCTTTGGGGACATTGGAATTGTAACCAGAAAGTTGAAGAATGACAAATGGTAGTTAGTTGCTGGCCCGTGCCAGAATGCTATTACTATCTAAATGGGACAGAGGTGAAAGGAGAGCCTCCTAGTTCGCTCAGGAAACTGTGCTATAGACATATTAAATGAAAAATTCCAGAATCAATTCATAAGTTTTAAATTACATTTTATTCTGGATAGCACAATGAAACCAACCATCCCACTCCATCACCTGTGATATGAACCATTCCCTTTATCCAGGATAGTCAGGCAGTGTATGTATAGGCCTGAGAGGCAATAACCATCTTAGTAATAATAAATATTATAGTTACCACAGGGTTTCTGGCAGGTAACTTCAAAAACTTGTAGAACTTATATTTAAAAAAAAAAAATAAACATTTTCGATGGGTATGGTGGTGTACACCTTTAAACCCAACACTCAGGAGGCAGAGGCAGGTAGATCTTTTAGTTTTAGGCCAGCCTTGTCTACAGAATGACTTCCAGGATGGTCAGGGATACACAGAGAAACCCTGTCTTGGGGATATTCAAACATACTTACTTACTTACTTGGAGACATACATACATACATACATACATACTTACTTACTTTAAATGTATGTATGTATTTTTGTAGCTGTTAGTTACTGATGGTCCCAAAGGTTAAAATAGGTAATTCTAGCATATATAAAATGTGTATATGTATGTATATATAAAAATTTATATGTATAGTGTTTTATTGTTAGTTGTTGTCAATATACAGAGGTTTGTACTATCTATGTCAATTAGATATCTACCAGGGGTCATGGTGTGTGTTTCCTAGGAACAAGGGTCACTGCTCTGTAGCCCACCCTTTTGAGAATTTTAGTTGCAAAACTGCGTAGAAAACTAGACCATACGCAAAGGGAAAAGATGACTAGAAAAGACTGAGCATGTTTATCTGATGAGAAAGCATTTGTAGAGAAGGAAGTGTTGATACTGTAACAGACAGTTGTATGGTCATGACTGATCGTATATAGATTAAAAGGACATATTCCCTGATGGAGGAAGAAAAACAGTGCTATCTTTTATAAATACTGACTGGGTTTATTTACTGAGAAATTAGCAATGACTCTTTTTATATCACATAGTTATATTCATAAGTTACTGGATATGGATTTATCTTACTTATCCAAAGAGTTTTGTTGAACTTCTCCCCCCCCCCCCAGCTTCAAGCCACCAGAACACAGGTACCTCCAACACCCTTTATCTTCAGCTCTTCTGCTGAAAAATTTGGTGTTCACGATGACAAGCTACTTAGGGAGCTTTTCCTTCCCTAGAACTTTGTAGTAGCCCTAAATGAAGAGAAAAAAATACTCTTTTTTTTTTTCTTCTTCTTCTGAAACAAGCTTTCTCTGTGTAGCTCTAACTGTCCTGCAACTTGTAGACCAGACTGTCCTTGAACTCACAGAGATCTGCCTGCCTTTGCCTCCCAAGTGCTGGGATTAAAGGTGTATGCCACCCCACTCATCTGAGAAAAAATACCCTTAATACACTATAACAGACACTCAATACCTCCAAATCAGCTAGAATTTGTTCCTCTTTTTGAGACAGTCTCACTATGTAACCTTGACTGGCCTGGAACTCAAATGTAGATCAACATGACCTCATAGAGATCCACCAATACATTTTTATAATGCTGGATTAGCATGCCTTGCCATGTGTGGCCTCAGGTAAGACATGTTTCTGATCTTGTCACTAACAGAGACACCCAAGACCCCTACCCATGAATTAAGATCAGCAGATTCTCTTCGAAAACTCTAGCACACAGGACAAAGCGTTGTTGGCCTTCTATAAATAAACTTTGATTATCTGAATAACTTACTTTCACCTAATGTGATAAAAATAGAGTATTCTTATAAATTAGTCGGCATGGTGTTATTTCCAGCTAACAGTTTTGTTTTACTCTTGTTTTTCATAGGCTTTGGTGAAGCACGTCCAATCTAAAGGATATCCAAATGAACGTTTTGAACTTCTTACCAATTTCCCTCGGAGGAAGCTCTCTCATCTGGACTATGACATTACCTTACAAGAGGCAGGCCTCTGTCCTCAAGAGACTGTCTTTGTACAGGAAAGAAATTAACACCATGACCTGACCTCTCTCAGCTTACCCCTTCTTCCCTTTTCCTGTGAGATACCATGTCCCTAAGTATGCATTTTGGCTCATAGGACTATAGAGCCAAAGCTGGACAAGCAAGTCACCTGCCTTTCCTTTATTTCTTTCTGTCACCTGCAATTAGTGTCTCTCCTGCTTCTGTTTCTCCTCTTTTCCTCTGTGATTTTTTCTTTTTCTCACTTTTTTTCTTATCACATGTGACCAAATGAAAGTGTAAAGATAAGAATAAGATCTCTCCCAGTACTGGCAGCAGAAATGTGTGTTATAATTGGTCTCTTTTGTGGCACCTTTTTGGTATCTAGTGATGTTAACCATAGACTCCTATGACAAAGAATGGCTAGAATCAGAATTTAAAAACAACCCCATTTTTGGTAGGTAAAAGAAATTGTTCTTCATATAAGATCTCTTAATGAGATATCCAGGCTTTTGTTTATGTGGGAGACGATCCCCTTATACTATTGCTCATCATATTTAAAATTTCCCTCCAAGATTCCCATCTTCCAGTTACAAGAGTTATTTCCATGATGTGTGTTATTGGCAGAATGAGTGCTTAGTGTATTCTGTAGCCAGGGTGGCTTTCAGTGTCCTAGCCTGAGACAGTTTTCTTTATTATTGCTCTATTAGTTATATTCCTCTTTCCAGTCCTGGGATGAACCTTTAGTGAGCGTCTTGTGTCTGGGCTAGGTAGGAAGGTGCTTGCTGTTTTTGCCTGCACAGCCAATTAATTCCTTTGTCTTCATTGTCTGAGTCTGTAGTATTCTGTAGGAAGGCAGGTGTTCAATAATCATGTAGTACAATGGCTTATAATTGTAAACACTATGGTTATTGATTGTCCTATGTGCTTAAGGCATACTTAGGTATATCCCGGGGTTGGGGGGGGGGGAGTGGGCAGGGTGGGGGAACCTGCAGCTGAGAGTTGCTAGTGATGTTCTTTTATTTAGAAATAGTGATTTTGTTTACCCCCAATTGGAAATACTCTAAAGTGCTCTGGTAACTAAATTCCTCATGTTCTTTTATTCTATAAAATTTTAAAACTGAAAGTCTCTGATAGGAAGACCTTAAAACCCAGTTCATGAGACAACAGTTAGTAAGAAGGACATTACCAGTAACCGTCAGATGTGAGTCTTTTTCTGCCAACAAGTCAACATTCAAGTTGTATTTGGTGAAAGCTTTTTTTCAGTATTATTTAGAAGAGGCCACCTGAGTTTATATAGCACTATATTATCATTAGCTTTACTCTGTGCTCAGTTCTTTCTTGAGCTTTTAGATAGAGTGCTCCGCAGAACAGTAGTGATTGGTGGGAAAATAAAACTTGAAACTGCTTATAAAACCATTTCTATAGGATTGACCTGTCTTGTCATTCGGAGATTTCGATTGATTCTTGTACTTGAGGAACATAAATTGTGATTGCTCAGAGACCTTTGGGTTCCTGTGTCCGTGCAGGTTGCTCTCTTGGTAACTAGGGGTTAAAAAGATAAGCTAAGGGATGTGGTATGTTTCTAGTGTGCGATGGTAGAATATGGTTGTTAATGGTTGGATTTTGAGGGACCTCCCTAAAGAATGGGTTATGTATCTCCTCAAGGAAATCATGGGAAATTCTGTTATTTTTCAGTGAGTCCTTTTGAATTAATGTTCTTACATTTTTTTTCTAAGTCTGTGTAAGTGCTTATGTATAAGTATATAATTGTATAAATATTTATAAATATATTTATATAATTACAATTTCATTTATACTTTTGAGTCAAAGTTCTCTCTTTAGATTGGTGACTGAATAATACCACTTTGGTGTTTTTATAGCGCTTGAGGCTTAACCAACAGTTTGGATTTCTTGAGCAAGCATGTTAATTCCTCAGTTGTAGCTTTGAACTTGAATAAAAACTGACTGAGGAATGGAGCTGTATACTCTCAAATGTAGAAAACTAATAGTCAAGGTAAACAGCCTAAAGCCTCCAGGAGCCCCAGGGTAAAAGTGAGAGCATTCTCAGCTTTGCTATGCTGGCACTGTCTCCACTCCTAGCACAAGCCCAGCTAAAGCCCAAACCAGTCAAGAGTTGTCCCTTCGAGGACTCTGCTTCGTTCTCTTGTCCTGTCTGTTTGGGTCTCTATAGAGTAACCTGTCTTGAGAACCTGAGGCAGGATGTTCAGAGTGAGAGGGTATATGCAGTTCTTTTTTTTTTTTTTTAATATACTTAGCATTGGCAAATCCATTTATGAGAAATTAAGATGACTGAGTATATATGTGTGTTAAGAGACAAGGCACTACACATATATCAAGCTTAATCAGGATGATGAGCTGTGGGAGACTTTATTCATTTTGACCAGGATTGGCCCATGGGAGGAAGAGTTATAGATATACATGAGAAAAATAAATGGTAATATTGCCTTGCTCAAGTATTTAATTTATGTAAGAAGTTTGTCTTTGTTCTTCTGCATGTTGTTTTTCTTTCAAGGAGAAGCTTTTACTGGACAGTCAAATAAAGTCTGTGTTAGTTAAACATAGTGATTCCCTATAGGTAGTAGACATAGCTCAGAAGTTTTTAAAGTAAGGAGGAAAGGGACAAGATAAACTTGAGAGTGACATATAAAGAAAGGGAATGAAAACTTGTGAAAGAAATGCTGTCTGAACTTGAGCACAGTACCGGCTGAGGGCAGAGCAGGACTGGTTGTGAGTAGCTAGCGTGTGCTGTCTGTGACATGTGTGTGTTTCCTCCTTCAGTCTTCATGCAATCCCTACACAGTATATTCTACTCATTTATAAATGAGGAAGAAAACTGGAATTCATACAGCTTGTTCAATATGTCATTACTGGTAAGGGCCACATTAAAATTAGAGCCCAGAGTCTGTTCTCTCACCCTTGTGTGGTATGATATCCCACGTCAGTTTGAGTCCCTTTATTATAATATATTATAACAATAAGGTCATCTTATTTTTCGGCTTTGTCAGCTAAAGGTTTTTGTTTCCTTAAAGCTGGAAGGGATAGTTGGAGTCAAGATTGTGGGATTTGTACTATCCCTATAAAATCTTAATTATGCCATTTTTAACAGACAGTTATCCATTGTTTTTTAAAAATAATTCAGTAAGGAAAATAACTGCAGCATTATTTGCCAAGAATAGATGGAAACCATAGAAAGATTTTTTTTTAAAAAAAAGAAGATACAATTATCTTTTCTTATAGCTTATTCATGATAGGTTATTGAACAACCTTTGTTTTTATATCTTTTTGTTTTGTCCTGCATACAACTCTACTGTATTAGCACCCTATTGTGAGTCTGTAGTCTACATCGGAAATATTTTGAAAGCTAAGATCTCTTTGAACTGTTTCATCCAATTAAGGAATCACCTGTATACATGGATAACAGCAGGAAGGTGAGTGTTATCCCTTTCAGGGTTGAACTGTGATTATAGGAACTCAGGAGGGAAGGATAGTGTAGGTTTAATTAGGGGTGTTCTCCCAGGTGCTGTGGCTCATTCTTGATGATTTTAAAGACTCTGCCTCTTTAAAATACTAGATTTGAAGCATTAAGTTTATCCGTAAGTAATGAAGAATTTTAAACTCCAGTACTAGCAATTCTTTAATTAGCAGGAATCTCACTTGAACACTAGAGAAAAATACCAGAGGGCTCCTGAAAAATTAAGGCAGGATTTCTCTCCTTGGGTACAATTCATGGTGTTTGATCTTGGTGGGCTTAGTACACTTGGGTAACAACTTTGCTTCTCGTTATCTTGGCAAGCTACTTTCCTTTTCTGACTAGAATTTCTTGTTTGAAAAACAGAGAATCGAGAAAAAAGAAAAACAGAATCGGACTAGATTAGTTCTGTCTTTTCAAGTCAGAGGACTTTAGATGTTTTTAAGTTTTGACATGAGTGGAGAAGGATAGGGTTAACTACTAGTAGAATTAACCTCATGGAGGAACTGTGCCTGAAATCATAACCCTTACAGATAAAAAATATCCCCAAAGTATTATGCATCTGGTCTCTCCCTTTATTTTATTATTCTCAGACTAATTAAAGTGTTAAAACTGTACATGTTAATCAGTTCCTTTCATTTTTTTCCTGTTTTCAAGTATCTTTTACCCAATCTCTTATAGACCTCACTGTGATGATGAAATCACAGAGTACAGTATACAGATCTAGTGATCTTGAAACAGCCAGTTATTTTTTAAAAGCTTAATGCTGTAAGCCTACTGAGTTTTAAGAATGACTGAAATGTGAATGTGAAGCAGGTGTCCCCAGCACTGGAACTGGATTTGTGTGCTTTAAGCTAGACTGGCTCAGCAGTTGTGTAAGTTGGGAAATTCACACTTGGTTTGGGCAGATGTGACCTTTTCAATTTTCCATTAAGCTGATGTTTAAAATAGTTCTTGCCCTGTAGAGATCTTTGTAGTGTCACACCGTTTAGAGATCATTTGTTTACTTCCTTAATAGTAAATTATGGAGTACAAATTTATGAGTAATGCCTTGTGTAAAACTAAAACTTGAAAAGTAATGAGGATAGGAAGAATCAGCCTCTCGGGCTCACACTTTTCCAACAGCTTCAGCCTTAATGAGTAGGCTGCTGCTTTCAGTCTTTGCCACCTGAGTAACCACTGTCCTTGAGCAGATACCTAAAGGCCATTGGGCAGTGAATGAATATTCAACATTATTGGTTTGCCTTACTTGATATTTCAGTTGTTTACTGTGAAACTCAGAATCCCTAGTTCACATTTTAGAATGGGGCAGGAATGTTCTTTAGACCTCAAAATAACCAAAGAGTACCATTCTAATATATTGATTTCTCCTGTAATACAAAGATTTAGTATTTCAGTGATGATTATTTGTATTTTAGACTAGCCTTCGTATTAGTCCCAGTAATGAGACAGCTTAGAATTAAGAGGTATTTGGTTTGTTTATTTTTAAGAGTAGAGATTATTATAGCCTTGGTTAGTTTCTCCATTAAAGAACTTGGGTGCCTAGGTTATTGGATATGATGAATCCCTGAAGTGAAACTACCTTTTAATCTTTCTTCTCCGTTCTCTTTTCTGTCTTATTTTGTTTTGTTTTCAAACATTTATGTAGTTCAGGCTAACCTCCCCCTCACCCAGGACACAGTTTCTGTAAGTAGTCTTGGCTGTCTGGATCAGGCTGGCCTCTTAAGTAACTGTGTAGTTGAACATGACCTTGAACCTCTGGGTCCTCCTTGGATTACAGTTAGCCACCATGCCTGTTTTTCATCTAATTTCTCCAAAAATTAGTCATAGTATTTAATACGCTTGGCTGTGTTTTTTAAGTTGTATTTCTAAGCTTTAATATATAGTATCTCTCTCTCTCTCTCTCTCTCTCTCTCTCTCTCTCTCTCTCTCTCTCTCTTTTTCGAGACAGGGTTTCTCTAGCCTTGGAGCCTTTCCTGGGACTCACAACTCTCTAGACCAGGCTGGCCTCGAACTCACAGAGATCTGCCTCCCGAGTGCTGGGATTAAAGGCGTGTGCCATCACCACCCGGCTTCTCATTTTTTATAAATTAATATAGAAGGGAATATATTGAGGCAGATATGCTTTTTACAGCCTCTTTCTTCCTAAGGAGAATTCACATTCCAAATAAGAGGATGGCTGACTCTATAATAAGCCCCCCAAGGCACTTTGTTTATTTATAGATTTTTGGTTGCCCTACCTAAACCTCACCATTCTCTTAAACATTTTGGTTTTTAAAGACACAACTGCTAAACCAGTACTTAGTTTAAAGCACACTCAAGGTTGGCCTTGAGCTCTTCTGGGGTTATAAGTACAAGCCAATACACCTGGCTTAACCTGATTAATTTTGGCTGTTTTTAATATGGCCCTTACATCATATAACCCCAAAATAA
The DNA here is from genome assembly GCF_000317375.1 of Microtus ochrogaster. Taxonomy (NCBI): domain Eukaryota; kingdom Metazoa; phylum Chordata; class Mammalia; order Rodentia; family Cricetidae; genus Microtus; species Microtus ochrogaster. The sequence goes on from NC_022010.1 coordinate 41,597,717, forward strand.
ACTTGGGTTCTCCATATGCACTGATTACTTGATTAAACATAGTGAAGAAGTTTACAGAAATTTGCTTGTGGGGCTGGAGAGATGAGCAGTTGTTCTTGCAGAAGTCCTGGGTTCGAGTCCCAGAAATCACATAGCAGCCCACAACTGTCTAAGTCCAATTCTAGGGGATCCAACTCTTCTGAATCAGAAGCTGAGGCAGGAGGATTGGTAGTTCCATGTCAGTGTGAAGTTATATTCCAAGATCTTGACTCAAAAATAAAAATTCTCCTTGCCTCATCCTTTATTGAGTACTTTACTGTGGCATGTATTTGTATGTCACAATGCTCTTCTAGCTCCAACTAAATGCAATCTTTCAAGAATTATAATTGAAACTACTACAGTACCACAAATAGTGACTGTATGAACACAGGTCTTACTGCTCTGGAGGAAAATAGTGAGATGTGGAATTACCAGTTTATATAGTGAGTTTATGTTTGATTTTATGAGAAGCCAGAAATTACAGAGCCAGAGATATGACTCAGCACTTAAGAGTACATGCTGCCCTTGCAGAGGACCTGGGTTTATTTCCCTATACCCACGTGGTAGGCCACAACCATCCATAACTCCAGTCCCAGGGAATCTGATGCCCTTGTCAAACCTCTGAGGCCACTAGGTATGCATGTGGTACACAAATATACATTTAGGCAAAACAGTCATACACACAAAGTAAATAAAAATAAAAAATTTGTTTTAGAGAACCAGTAATAGTAATTTGCCTAAGAACAACCACATTAGAAGTACGGGAAGTTACATCATTGCATTTAATTCTTTGGCAGTTATCAGCAGACCTTTATTGTATAATGGTACTGTTACTTAGCAATTAAATTGCTCTAAGGTTTTATATGCCTTATAAGGTCACTTAGGTTTTCCAGTGGGAAGAAGAGCCCAGCTAAACTGGGTCAATAGGTAATGCCTAATCACCTGTCTCCAAGAGAGAGAGAAAGCTACGAGCTGGTGTGTATTCAGGATCCTAGTTGGATTCCCAAGCATTACCAAGAACGGTTTTTAATCTAGGATAGCAAGAGTCAGTTATTGATTATTAAAAATTGGGAACTATTTTAAGTGAGAAGTTCTGGCCTGAAATTTTCCCTTTCTCAGAATCCTTTTAATTTTATTCATGGGCTCGTTTGGGAATCTTAACTGATAGAAACCATTCACTCTTGTTCTGATTTCTCTTGTGTCAAGATTGCTGATGTTACAGTGTGTGTCCCCAGGATGAATTTCAAGCTAATGACGGAATACCTATATTCAGTTGGATACCATGTTTTCAACAAAATGAGTTTATGGTGTGCTTTTCTCACAATTTTTTTACCAATAAAATGTCAAATACTGGGGCTGGAGAGATGGCTCAGTGGTTAAGAGCATTGCCTGCTCTTCCAAAGATCCTGAGTTCAATTCCCAGCAACCACATGGTGGCTCACAACCATCTGTAATGAGGTCTAGTGCCCTCTTCTGGCCTTCAGGAATACACACAGACAGAATATTGTATACACAATAAATAAATAAATAAATATAAAAAAAATGTCAAATACTAAATGATGTGATTCAAAATGCAAATAGGCTTATGAAGCTAATCATATACTTCTATCTGTGTTGTTGTTGTGCTGCCTTCAGAGAGCCCCCAGCTTTACCAGCTAATTAGAGAAAGTAGCCTGTGACCCCCACTTTTCATTCATGACAATCCTATGATGGGAGCTGTTTATCTTGCTTTGGCAGACTTGCACCTTATTTTGTAGGTCTACCTCTCCAGTTCATAAAGGCTATTCATAGCCCCTGACAAGCAGATAGGACAGCTATGAGATAACCTCCACCCTCGGATGTGGAGAGATGAGCGCTGTTTGATACTGACATCATATGTAGACTTTGGGGTGCTCTAAGTGTTGACATGAATATTGGACATAAGTTTTTCACTCCTGAGAATTCTTTTTTTCCAAACAATTTTTCTTTTGGTTATTAACAAATTCTAAGGATCTAGACCTCCCCCCACCCTTAACTGTTAAGAAAGTCCTTTTTCTAGTAAGTGTTGTTTTGTGGAAACTTTCAGAGTATTTGTGATCTTTGCATGTTTTTTAAGAGTTCAGTTTGAACAATGCATTTAGAATCATCTGGGATGCCCAGTTCTGGCACATCTTCTCTATTTGTGTTTTTAAACATGTCTCTCATGTCTTTTTCCAAACCTCGCTTCCTTTCTTATCAAGAGGTAATTGAAGTCAATTTGGGGTATTTACTTTACAAGTGTTTTTCTAGCAGTTCTTAACACAGTGTTTAGATATTTCCTGGGCTGTTTGTGTGCTCACTTTGCCCTGGACAAAGTGGTGGTCTTACTGAGATTTGAATTCTTATACAGGTTCTAAATTTAATCTATAGTTCAGCTTGTTGCTGAATCCAAGAAAATAGTGAACAGAGCTAGCTCCTGTGATGTGTTTCTGACCAGTGCTTCCTACTATGGGTGTTTAGTTTTCAGGTTTCTGAGCATTAATTCCACAGTACTAGGAGATCATTTATTGTTAGAATGCTTCCTCAAGTTGGAATGAAGGCTTTGAGACCAGTGAAAGGGGGAAATTGCACCATCCACTGAAGTTTTTGTCAAGATATTCGTGTGATTGTAAAGTGCTAGGGGAAGCCTGAAATCAAAAGGCACACAGAGGCAGGAGCTGTAACTCCTGGCTGCAGGCAGGAGCTGTAATTCCTGGCTGAGATGCACTGGGCTCCACTTGCTCTGAACGTAGGGCATGTTAGACACTTGGCGGTGACATATCCGTGGACACACATAGGCTATAGGCAAATGCTTTCTGAAGTCAGGATTTCTCTGTTGATGATTTCCTGGCTTGGACTGTACCAAATTGTGAATATTCGATGTGTTGTACCCAGTTGCTTTATATTAATATTGCAACTTGAGTTGGGGTGGGTGGGTGGTGCAGCAGGGTGGGGAAGGGAGGGGAATGGAATGAAGAAGTCTTTTGGAGACGTCAGCTCACTGTGCTGAGAGAGGGGCCAAACTCAAGGAAACCTCTTATCTATAAATTTAACTGCTGCATTTTTTTTATAAATACATGTAAATGTCCTGTTGTAATATTTGATCTTGGAAATAAAAACAAAAACTTTTCAGTATTAGTTTTTGGTGTTGTTTTTGCCAAGTAATGGTTAGTTTCATTTATGTAATTCAGATTCTAAAGTTTGTCCTTAAATTCTCATGTGTTTTTAGAAACTTGGTTTCTTAGTACTTTGAGGCAGAAGGATCAGGTGTTCAAGGCCAGCCTGGGCTATATAGCAAGTTCAAGTTTAGCCAGGGCTACCTGAAACACTCTCAAAAAACTGCCAGGCATGGTGGTGTACACCTTTAGTTCTAACACTGGGGGGCGAGGAGCATAGAGAGATTCTGTCTTAAACAACCAAACTAAACAAATCAACCAACAAATGAAAAACTAAGACGATTGTTTTGTATTTGTCATATAGTTTTGCTCTTGTTTTTCTCCATCCTTAATAATATAGTAACATTTCAGTTCTGAAAGCAGTGGGTTAGCTATAAGCCTTGAAAGTGCATTTATACATTTAACAAATTTGGGCAATGAAATGTTTACTCTTTCAGACCAATAATAATGATGAAAATCAGCTAAGATGGATATGGTGGGTGTTTCCTTGTAATCCTAGCACTTGGAGGCAGAGACATCAGTAGTCCTAGGTCATCTTTAGCTACATCACAAGTTTGAGGCCTGCCTGGGCTACTTGAGCTCTTACCTCAAAAACAAACAACCTAAAAACTCCATTTAAACAAATGGAGGGAAAATAATTACTAAATGGGCAAAGAAATCAGGAGATATGATTATGTTGTATATTAGACATTGTAGTTTTGCCTAACTTACCAAGGGTCAGTTTGTATTTCTCTTTTTTTTCCCCCTTTGGATTCTTAGTGTCCAAAGTACTAGACTACCTTATTCCAAAACATGTGATTCCTGCAAGTTTGAAGGCTGAAACAGAAGGATTGCTGCAAATTGAAAGCCATCCTGGGCTACAGAATGGAACTTTGTGTCAAAAAGTGAGCAACAGGTCACTGGAGATGATTAAGGACAGCCAGTGCTCTTAACCAGAGGGCCCAGATTCAATTCCCAGCACCCACATGGCAGCTCACACCTGTGTGTAACAGCAGTCCCAGGAGATCTGGCATCCTCAGACATGTATGCAGGCAAAACACCAATACACATAGAAATAAGTAAGTTTTAAAAGTGAAAAAACAAACGGTGTAAGGTGGTAAAATGACATAGTCCCTGTCCTCAAGGAATGGGTGAAGTCATAGATTTTGCCAAGGTATGAAAAGGAACCTGTGGGGGTTTTTGTTTTCACTAGAATATTGAGGGTATAGGGATAATAAGCATTGGTAAGGTGCTGTCTACTCCATTCAAGGTTGTACCCAGGATAGGAAGAGGGTAGCCTGTTGAGTTCATTTTCATGCTGAGACCTGAATGAAGGCTGACAAACTAAATCAGGAGCAGGAGAGTAAATGCAAAGAATGTGGAGAGGGAAAGAGAATTTGAGGTTCTGAGGGAGCCGGTTGGGCATGTGGTGAGTTTGCAGTTTGATCTGAGATGATGAGAAAAACGAAATGAACTGTTTCTGACAGGTGGGCACCTTGCTGAATGCATGAGACATGACTGACAAGAGCAAACTTTCCCTGTGTGCTAACCTCTCTTCACAGACACAGAGTGGGAAACTGGACCCAAGAGTCAAGCTAGAGGGAGAGGTGAACTGGAGTTAGAGCCAAGAAACACCAGTATAGGTGGAGCTCAGTGCTGAGAGTGAACGAGATTCCCTGGAGGGGAAGTGAAGGTCCAAAGCCTAAGGATCACCCTGCAAAGAGACTGCCCATGAGGTACAGCTAGAGTGGAGGGAGAGATGCCAGGGAGGATGGCAGGGGTTGAGTAAAGGGGTCAGTGAGGTGTTCACTAGAGTGAAACCAAAAGCAGTTTCAGTGTGCTGGGAATGAAGCCGAGCTTGAGTGGGCTCAAGTTTTCAGTATTTTTATACCGAGGAAGGAAAACACCCAAGTGACCAGTGGCCTCTCTTTCAGCCTCTTGAAACTTCCTTTTTTCCTCCCTCCAATTAAAGGAATGTGCTCTATTCTGTCAGCTATCAGCGGGGGAGGATTAGTCACTCTGAAGAAGACTGGAAAACAGCTGGCTTGCTGGGCCTGTCTTTTCCTCTTTCCCTTCCTTCGAATCCTGTTGTCCTAACTTCCCCTTCTCCTGTCTCAGACCCCACCTCAGTACCCTGAGAACGGAACTTCTGTCTGTCTTGTTTATTCCCAGGCCTTCCAGCCTGACAAGCCTTCTATGGCATTAACCTTCCCACCCCAGCCCTATTCATAATCTGATGTGCAAATGCTCTGGCTAAATGAGGTCTAGACCATCCTCTAAGAGCCAAAGTCTGAGGCTCACACATCTGTGAAAGGATGGTGACCAGCTCTCTGTTGCTTCCCAAAGCTGAGCTGGATGAGGAAACTAACCTAATTCTGGCCTTTGTTTGTTGGAAGTATGTATATAGTTTGTTTATAAAAATTTGAAAGTTGCATTTATTTTGTGGGTGTCAAAGTGTCACAGCACTTGTGTGGGGGTCAGAGGACAATTTGCAGGGACCAATTCTCTTCCACCGTGTGGGCCTCAGAGCTCTTTAGCCTTGAAAGCAAGTACCTTTGCCCGTTGAGCCCTCTTGACAGCCTGCAGCATATAGTTTCTTTACTGTGTTGTTAGTTGTCACAAATTGACCCAAGGAACAGTGCCCCAGCTGCCATTCCAAGCTCCCCACTCAACTCTGCTCTTCACGTCTTAAAGCTAGTTATAGCCCTTTCCCTTATTCTACAGGTCATGCTTTGTTACTGCTCACAAGCCAGGCAGTGGGCACACACCTTTAACCCCAGCACTTGGGAGGTGAAAGCAGGTACATGTTTGTGAGTTCAAGGCCAGCTTGGTCTACACAGAGAAACACTGTCTTGGGGTGGGGTGGGGGGGAATGTTCTCATTCTTGCCAGAATGGTTATACTCAGCCTGGTATCTCTTGAATTTCAAATTTCTGGGAAGATGGGGAATTATCTTAAGCTCTAAATTATTGCTCCTTATAATGAAATGGAGACTAAGCTGTACTTGGTTTTGGAGTGGTCGCTTCCCTGTGCTGCCCAGGCTGATAGTCTCTTGTGTACCAGAGACTGCAGGCACATACTATCATACCCAACTTAGGTTCTGTTTAATGAAAATTTCTACAGGCATGTACAAGTTTGCATATATAAACATACCTACATAATGCATATGGAGACCACCTTAATCCCAATACAAAGGAGAATAAGGCAGGAAGTTGTTCAACCAGACCATACCAAACTCCCACAACCAGGACTGGAGGTGGCTAATAGCCCAGATGCTCTCTATACTATCTGTATGATGGAGACCACACCAGATTCTCATGGATCATTACTCTGCTGACCCTGGTGTTTTTAGAGACCCCCATGGGGTGGTGGTGCACACCTTATATTCCAGTACTAGGGTAGCAGAAGCAGGAAGATCTATGTGAGTTTGAGGCCTGCCTAGTCTACAAGGTAAGCTCTGGGATAGCCAGATCTATACAGTGAGACTCTGTCTCAAAACAAAACTAATTAAATAAATAAATATAATAATTAAAAAAAAACTAGGGCTGGAGAGAAGGCTCAACAGTCAAGAGCACTCCCTGTTCTTCTCCAGGGTTTGGTTCCCAGCATTTATAACAGGCAGCTCACGCCAGGCGATGGTGGCACACACCTTTAATCCCAGCACTCGGGAGGCAGAGGCAGGCAGATCTCTGTGAGTTCGAGACCAGCCTGGTCTACAGAGCGAGTTCCAGGACAGGCTCCAAAGCCACAGAGAAACCCTGTCTCGAAAAACCAAAAAAAAAAAAAAAAAAAAAAAAAAAACAGGCAGCTCACAACCACCTGTAACCCCAGTTCCAGAGGGGTTTGCCCTCCTCTTCTGGCCTCCGCAGGTACTGCATGCCTGTGATGCACATACTCAGATCCATACACATAGGGGTTTTCTTAATCATTTTGTTTCATCAACAGAAGTAAGGTCTGACCAGAGACTGTGTGTTACTTTATTTGGCACGTTCATTAGTAAAATGAATCTTGAACTTCTAACATGCTGGGTTCAGTGTATTCAGATCAAGTAAGATACAGCCTTCACCCTGTAGAACAGTAGTTCTGAACCTTCCTAATGCTGCAACCCTTTAATACCTCGTGTTGTGATGACCCCCGACCATAAAATTATTTCTGTTGCTACCTCATAACTAACTTTGCTACTGCTATGAATCATAATGTAAATATCTGCATTTTTTCATGCAATCTTTGTGAAAAGGTTGTGTGAGCCCAAAGGGGTCGTGTGCGACCCCCCCCCCAGTTGAAAACCACTGTTCTAGGACCAGTTGTATGAACTAAAGTTCCCAGAAAACATTGCACAAGGCCATTGAGTGGTTAAAATGTCTGTGGTTGGGCCTGAGGAGGTGGTTCAAACAGTTAAGAGCACTGGCCAATCTTCCAGAGGGCCTGGGTTTGATTGATGGTGCCTACACGGTAGCTCACAACCATCTATAACTCCAAGTGTCGGGCTCCCATGTCCTCTAGCTTCCACAAGTACCGGGCACACACCGATGCGCATGCAGACAAACTCCCATACACATTACACAATAATAATTATAAAAGAGATTTCTATGTCCCTCCCCTTCCTGAATTTGTGAATTTATTTCTATTTTCTAAAAATTCTTAAGCTGGTCACTATGACCAAGAGCCAAATGCAGTGCATTCTGCCTCCTGTAATTATCTCTGCTAAGTATGAGAAAGAAAATTAAAGGGAAATAGTACTTGGGTAGTTTCTAGAAAAAAATAAAAGACACAATAATTCTTGGATATTAGATGTCATCTTTGCCATAAATATGACACGAAGTTATTTTAAACTCTTTGCTTTATTTTTGCTTTTGAGACAGGGCTACTGTTTCCACTTCTCTGTTAGGATCACGGGGAGTATCCACATCTGGCGGGGGAGGGGGCTTGACTAGGACCTTATCTAGGACAGGTCTGCAGCTCCCCTAGCAGTACAGCAGACCACATTTGTTGTGACTGTGATACTAAGGGTGGTGCCTGGTGCTTGACCAGGAAAGGAAGAAGAACGGCCCTGTGAGGCCAAGCAAGTGGGAAGAGAAGGAAAAAGGGTAGGTTGTGCTCATTGCTGCTCCCACGGAGTCCAGATTCTACAAGCAAGGATGATACAGCAGGACGGTGGGTGCAGTGGGTGTGGGGGAGGGGCACTGGTGGTGGTAGAGGCTGAGGTAGCTCTCCCAGCTGCGTCCAGTGACGCTTTAAAACCATTGCGTTCATGAGGTCACGCCCCTCGTTTCCTTCCTTGGGATCACATGAAAATGAGCAGGGAGCGGGTCATGAGCATAGGGCTCGCCTATGTGACAAAATGATCCTTCAGCGGCAGCCAGTGGGCAGCTGTGGGCACACTCCCCACTCACGCACGAATGCCCAGGTGACCTCTCTCTATATATACAGACCCTTCCTGACCCTGCCTTCTAGGAGTCCTGGCTGGGACTGCAGGAGACAAGGCCCATTTTGAACAGAGCGCCCTCCACTTTCTTGTTCTCCCATCCTGACTTTTGTCTTCAGACACAGGTAAGTCTAGATGAAAGGGTGCGATGAAATGGTGTCCAAGAACGGCATGGCGTAGCAGCGAAGAGCACCAATCTTCCAATACAGACCACGTCCTTCTCCTTGCTTTTTGCCTGTTCCGCCTAGCTTTATAGTCCCCAAGGAAAGGGACTGTGTTTTTCCACGTTTGTCTCCCTAGGCTCTAGTACAGTACCAGGCAAAGACGGCTTGGTTGATGGGAAGGGAAAAGTGGAAGAAACAGACACAGACAGAATTTGTACTCTCGCTCTGAGACAATGTCCCTGTGCCCAGACGGTGGCTGATGTTTGATTGGCTCATCCAGCCTTCACCTCAGGTTTGAACACGGGCCTCCTCTACAGCCTAATTTTGAGATTTGACCTATGGGGCATGAACGTGCATGCCTGAGACCCCAGCGCTTGGGAGGTCAGGGCAGGAAACTAATCGGGACTAAGCCAACCTGGGCTACAAGAGACCCTGTCAAAAGAAACAAACTCAAATTTGACCTGATCTTGCCTGTCTCTACTCACATGGAACCGAGCCTACCTCTCTACTAATCTTCTGACTCAAGTATTTGGAAGGATTTCTCAGAATATTGTGATTTCTAAGGGAAAGGTCATGGAGAGGAAATGAAAGTCAAACCACGGCTCAGCCCCCTTTCTCTTTAGATAGAGTAGGACCTCCCTGTTCTTGCTGCAGTGTCCCAGGTGCAGGCCAGCCAAGGGCTATTAGTGACTAAGCAAGGCTGGCACCCTCAGGGGCAGACTCTTGGGTTAATTCCACTTCGGAGACCCCTGTTCCCTGTTTTCACTTAAACTCTTACGTTGCAAGCTGAGCATGCCCAGAGACATTTCTGTCCATTGCTTCTACATATGTGCACCCCCCAAAATATGTCTAGATTTCTATTTTAGGTTATGACTTAAGCTTCCTCAGAATGATCTAACTAAGCGTTCATACATACATAGCATGCATGTGTGCTTCTGTATACTATGCAGAGGCTGCATTTGCTGTTCTGGACTGTACATGTAATAACACGTCTTCCTTCACTCTCTCACATCTTATGTGCTGAATATGGCTTGGCACTCACTAAGATACTGGGAGCCCACTGTGTTCAGTTAGAGGGGTTCTCTGAATTCCACTCACCCAAAAGACCACACTCAGGTTTGCAGTTTTTCCTCTAATTTGTCTAAATTTGTTTTTTTTTTTTAAATTTAGGCTAGCCTCCAATATACTATGTAGCCAAGGCTAGTCTTGAAATCCAGATCTCTTGCTTCCAACAAGGAGCTGGGTTAATGGGTGCACACCATCATGCCTGACTTCAAGAATTTTTCATTTGTTGGTTATCTGAAATTCAAGTTCAATATTAACCGAGAGTCTTTGTTTCGTTGGTTGGTTTGAGAGTTTTTGAGACATGGTCTCTTGTAGCCACAGCTGACCTCAAACTCACTTTGTGGAGGACAACCTTGAACCTCTATTTCCCAAGTTTGAGGTTCTAGGTGTATGCTACCATGTCTGGCTCAGGCTCGATAATTTTGAACCCTTTCCTGAAGAAACAGGGAAATTTGGTTTTGATCATTGGGGGTCTCAATACACTTCACTTACGGGTGATCATGAGCAGGTGCTAAAGGACCAGGTCCAAAATGCATTCCTGAATGCTCAGTAACATAGCAGTCCTTACAGGCCATGACAAAATCCGTCCTCTGAGAAACAGTGGGGGAATGTCGAAAGCAGAGCACTGCCCTTAAATAGCAAGATAGTCTGAGGAGGGAAGACTGCCTAAGTCACAAGAAAATGTGGAACTGAGTACAAGGGAAAAACAAAAACAAAGCAAACCCCAGCATGGTGGGAAGAAGTGTTTTCCTTTTCTCTCTCTCTCTCTTTTTTTTTTTTTTTGTTTTGTTTGGGTTTTTTTTTTGTTTTGTTTTTTTTAAGACAGGATTTTTCTGTAGCTTTGGAGCCTGTCCTGGAACTAGGCTCTTGTAGACCAGACTGGCCTCAAACTCACAGAGATCTGCCTGCCTCTGCCTCCTGAGTGCTGGGATTAAAGGCGTGCGCCACCACCGCCTGGCAGAAAGGAGTGTTTTCTAGAGGACCTTGCCTCTGGACACTGGTCACATCCCGACAGGAATTGGGAGAAGGAGGTAGGCTTCAAAAGGAGGCCTCCATTGTCTTTCCTAGCTCCTCACCACTTCCTTCCCTTCATCCCCTGGTGTCCTGCTGTGAGCCACAACCATTATACAGTAAAGGCACAGCTGACAGATCACTAGACAAGCTTAGGGGGGAGTAAGGAACCCGATTTTCAGTGCTTAAGGAACATCTGTCTTTTGAATAGTCACTGTCAATTCTGTAGAACTCTGTGAAGCCATGGCTCTTCTCCCTTCCATAATGGGATTTGCCCTGAAATATCCCAGCAATGTATAAACCAATCGATGAGATAACTGCTTGCTGTAAGAGCAACTGGATGACTTTCTCCACACCATGGGGCCCTGATGTGTATAAATATTTTATTCTATGTCCTTGCTAAACTCACCTATTATTAACCTAAAATTAGTTCAAATAATTTTCAATAGATTGCTTTACATATATAGCCAGATTATCTTTGAATAATGTTACTTCCTGTTTATGGCTTTTTTTTTTCTTATTTCACTGGACAAGCGATAAGAACACCACTGACGGTCAGGTGTGGGGATACATGCCTTTCTTTGATCCTAGCATTTGGGAAGTAAAGGCAGATATATCTCTCTCAGAGTTTGAGAATTTGGTCTATATACTGAGTTCAAGAACAGCCAAGGGTACACAGTGAGACCCCAACTCAAAAAAACAAATAACATCATCAAAGAATACCGCTGACTTTAAGTACGGAGAATGGGCATCTTGATGGCCCCTTTAAAAGCTTTATTGGATAGAAACAGTCTGTTGAGCTAACCCAGTAAGTAGGTAAAGGTGCTTGGCAACAAGCCTTACAAGTTGAGTCCAATCCCTGGGACCCACATGATGGAAGGAGAGGACAGACTCTTGAAAGTTGTCCTCTGGGCTGGGGGGTAGTGGTGCACACTTTTAATCCCAGCATTAGGGAGGCAGAGGCAGGTGGATGTCTGTGATTATGCAGTTAGTCTGGTCTACAGGGTGTTCCAGGATAGTCAGAGCTACACAGAGAAACCTTGTCTTGAAAAAAAAAAAAAAAAAAAGGAAGAAAATTATCCTCTGGCTAGAAGGATGGCTCAGTGGTTAAGAGCACTGGCTATTCTTTCAGAGGTTCAAGTCCCAGCACCCACATTGTGGCTCCAAACCATCTATAACTGTCGTCTTAGAGGGTTGGTCGGCCTCTTCTGGTGTGCAGACAGATGTGCATACAGACAAAACATCCATATACATAAAATAGGTAAATCATAAAAGAAAGAAAATTGTTATATTTTTCTCTGGCTTACACACATGTGATGTGTCACACGAATGCCCCTACACACACATACATATGCACACGATACATATGCACACACGTGTGCAAGCACACACATACACGCACGCACACACACTGAAGAAAATGTAAAAATTTAAAAAAATGAGAAATAATCTCTGGCTATAATAGGGCACACACAAAATGGACTGTGGAAATACGTGTGGTTGAAGCTTGTCAGAAAATGGAGGCTATAACTCCAATTATTATGGAAGACTTAGCAAGGCAGTGTGTTTGAAAAGTGTTTCAGCTGTCCTCAACATGACCTCTTCTCAGAAGCCGTCTCCATCCGTGTCCTGTTGGGTACTCCCACCCTGGCTCTGTTGTGACCGTCTCCCATCGTCCCAGGATGTTGTCCTTTCCCCGTGTGGTGGCCTGCTCACGGACCTGCTCCCGCTTCCTTGGGCTGAGCCTCGGAACTGCATCACTGTTTGCCGCCGGGGCCAACATCGCACTCCTCTTTCCTAACTGGGATACGACCTACCTGACGAGGGGCCTCATTGGCAAGCATGCCATGCTGGGCGCTGGGATCTGGGGAGGAGGATTCATGGTAGGCAAAGGGTTTCAGGGATGGAACTGGGAGGTGGTGGTGGTCGGGGTGTTCCAACAAATTGGTATTGGGTCCATAAACAGCCCAAGGAATAGGGGGACTTATCATGGGTTGTTGGGTTTTAGCTCAGAAGCATGAAGGCTAGATGGATGTCAGCATCAACAGAGTCAAAACAGGCTAAGTTCAACCTGGGCCCTAAATTCATCTCAACAGCTGCGTATGGCAGCTAGAAATGCAAATCCCCTGGTCTCTTCTTTCAGATTCATTTATTTTATGTGCATGGGTGTTTTGACTGTGCATATGTAAGCATGTGGACCATGTGGGTGCCGGAACCTTCAGAGGCCAGAAGGTTTCCATTCCCTGAAACTGGAGTAACAGGTTGTAAGCTTCCGTGTGTGCTGGGAACCAAACCTGAGTCGTCCGACAGAGCTGCCAGTGCTCTTAACCACTGAGCCATCTCTCCAGGCCCACGTAGTCTCCTCCTAACACACTTCTCTGCTTTTCAGGTACTCGTGGCAGCAACTCTCATCTCCCTGACGGGCTACTTCAGCGACAGAGCACCCTGTCTGCACGTAAGCACCAAGCCCCACCCTTTAACACCGTTCTCTTGTTCTCTGCTCTGGAGGAAGAGGGCTCAGCTTTAGTTTTCAGACTTGAAGTCAGCGCCTAGCTATGTCCTTTAACAACTCCAACCTCTTGGCAAGTGACTTAATTTTTCCAGACTCATCTGTAAGAAGGGAGGTGGTCACTACGAGGTGGGGGCGCACACCTTTAATCGCAGATCTCTGTGTGAGTTCAAGGCCAACCTGGTCTACAGAGTGAGTTCCAAGACAGGCTCCAAAATCTACACAGAGAAACCTTCTCTTGAAAAACAAGAAAAAGCCGGGTGGTGGTGGCGCACGCCTTTAATCCCAGCACTCAGGAGGCAGAGGCAGGCAGATCTCTGTGAGTTCGAGACCAGCCT
>NC_022010.1:41611517-41613344 GCF_000317375.1 Microtus ochrogaster
AAAAAAAAAAAAAAAGAAAGAAAAACAAGAAAAAAAAAGTAAGAAAGAAGAAGAGGTGGTCAAGGCAAAGAAGGAAGTGGCTAATGAACCACAGATATCTACACAAATGTGATAAGCTGTTTATTCTCTCATACTAAAATAATATGAATAGAATTTAAGTATACTATAAACTTTCCTGGCTATTTTTTTATGTATTTACTTAGTTATTTCGGGTTTTCTTTTATTTTTATTTGTATTATTTGACTTCGTGTTTTGACTGCTTGTATGTTTGTGTGCCACATGTGTGCCTGGTGTCTGTGGAGGCCAAAAGAGGGTGCCAGACCCCCTGGAACGGAGTTACACTGGGTCTTGAGCAGTCAGGCGAGTGTTGTGAACAAAACCCAGGTCCTCTGAAGAACAGGCAGTGCTCTCCGCCACGAGACATCTTTCTCCAACTCCTGTCTGGGCTTTCTTGAGACAGATTTTTGTTGTGTAACTTGGAGCTATCTTTGAACTTGTCATCCTCCTGCCTCATCTCCCCAGTGCTTGGCTGGTTGAACATTTTCTTAGAGGCCTGGGATGTAGCTCAGGGATGGAGCATTTGCCTGGTGTGCACGAGGTACTGGAGTGAATTCTCAGCACTAAGACAGCCAACCGAGGAACCCAAGCACAAACATACATGTACCCCTCCACACGCCTCCACACACACTCAGACACGTGTTCGCACATGTGCTCGCGTGCACAGAGACCTTTTTCTTACCATTAGAAATAATCCAGCCACCAATTTATAATCTAATTCTGCTACTCCACAAATAATGACAAGCCCAGAATAAGTTTGTACGTTATTACCACTGCCTTGGTATAGACTTTCAAACACCCCAAGCTGGCTATGGTGGCTCACCCCTTTTAACACCAACTTTTGAAAGATGGAGACAGGAGGATCACAAGTTCAAGGTCATCCTGGGCCACATAGTTGTGCTCAGCCTGGATTCCATGTATGTGTGTGTACACATCTATGCATGCCATACAGACATATGCTTCTGTGGTAAACACCATGAGCAAAACAACTTAGGAAGGAATGGGTTTATTTCCTCTCACACCTTCCAGGTCACAATCCACCACTGGGGGAGATCAGGGCAGGCGCGTGGACGCAGGAACTGAAGAAGAGCCCGTAGAGGGGTGCTGCTTATGGGCTTGTTTCCAGGCTAATGGTTAGCTACCTTTCTAATACCTCTCGGGACCACCTGCCCAGGGATGGCGCCACCCACAGTGGGCTGGGCCCCATGGCCTCGGTCATCAATCAAGAAAATTCTATACAGACATGCCTAAAGGCCAAACCGAGGGAGGCGAACCCTCAGTTGGCGGTCCTTCCTCCCGGGTTGTCGTAGTTTGTGTCCAGCTGGCACAAGTACCCAGCACGTACGTATTTAGTGTGAATGGGTGCCCCATTACTGTCACTCCACACGAGACCCGCTCTGGTTCCCACAGCCACACGCACACTGGGAAGCCCTCCAACTGCGTTCCATGCTAAAACATTACCTACAAACACACAGGTGCTTCGTTTACTACTCTCTGTTCTCTTTGGCCTGAGCGAGGGGCTTTTTCTCCGCCCTGAAACAGGGTTTCTCTGCCTAGCTCTGGGCAGTCCTTGAACTCACTCCTCAGACCAGACTGACCTCTGCCTGCCTGCCTCTGCCTTCCAAGTGCTGGGATTAAAAGTGTGTGCCACCGCCGGGCGATGGTGGCGCACGCCTTTAATCCCAGCACTCGGGAGGCAGAGGCAGGCGGATCTCTGTGAGTTCGAGACCAGCCTGTGCACACTGGCATGCCCCCAGAGAACACGGATCA
>NC_022010.1:41613648-41615439 GCF_000317375.1 Microtus ochrogaster
CCATAAGGAGAACCATGGCGTTTGGCTTCTGATAAATAACAGAATTTGTGTCTTCTTCTACTGACCAAGCCAACTTCTCCTCTGCTTCCTTCTTGTGCCTTTTTCTTTCTTTCTTTCTTTTTTTTTTTTTTTTTGCTTGATTTGAAAGAGATCAAGAGTGGGAATTTGGTGGCTTTAATGATAGGTTGTCAGTAGAGAAGAAAAGTGGGCATGCGAAAACCACTTTGCTAGTCCAGAGCTCGGAGACTGCAGTAGACTAGCAAGGGGGTCTCAACCTGCTGGAGGGGCCAAAGACCCTGTGCAGGGAGGAGATGGAGATCAGTGTGTCTGTCAGTTTCTTCTGGGCTTTTCCCAGGGACAGACACCCTTGGACACGTTCTAAATGAATCTGTGGAGAATGCCTGCCACCTGAGAAGCTAGACTTGACCTCACCAGTCCCGTGACCACAGTTCCGTGTAAACTGCGTCTCCTGTCTCCTCTACAGATGCTCATTGCTCTGTTGTCAAGCAGCCTGGCTCTTCTGGGGGCCTTGGTTTGCTTTATCACTTCTGGAGTAGCCTTGCAAGATGGTCCCTTTTGTATGTTCGACACCTCGTCCTTCAATCAGACACAAGCTTGGAAATTTGGCTATCCCTTCAAAGATCTTCCCAACAGGTAACGGTCACCCTTACAAGCACAGTCCTGTGACCTGGGGCCAGGGGAGCCCCAACCCTGTGTTTTTCTATTGGAGTTTCTTGATTGGCTATTTTTGTTTATTCTCTGGGCTAGGAATTATTTGTATGACAGTTCACTCTGGACCTCCATCTGCCTGGAGCCCTCTAAGGCTGTGGTTTGGCACGTGGCCTTCTTCTCCACCCTTGTGTGTATCAGCCTCCTCCAGCTTCTCCTGGTGGCCATCCATGTCATCAATAGTATCCTTGGGCTGTTCTGCAGCTTCTGTGAGAAGAGCTAGGTAACAGAAGTCCTCTCCTGAACTGGTGTTCTCACTGCAAGCTTCCTCCAACCCTTTCTGCAAGAACAGGGTGGGACTCCCTGTTAGGCCCTCCTGTAAGCTGCCAGCACCTTCCTGCACATAGGGGGAATGGTAGGACAAAATGAAAGTCACGCTGCATACTTTGAAGATGACACTGTAATAGAAAGAGCAATAAAGTCATTGCTGGTGTATAGGGAGGAATTTTTAATCCGTAAGATAATTTCATTTCAGCCTCTTGACAACCCCATGAAAGTTGGCCACATGTTAGGACAGAGAAGCTGAGACTCCCAAAGGGGGCTCAATCTCAAACACACAACTAGGTGACCCCCCCAAATTCTAAAATCAGGTTTACTATTGTAATAGACATAACTGCATTTCCTCCAAAGCTTAGACAGAAACCCTTAGCACCAATGTGACTGTGTTAGAAACAGGGCCTTCCTTATATGTAATCAAGGATACATGTGGTGATAAACGTGAGAGCCTGATCCAGTAGGATTGACATCCTTACGAGACGGGCAAGAGGCTGGGCATGGTGGGGCACACCTGTGGGCTCTAAGCTGGAGTCAGGAGGATCATCACTTCTAGACCAGCCTGGGCTACATATTGAGATCCTGTTTCAAACAAACAAAAAAAGACTTAGGAAGATGAAGCAGGAGGATGGGCAGTTATGGGCAAATTAGAGAGACCCTGTCTCAAAATAATAGGGCCAAGGATGTAGCTTACTATTACAACATAAGCAGAATTCTGGGATCAGTCTCCAATACCGGAAAAGGACAGAAGGAGTGGAGGGAGAGGGGGAGGGAGGGAGAGGGGGAGGG
>NC_022010.1:41617740-41620108 GCF_000317375.1 Microtus ochrogaster
AAAAAAAAAGCAGAAAACAAACAAGCAAAACAACAGCAATGTAACATGAATGGGGCCGGCTTGCTTGTTGGGGTTTCTGTCCTGCCCTGTACCCTGCAGCCGGCAAACCTCAAAGAAAATCACACATATACCTTTTTTTTTTGATTGGCTCAGGCTTCTTATTAGCCCTTATCACTTATATTAACCCATTATTCTGATTTATGTTAGCCATGTGGCTCAGTACCTTTTTTAGACAGGCAGATTACATCCTGCTTCTTCAGTGGTCTAGGCAGGAGTGCCAGGAATGGGCTTCCTCCTTCCCAGAATTCTCCTGTTCTCATCGCCCTGCCTCTACTTCCTGTCTGGTAATCTGCCTATACTTCCTGCCTGGCCAATCAGCGTTTATTTAAAACATGATTGACAGAATACAGACAATTCTCCCGCACCACAGCAACAACAAAACATCCTTCTCACCTGTACCTAGGCACACAGTCCTGTCCTCATTTGCATTTAAGTTCCCAGGACAGTCAGGGCTACACAGAGAAACCCTGTCTCAAAACCCAAAAAAGGTCTTTACTGTACATGAGGGACAAACCAGCCAGTGGCATCTGGAAGAGTCCAGACTGACCATGGTCAGCAGAATAGACTGGGCTGTGGGGTGGGGGGAAGAAGAGGAAGAGGAGAGGAGAGGGGGATCAAGAGGACCAAGAAGACCAAGAGAATGCATGGGAACCAAGAGGCTGTGTAGCCAAAATGGCTGTTGTTATGCTTTCCTGTCGCTTTAAGGGACAAGCCACGCCCACTCCTTTTTTACCCCTGACCTCCTCTGTTCTCTCCCGGTGTACACACGGGGCTTTGTCTCTCCTCTCCTTTTCTCTCTGTCTCTCTCTCCTTTTATCTCTCCTCTCTCTCTCTCTCTCTCTCTCTCTCTCTCTCTCTCTCTCTCTCTCTCTCTCTCAATAAATGCTTTTATGGCTACTTTCTGTGTTCATGGGTCTGCTCACAACCGCCACGCATTGGGAATTCTGCCGCGTGGCTTCCTGCTGATGGGAACTCTGCCACCACTCGGGTGCTGCTGCTCCATGTTGCATAGGGATCAGAACCGGGGGAAGGCAAATGAAGCCCAGAGCCTAGGTTGGAGAGGTTTAGGATGTGGGGCTGGGTGAGAAGTACTGGGAGGAGCTACAGGTACTGAGTGAGACTTGTCCCATGTTTCTTTGGGGGCTAATAGAACTCCCTGTAAGTATTGCAGCTTGAATGGAAAGGAATTCTGACCATGGGGAGCCAAAGAATGTCACAGTCACTCTAAGAGTGGCAGCTTACAGCTCTGCTCCAGGGAAAGGTTTTCCCAATACAAGTGGACCAACTCTGTTCTAGAAGGGGAGGGTTTCCCCAGTGAAGTTATTAACCACTCTGCTCTGGCAAAAAAAAAAAAAAAATCATTAAAGCTGGGCTCCACTCCAAGGAAAATGTCACACACTGCACAATAAACCTCACTCAGGAGGTTTATTGGGAAGGAAAAATGTAGTGGTGGGAGCAGTGCGCTGCGGCCCAGCTCCCAGCTAGCTTTACCCGAAATAATTACACGGAAACTGTATTCTTTTAAACACTGCCTGGCCCATTAGTTCCAGCCTCTTACTGACTAACTCTCACATCTTGATTAACCCATTTCCAATAATCTGTGTAGCACCATGAGGTAGTGGTTTACCAGGAAAGATCTCAACCTGCGTCTGTCTCAGGTGGGAGAATCTGACTGGCTCGGCTTCTTTCTCCCAGCATTCTGTTCTGTCTTCTCCACCCACCTAAGGGCTGGCCTATCAAAGGCCAAGGCAGTTTCTTTTCTTTTCTTTTTTTTTTTTTTTTGGCAATTTCTTTATTAACCAATGAAAGTAACACATAGACCCGCCTCCATCAGAAAAATCCAGGAGGGTAGTTGCCTCTAGGGTGAGAAGCAGAAGCAAATTGAACAGGGAACAGAGCTTATATAAGGTTTCTTGGGGAGTTGGACTTCCCTGGGTGGCTTGCAATTGGTGGGTTTTTGTGACCCAACTCTAGGGCAAGATCAGGGATTGGTGGGATTTTGTGCTCAGGGATCTCAGGGATTGGTGGGATTCTGTGTTCAGGGATTGGTGGAATTCTGTGTTTAGGGATTGGTGGGATTCTGTGCTCAGGGGCCTCAGTGGTTGGTGGGATTCTATGCTCAGGGATTGGTGGGATTCTGTAGCCTGACTCTGGGGCAAGCTCTGTAAAACAGACTGGCCACAAACTCCAAGATCTGTTGCCAATGCCTCCAAATTAAAGCCAGCAGACCTGGCTTTTTGGTTTTTTTTTTTTAATATTTATTTATTTATTATGCATACAGTATTCTGTCTGTGTGTATGTCTGCAGG
>NC_022010.1:41620363-41620941 GCF_000317375.1 Microtus ochrogaster
AAGAGAGCAGAGTCTTGAGCTGGGGTTGGGATAGGAAGTGTATTCAAGAGGACACAGTAAAGAAATTGCCAACATGACATGACTAAGGTTTTTATTATAGATATGAGAGAATAGCCAGAGTCATTTGAAAAAGTCCAGAGCAGAGAGAATGAAGTTGGCTGAACGTGGCCAGGAGACTGGACGTGGCCAGAGTTATCTGAGAGGGAGCCTGGAGGCCAGTACACATTTTGATATGCTGTAAGAGCTTGGGTAGACCAATGTTCTTTCTGCAGGAGGTAAGGCATAACCAGTTCCACAGGTTCTTGAGCAATGCTGGCTTTTATCTCACAGCCAGAATTCCTATAGTCCAGCAGGAGTTAGTTTCTGGATATTTGGGCTGCCCTTTGGAGTTGAGCGAATTAGAGTTTTCCTTTGGATCTGACAGGGAGGTGAGGGGGATCTGGTGGAACTGGCATAAGGAGAAAGCATGATAAGAATATAGTGTATAAAATAAATTTCAGCCGGGCGGTGGTGGCGCACGCCTTTAATCCCAGCACTTGGGAGGCAGAGGCAGGCGGATCTCTGTGAGTTCGAGACCA
>NC_022010.1:41621192-41629885 GCF_000317375.1 Microtus ochrogaster
GGAGGATCAGTGTGCATAGATGTGACAAAAAATTATACATAAATTCTACTGTTGACTCTTTCTTTTAATTCACAAGTTGTCCAAAACCAGGAGGAACAGTGTGCATAGATGTGACTCAGTAGAGTTCTAGCTCTGGCACCCATAAAATGTAGCACGGTGGTGCATGCCCGTTATTCCAAACCTGGGAAGGTCGAGGCCGGAGTTCAGCGGTACCTTCGGCTACCTAGCGAATTCGAGGCCACCTGTCTCAAAAACAGGAAGAGAAGAAACAGAAGGAAGTTAGTCTGGGGTGGTCCCGCAGCTTGCTGGCTGCCAGCAAGCGGTAGGTTCCCTAACACCAGACTCCAAGGCACCATTAGCTGCAGCCAGTGCGCAGGCGCCAAAAGGGGGCAGGGCTATGGATGTCACGTGAGCGACCCGTTGCCCTGGGACCTCTGGACCGCAGCAACTGGCCGGGCCTCTCTCTAGAGATCCGCTGGTCCAGACGCGGGACTATGGCCGCGTCCACCAAAGGCCGGTCCGTATCAGTCGGCGCCTCCGAGGGCTTGTTCGAGGCCGACAAGAACTCAGGGGAGCCGGAGAACACCTATATTCTGAGGCCCATTTTCCAGCAAAGGCGCGTAGCGGTCTGGGCACGGCGGCGGGCGAAGTTGGTCGGGTGTGGGGCCCGGGCGCTTCAGTGTCGCCAAGGAGACGCGGAGAGGGGCGGAGCTGGGCGGGCTTTGGTGTTCCTATGTGGCGTCTTTTCCAAAGCAGAGCTCTGCCACGGGATTGGCCGGTCTTCCCGGAAACCCTAGACTGGCTCATGGGAGTGGTTGACCTCTCGGAGGCTTTAGGGGGTGCACACCCGGGACAGAAAAAACAGAGGCTGGAAACAAGCAATTTGCTGGCAGTACTCTGAGAGTTACCGCGTGCTCACCTGTGCTGTGCACTTGTGGTCAGAGGACAACTTGTTGGAATTGGTTCTGTTCAGTTCTTCCATTATGTGGTTCCTGAGATTGAATTTAGGTCATCAGGCTTGACTGCAATACCAGCTAAGCCATCTCACTGGAACCGAGAGAGGATATATTTTATTTTTAATGGGGGGGGGGGCTGTAGAGAGTTCTGTCTGTCATGTGCTTGCTCTGAAAGCATCAAGTCCTGAGTTCAATTCCTGCACCCACTAAAGTCGTTGCATATTGTGATCCTAGTGATGGAGATTTGGTCTTGGTATTGGAGAAACAGGCTCTGTAACTCTCTGGCCAGCATAGCCTCACGTGCAAGACCTAGTGAGAGACCCTGCCTCAAAATCCAAGGTGAAGGCCTGAAGATACGCCTCAGTGGTTTAAAGCACTGGCTCTGTTGTGCCCAGATACGACCACCAGAGAGGCCCAGACTGTAATAAGCAAGGTTTAATCAGCATACTACAAACATATTTGGAACCCCTATCTACTAATCCCGTTATAGTGAGGTAGAGAGAGGAGTTGTATCTCCTCTGTGGGGTAAGCTTTTAAAGGCATAACTACAAAGAGGCTTTTTGAAGCTGCTTTGGCACGGATGCAAGGAGTTTTGCTGCCTCCCATTCTGCTAAGTCAGCTTTTTCCTTGTTCTTAGAACAAGGCTACTGTTCCTGAGTTAGGCCATCTTTATCAGCCTGTACCAGGTGGCTGGCTGGGCTGAGCTAAGTGACATTGTGCTCGGAATCTCCCGGGTGGGAGAGGGGAAGGCCACTATCTTCCTGGGAAAACATTCTGCTAGGAAATTTCTTCTCGCCCCTTCAAAGGCGAATAAGGGGTGAGGGTCCTAAAGCTCCTCCTCCAGAGGAGTGGAGTACAGCACCCACATGGCGGCTTTCAACCATCCGTAACTGTAGTTCCATAGGATCAGATGCTATCTTCTGGCCTCTACAGACATACATGCAAGCAAAACACCAAAAATATAAAATATAAGTACATCTTTAAAAGGTAGAGTAGTCCTATATGTGATAGCAACTTCATGCAGCAGTTTCCCCATGGATATTGAAAAAGGTGTGTGCAATTACCGCAGCAAATGTATGGAATGTCCTGAGCTGTGTTTCCTTTGGAAACGGTACAGAACGGGGTTAGTAACAGGTATGTTCCTATGAGACTTGTTTGAAGAGAAGCTTAGCATTTTGTGAAATAAGCAGGGGCTGGAGAACAATTAAGAGTATCTGCTGCCCTGCAGAGTACCCAGGTTTGGTTCCCAGCACCCACATGGGCAGCTCACTGTTGTTTGTAACTCCAGGGACATCAGGCGTTATACGTGGTGCACATACATACACATAGGCAAATGTGCACATAAATAAATAGAAAGAGACCAGTGAGATGGCCCAGCTGGTGAAGGTGCTTGACTTGAGACCCGATGACCTGAGCTCAGTCCTGGAGACCTTGGTAGTGAAAGGAAGGAGCCGACTCCCACACAGACATCCTGACTCAAAGTAAATGTAAGAAGAAAGGACGTAAGAAGTAAATAACAGTATCAGGTGGGGCCAGTGCTAGAGATGGAAAACAGAGCCTCATTCATGCAAGGCAAGTTCTTTACCACTGAGCTACATTCTCAGGCCCTAGATACATTCATGTATTTTTTTGTCTTCAGTCAGGGCTTTCCTAGCCCTGGCTGTCCCGGAACTCATTCTGTAGACCAGGCTGGCCTCCAACTCACAGAGATCCTCCTGCTTCAGCCTCCTGAGTGCTGGGACCTAAAGGTGTGCACCACCACCTCCCAGTGACTTCACAACTGGATAGTTTTTCAGGCTGCTGCTGACAAAAGGCTGAAGTGAGAAGGCTGCTGGGGTGCAGAGCTGACACTTAGATGTTCTCAAATTGTTTGATTTAGGTTTAGACCCTCTGTGGTTAAAGACTGCATCCATGCCGTGCTCAAAGAGGAACTGGCAAGCGCTGAATATTCTCCAGATGAAATGCCTCATCTCACAAAACGTCTATCAGAAACCATTAAAGATAAACTGAAAGGTAACCTGGGCTGTGGCTGGAAACGAAGTTCCCTTCAGACACCCAGTTCTGATCATTTGTTCCTGCCACTCCCCCTCCCCCAGACAGTTTCTCTGTGTGGCTGTGGCTGTCCTTGAAGTCACTCTATAGAGCAGGCTGGCCTTAACCTCACAGAGATCTGCCTCCTGAGTGGCACTGCCCACCTGCACGCTGCCCCATCTTTGATCCCAGGACGTGATCTATGCTTTCTATTGAAGACAAATTTTCTTCAGTGTCTAGAATTCTGTGATTCTTTGGTAACTTTTTCTCAGGTAGAATCTCACAGACTGGAGGAAAGAGTACAGATTTGCACGAAAGAAGTGGGCCCACTTCTTACTGAATTCTTAACTGCTTTTCTTATTCAGCCCTCCACTCTTGCCAAATTCAACATATGCATAATACATTTTGTGCTTTTGTCTCTTGCTAACAGAAACTTTTGTATTTTGAGACAGGGTCTCACTATGTAGCTCTGCTGGTCTGGAACTTGCTAGGTAGACCAGACTGGCCTAGAACTCATAGAGATCCATCTGCCTCTGCTTCCTGAGTGCTCGGATTAAAGGCGTGTGCCACCACCACCCGGCACCATGCCCTATTTTTAGTGTTAAACCATCAGAGAAGTTATTTACTTTTGTGCCATCCTGCTTTTGTAGTGTTGGGGATGGAGCTCAAGGCCTCCTGCATGCCAGGCAAATGTTCTGCCACAAAGTCGTGGTCACATGATGTCACAATTTTTGTGCCATTGAGGCCACTCTGTAAGACTCCAGTTTCAATGGATCCAAGTACTCTCTTCTGGCCTTCATGGGTACCGGGCATGCACATGATGCATATATATAATTGCAGGCAAGACCTAATCTACATAAAAATAAATTTTTAAAAAGCCTTTTATTTCTCCTTCAGAATGATGATGTCACGGCTAGATGTTGAGTGTTCCACATACATTTCTGTGCCATTAGGGGTTCAGGGAGAAGGGGGACATCTCAGGTGAGGGGGGAGTGTTCTTAAAATAGTGATTTGGAGGGCAGGGTGGTGCTCACATATAGTCACAGTACTTGGGAGGCAGAAGCAGGAAGACTAATGAGTGAGTGTGAGATCATGGCTCTAACAAAACAAATGACCAACAACAAAAGCGCACCAACAGACTGGGCTCTTCCCCATGAATTTTGTTCAGGCTGCCTCTGGACAGTGTCTGTAGTCCTCAGGTTGTTTGTCCAGTTTACTGTGCTTTCCTGGGTCCTGACCTTGAACTCCTCCTGCAGCCTCCAGAGTGCTGAGTTTCCCGTACAACCATGCCAGGTTATGTTTCTTTTCTTCCTGTCCACCTTAATGAATAGCTTACAGTTTCCTGAAGATCCCATGTTCTCACCATCTACCTAGTTTTATTCTTTAATTTATGTGATGTGCTTTGTGGGTGCCCATGGAGCGGGGCTAGGGGTTCTCTGGGGTTGAAGATAGAGGTGGTTGTGAGCTGCTGATGTGGGCACTGCGGACTGAACTCTGGTCCTCTGTGCGAGCAGCAAGCACTCTGTTCCTCGAGCCACCTCTCCAGTCCCATTCTCATACCTTTGTTATTCCCGCTCCATGAAGGGACTAACACTGAAGAGCTCTCTTCCTGGTAATCTCTCACTCGCCAGCACATTCCGTGTGCAGTCTTTGCTGATCCTGTGCCCCACCCCCAACACAGTGACTGACGAACTCCCAGCTCAGATACACCTTGTACATGCCACTTCTAAAAGAAATGTTTTTGTCTACTTTTGAGTTCTGTTATGAGTTCTCTGGTCCCAAGGCAAGAAGAATGTTTTCTTATTTCTGTAAATTGAGGGGCAGTCTCAGGAAGGGTCCAGGTTCACTCTGTATGCCAGCACTGGGCTGAGAGCTGTGTGTCTTCATACCTTTGCTCTCCTTACAACAGTCTAACAGGTGAGAACATTCCCTTTTAACAGACTAGGGAAATTAAAGGGAAAGTTAGGCTCTAAGGCTTTACCTCAGGGCAACTTTGTAGTCAGGGCTTATCTCCAGTCCTCAGACCTGTAATCTTACTATCTACTCCTTAAGTACCCATGGGCTGTATGCTTCTTTATTCTGGAAGAATCTATGATTAGCAGGTCATGTTACTGCGGACTTGGATAGAGCTAACTTTCTGCTCTTCTCCTTCCTAGAATTGGGATATGACCGGTATAAAATGGTGGTACAAGTGGTGATTGGCGAGCAGAGGGGCGAAGGCGTCTTGTGAGTAGTGGGTGTGTGTGTGTGTGTTCCTGTCCCATCTGTGCTCCTTGGGAGCTGTCCATTGTGTGCAGAGATAACTCACTCAGTAAGCCTTTGTCTCTGAAAGAGTCAGGAGGATGGTTCAACAGATGCAGCCATGAACTCGTAAGGCTAATTAATGTCTGGGTGGTTCCCAGGTGGACGTCTCTAGAGTCACCTCTGGGCACGAGTCTTGTTGTATGCTCTGCCCTGGATGTGCCTGCATGCCAGCATTATTTAGCGGTCCCTGTCACCAGGCCTAACTCTGACGTCCTGACCATCCACATTATTTAGTTTGTGGTCTGTGGGGTGGACATGTTGGACTTAGGGCCTTACACATAGGAAATGATCTCCATCTCACTATAGTCTCGGCCCCCACAAATCTAGAGCTGTCTTCAGTACAGTGTCTTGTATTCAAAACTTCTCCTGGTTTGGGTTGACACTGTGAGATGTAGTCAGGCCAAGCTCCAAGGAGAACTGGGAGGCTGAAGAGATGGCTCATCAGCTAACAGCACCTGCCATCAGGTCTGACAACCCAAGTTTGATCTCTGGACTCAACTTAGTGAAAGGAGAGAACCAACTCTCAATAGTTGCCCTTTGACCTCTATTTTATGTCATGGTGCACAAATTCTTTCTCCATCCTTTCCGTTTGAGGTCTGCCTGGTCTACATAGTGAGCTTTAGGATAGCCAGAACCATAGAGAGACTCTGTCTTTAAAAAAAGGAAAGAAGCCATTATCTAAAATTTCAGTATATGCAGAGTTCAGGGACTAAAGAACTACTCTATGATTTAACTTTATAGTTATAAATAGTCTGATGCTATATTTATATTCCTACTGCCCCTAAAGGTATTTTCAAATTCTAGTTTTGTGCCGGGCGGTGGTGGCACACGCCTTTAATCCCAGCACTCGGGAGGCAGAGGCAGGCGGATCTCTGTGAGTTCGAGACCAGCCTGGTCTACAGAGCTAGTTCCAGGACAGGCTCCAAAAACACAGAGAAACCCTGTCTCGAAAAACCAAAAAAAAGCCGGGCGATGGTGGCGCACGCCTTTAATCCCAGCACTCGGGAGGCAGAGGCAGGCGGATCTCTGTGAGTTCGAGACCAGCCTGGTCTACAGAGCTAGTTCCAGGACAGGCTCCAAAAACACAGAGAAACCCTGTCTCAAAAAACCAAAAAAAAAAAAAAAATTCTAGTTTTGTTTTCTGAGACAGGGTCTCACTGTAGCCCAGGCTGACCTCAAGTTTATTTGTGGCTGAGAATAACCTTGAACTCTAGATCTTCTGCCTTCAATTGCCAGTGTTGAAATTACAGGCTTGCAGGACTGTACTTGGTTTTTGTTTGTTTTTGAAACAGGGTGTCTCTCTGCTGCCCTGGTCTTTTTAGCAGCAACCTTCCACAGCTTCCCAAATGTTGGTTTTACTGGTTTGGGCCTCCTAATGCTGGTCTAGTTAGAAGATTGAATTATGGCTCAGAGTTGTTCCTTTCTTGGATAGGTCTCTACAAATGACCAGGTTGGATGAAGTATTATATTGGGTCTTTTCCAAGACCTCTTTTCCTATTATTCTGCAGGAATTGAGCCCACTGAAAGTCACTCACAAGTGTCGTAGCCAAATTAATTTGATCCGTGTAATTGTCAAGAAGCCAGTTGGGGTGCTAGGTGGCTAGAGACCCTGGCCCTCACCTCTAGCTGTAAGCAGCCTCGCCTGTGACTCCTGTCCTTCCTGGTGGTCCAGCGTATTTTGCCTCCATGTGCCATGGAAAGGTTGAAGCATGGACCTGTGAGATTTTAGGGAATGAACTTGCTCGTGGCAGATCATAGGTCAGATGTACAGTGTCCACTGCTGACCAGTCTTCATTGGTCTTCATTCCAGCATGGCTGCTCGATGTTTCTGGGATGCAGACACTGACAACTACACTCATGATGTCTTCATGAACGTAAGTCTTTGGGAAACTCCTTTCTCCTGTCTGGGGACACATGGCCATTGTGTAGCAGATTACTGCTAACATGGGAAGACACGATAATATTTTTGAGACATCTCTCTTAGATCGCTTAGATTTCTGGATAAGGAGTTTTTACTGAAACTTTTTTTTTTTTTGAGACAGGGATTCTCTGTGTAGCTGGTGTCCTGGAACCAAGCTGGCCTTGAACTTAGGGATCCACCTGTCTCTGCCTCCCTACGGCTGGGATCAACAGTGTGTGCCATCAATGCCCAGCATCGGTGGTTTTATTTTAAATTTTACTGTTTTATTTGTGAAAAAATTAATTTATAGACATTTCTACTTAAAGCAGGAAAACAATAAAGTGGCTTCTTTTGTTGTTGTTTGTTTTGTTTTGATTTTTGTTTTTTTGAGACAGGATTTCTCTGTAGCTTTGGAGCCTGTTCTGGCACTAGCTCTGTAGACCAAGTTGGCCTTGAACTCGTGGAGATCTGCCTCCCTCTCCCTCCTGAGTGCTGGGATCAAAGACGCACACACCAGATAAAGTGGCTTCTAATAACATAATTGCACATGCCCACATGGTGGTGGCACACACCTTTAGTCCTAGCACTCGGGAGGCAGAGACAGTTGGATCTCTGAGTTTGAGGCCAACCTGGTCTACAGAGAAAGTTCCAGGACAGCCAGGACTACACAGAGAAACCCTGTCTCAAAAAACAAACAAAACAAAACCCTTTATCCACCGTATTGGCTACTTGTTTTATTTATTGCTGAGATCAAATACTGTCAGGAAGCAACATGTGACTTCTAGTTCAGGCAGTAGAGCCCTTTTTTGTGAGAAAGGCCTGGCAGCAGGAGCAGTTGGCAGCTGTGGCAGAAGGAACTTGCCCATGTTGAGGGCAGGTCTTTCCTTTCCTCCTCAGGTAAACCTATCTAGGATGCTCCCACAGACTTCCCCCAGTGTCTCTGAGGTGACTCTCCACCTAGTCAGGTTTACAATGGATATTAACCATCATATGCTCCTATCTTAGTTACAATGATAATATCCTGTATTCCTTGCTCTGGGTAATACACTTACTCCAAGACATTCAAAGCATTTGATAACTATTTCTGTCTTAAGTAAGGCAATATAGAATAATTATTTTGTGAGTATGCATTACATAAAATTTCATTCACATATTTAATTCAAAATTCTGATTATTTTACCTCATTGTTGTTAAATTTAAAAAAAAAAATATATATATTATATAATGTGTGTGAGTGTGTGTTGATGTGAGTGCAGGTGCCCCAGAGGTCAGAGAGAGTATCAGAATGATACCCTAAGAGTCACCCGATGTGGGTGCAGGGACCACGTGGGTCCCCTGCAAGAGCAGTGTGTTCTTCACCACTGATCCCTCTCTCCAGCCCCCGTTTTTGTTTTCTTAAGACAAAAGCGCTGGGCAGTGGTAGTGCACACCTTTAATCCCAGGACTAGGGAGGCAGAGGCAGGCGGATCTCCGTGAGTTCAAGGCCAGCCTGGTCTACAGAG
>NC_022010.1:41630163-41637505 GCF_000317375.1 Microtus ochrogaster
AAAAACCAAAAAAAAAAAAAAAAAAAAAGAAAGGGGGAGGGAAATACACTCACGAACACAGGACACGGTAAATCCAGTTGCAGAGTTCTTGAAAAGCTGGGGACCAGTCACACACTGCTTCATGCCACCTGACTTGGCCTTCACCACCTAAGAGAGAGTGACCACCCTCCCTCCTTCCTTGTAAGAAGTCTCATTGGCAGATAAGAAACACTGCCTCTTAAAGGGCCAGATAGCCCAAGGTTATTGGCAGAGTGAATACCCACCACAGTAACCCTGGCTGGCCTGGAACTTTCTATGCAGACCAATCCTGCCTTTGTATACTGAGAGCTGGCATTACAGGCATGCACTGCCACACCATATAATTAATTATGTAATTAATTATATATGTAATGAAAGAGGCTGGCCTCCCACTCTATCCTCCTCCTGCACCCTCAGATTAATGCGTGTTAATTACACATAATGGGCTTCACTGCATTTCCCCACACGCAAATAGACTGCTTAGATTATCCCCTCCCCCACCTCCCCTCCTACCCTACTTGGCACCTTTTAGCGAGCAGTCTTGTAGATGTCCTCAGGAAAACGACTTTATAGCGGCTCCTTGGAAACCTTGTGTTTCTTGAAGGAAGAAAGCGCCATAATTGGAAATTGACGAAAAGGAGAGTATGGAGGGTCACACCTGTAACCCTACACTAGGGAGGCTGATGCAGGAAGATCAGTTCCAGTTTGATTGTCTATGGAAGTCTCTGAAAACAGAAGACAATGTTAACAGTGGTCTAGTGTATCCATACTAGTACATAACACTGGTTAGCACTGATGTCATAGCCTGTGTGACCTATGGTCTCATTAGCACTAACACCCTGGATTTCTGTTTTCTGTATTTATTTTTTAGGACAGCTTATTCTGTGTTGTAGCAGCATTTGGTTGTTTCTACTATTGAATCTTTGGGAAGGGTGACTGTGGCACGAAGAAACCTCAACTTTTGTATAATGTCCTGACCAAATAAAAATAAGTTGGACCTTGGCACCTAAAATCCGTTGTTTTAGGTTTTATATATCTAATGGTTTGACTTCATCATGCTATCTGAGCTCTTACTACATCTGTTTAGTGTCAGGGTCTGAGAAGTTTCCAAGTTGTATATAAAGTAGAACCCCTTCAAATTTGGAGACTTCTGTGTTGGCCACAATCTATCCTGTTTTTGTGATGGCCATCTTCCCCAGAGAGGCCCTTGGTGTCTCCTCCAGCTAGCTGTCCTTATTTGGGCCATTTTATCTGCCATGTCTAAATACTACTTGAACTTCAAGGGGTGTTTGTGAGTCAGACTTTAATCATTTCTTTCTTGGAAGCACCTCAGCAGGTGCAGTTTACTTATCTTTCTTCCTTCTTGGTTATCTTCAAGGAAAAAGTGCAAACAAATGTATTAAAGTTTGCGGGTTCCCCCCATTTCTTGTCTGTACCCACTTGTCTTATACCTACAAAATCGCACTGGGTGTGGTGGCTAAAGCCTTCATTCTTGAGGCTGAGGCCAGAGGCCCACTGCAAGTTCAAGGCCAGCATGGGACACGTAGTTAAGTTCCAATCCAGTCTGGGAAATAGTGTAAGTCCCTGTCTGATAAAGTTATTTTTAATTCCAAAGCAAAAGCCCACCACCACCATCCTGCCCCATAAAGGGGATGGAGCGATGGCTCCGCAGTTAAGAGCGAAGAGCAGTTACTGTTCTAGCAGAGGACTAGCGTTCAGATCCCAGCACCCAGAAAGTGCTCAGAAAGACCTGTAACTCCAAGATATCTGTTGCCCCATTTATGGCCTCTATGGACCTGCACAAATCTTAAAAGAGAAAAAGAAACCTCTACAAAACAAAATCCCCCAAAAGTTCACCCCGATCCGTGCATTTTCCTATCAGTGTCTTTGCCTCTACTCCTGCTCAACTACTTTCTCAGTCCATTCGTAGAAATCATTTTCTGTGGGTCACCCTAGATCAGAATAACCGGGGGCGGTGAGCTCAGACCCGAGCGTTCGCCGGACGTGGCTTGAATTCTTTGCTGAGGCTGGGTGTAGGGGCCGCACGCCTGAACAAGTGTGGGGGTCGGCGGGTGCAAGAGGCGCCGGGAGACCACAGCCG
Organism: Microtus ochrogaster; assembly: GCF_000317375.1. Lineage (NCBI taxonomy): Eukaryota > Metazoa > Chordata > Mammalia > Rodentia > Cricetidae > Microtus > Microtus ochrogaster. Next base: position 41,632,283 of record NC_022010.1, read on the forward strand.
AGGGAGCCCCCGCCTACAGGAGGCGCCACACATCCGGTACTCCGGGGCTGCTAACCCCGCGCCCGTGTCCGGTGCTTCTGCGCTGTCCCTCCACCCGCCAGGCCCGGCTGGAAGCGGAACTACTCTGTCAGGTAGTGGTTTTCAGAGACGTGGTGGTGGGATTGACAAGAGGGCGGGCGGTAGGCGGGACTTCCGGCCCGCTGACCGGTCAGATGTTTCCCGGGCGTCTCCCCGCAACCTATTTGACTTCGCTAGTCGGTGACGCGGCGCCAGGAAGGACTCGGACGGGACCCGAGCCCGGGAGAGCTGCGGTAAGGAACCCCGGGGTAGTGTTTGCTTGCGTGGACAAATGCCGGCTGGGCCCGTGAAGGGGTTGTGACTGAAGAGCAGGTCAGTGACAGCCAGGGAAATGCGGAGCAGTGACTGCGGAGCTACTGTGACCGAGGTACAATGACAGCCAGGGGGACTGTGACCGGGCGGTGACTGCTTGTGAGGGGTCTGCGGACCCCGGAGCAGTAAACGCGAGGGACTCTGACCTCGGAGAGCGCGAGGCAGAGGCTGCGACGGGACCATGACCGAGTAAGTATGCCGCAGTGACTCCCGGGGGACTGAGTGGTCGATGGATGGTGGCTGAGGGGACTGACCCGTGGGAACATGAAGCTCGGCGGCGAGGGCTCGCTCATCAGCAAGCGGTGACTTGGAGGAGAACGTAAGATCAGGAGTTGGGGTTGGTGCTCTGAAGTTGTGTTTGTGTACGGAGTGCGAGTGAGTGAGTGACCGGGGAGAGGTCTTTAAGTAGAAACCACACGAGCGTGACACTCATCAGACAAGATTTTGAATTTTAGGGGCAAAGTTCTGTGGGTGAGAAACACATTTCATCGCTGAAATGCAGTTTCTTCACTTGTGAATGGGAGTTCGGGTTCAGATTAATGTCTCCCAACTATGAGTCCCAGTGTATGTATGTACTTTTGGGTTGTGAAGATAGTGAATGACAACGAAATAAAAACGGAAAACTGGACTAGAATAGAAATTACGTACATCTTTAAAGTTAGTTATATACATCTTTACGATGTATACAGTAAAGTACAGCTAAATTTGAAAACTGGGTGCGGTGATACACAGCTAAAATCCTGACACCCAGAAGGCTGAGGCAGGAGTATATTGAGTTGTCCTACAGCCTGGTGGGTTCAAGGTGAGCCTGGGATACCTGCCTTTTTTTTTTTTTTTAGACAGTGTTTCTTTGTGTAGCCTTGGTTGTCCTGGAACTTGCTCTCTAGACCAGGCTGGCCTTGAACTCACAGCGATACTTCAGCCTCTGCTTCCCAAGTGCTGTGTGGGTCACCACCACCAGCTTTTTTTTTTTTTTTTTTTTTTTTTTTTTTTGAGACTACGTTGCTTGGGCTGTCCTGGAAGTCACTATCTAGACCAAGGTGGCCTTGAGCAGTACAAATCTATCTGGCTTCTGCCTCCCTAGTGCTGGGGTTAAATGCACGTGCCACTGTGTCCAGCTTTTGCTGTTGGTTTAGTTTGAGAAGCAGTGGATTGGATTATTTCTGAGCTTTTCTTTTTGTAATGATTCTGTGATTAAGGAACCTTTTTGGAGGTTCTAATAATTGAGGTGACTAGTTATGATTGAGGAATAAAACTCAGGGCCTTTTTGGGGAGAGCCTAAAGCTGTATTGAAATAGGGATACTGAGTCTCTTTAATCCCAGCACTTGGGAGGTGAAGGCAAGTGGATCTCTGTGAATTCGATGCCAACTTGGTCTACAGAGCTAGTTCCAGGACAGCTAGGACAGTTACATAGAGAAATCCTGTTTAAAAAAAAAAACCAAAAATAAAATTAGAGACAGAGGCCATGAGGAAATAGGAGTTTGTGGTAGGAGAAACTGCTAGGAATAGCTATTGAGGAAGGAGAAACTGAGGATAGGAAAGGAACAGAGCTCGAGAAGGGAACTGAACACAGAAAACAGTCTATGACAAATTAAGTAGAGGTGGGGAGATATATGATTTTTACAGTCTATTCAGTTTAGAGAATCTGCAATTAATAGAATTGCTAATAAAAATATTACTGAGCTAGATATGATCTCAAATGACCTTAATTCCAGTGCTTGAGGGGTACAGGCAGGGAGACCTCTGTGACTTTCGAGTCAGCCTGAACTCTATATATCAAGGACTAGAATTACACAGAAAGACTTTGTCTCAAAAAAAAAAACAAAACCAAAAACAAACAATCAAAACTATTGGGACTGGGCATGTTGGCACACCTGTAATTCCAGCACCTGTGGGCTACAAAGCAGTAAGACCTAGTTTTAAAGAAAAATTAGGGATCTGAACTGGGAGCTAGGGAGATTATTTAGCTATTAAATGTGTTTACCTGATGCAGGCCTGCCTTCCTGAATTTAACCTCTGGAACCCACATAAAGATGGAAGCAGAGGCCAGGCAGTGGTGGCGCATGCCTTTAATCTCAGCATTTGGGAGGCAGAGGCAGGCGGATCTCTGTGAGTTCAGTGCCAACCTGGTCTGCAAGTGTTAGTTCCAGGATAGGTTCCAAAGATCCAGAGAAACCCTGTCTCAAAAAAAAAAAAAAAGATGAAAGCAGAGAACCAGCTGCACCTCTGAACATACACGATGACATGCATGCACCTCCGTGTCTAAACTATAAAATGCATGCATGAGCAAGCACACACATAGGGAATCATACTAATGAAAAATAAAAAGAATGATATTTTGTCCTGGTATGGGAGGTCCTTCTGTCTATGTGTTGCTTTTCTTGGTTAATGAATAAAGAAACTGCTTTGGCCTGTTGATAGGGCAGAACTTAGGTAGGCGGGGAAGACAGAACTGAATGCTGGGGAAGAAGAAGACAGAATCAGGGAGACACCATGGATCCGTGGCCGGAGGTAGACATGCTGAAACTTTGCTGGTAGGCCACAACCTTGTAGTGATATACAGATTAATAGAAATGGATTAAATTAAGATGTAGGGTTAGCCAATAAGAAGCTAGAGCTAATGGGCCAAGCAGTGTTTTAATTAATATAGTTTCTGTGTGGTTATTTTGGTTCTGGGTGGCCAGGATGAACAAGTGGCCTCTTCCTGTTGCAACAAATTAGTGCCCAACAAATTGGTGCCCAATGTGGGCTCAATCCCACGACTCTGAGATTACAAGTCTCATGCTCTACCACACCATTGTCCTGTACAATGGTAAATAATATGATAATAATAAATGGCAACCATCATGGAGAGAAAAGGAGGACAGAACAATCCTGGGAGTGGCAACAGTCATGATAATCTGGCATGGAAAGGCCTTGGTGTATTCATCTCTCTAACTTGATGGTTTTTTTTTTTTTTTTCGAGACAGGGTTTCTCTGTGGCTTTGGAGCCTGTCCTGGAACTAGCTCTGTAGACTAGGCTGGTCTCGAACTCACAGAGATCTGCCTGCCTCTGCCTCCCGAGTGCTGGGATTAAAGGTGTGCGCCACCACCGCCCGGCTAACTTGATGGTTTTTGCACTGTTAGGCTAAGCCTGACACTTGGGAATGATGCTACATTCTGGCTCATTCAATTAAAGCTTTAGCTTCTGGTTTTATTTCTCACTCAGTCTCCTTCATGAGGGCCATTAGTAATGCAGTTTAAATTGATTAAAATGAGTATGGTCTCCCCTAGTCTATTTTGAGATAGGATCTCATTGTAGCACTGACAGGCATTAAATTGTTGGCAGTCAGAGGTGTTGTGGCCTATGTCTTTAATCGCAACACTTGGTAGGCAGAGGCAGCTGGGCCTCCGTGAGTTCAAGACCAGCCTGGTCTACATGATCAAGTTTCAGGTCAGGTTGGCTACAAAGTGAGACCCTAACAAACAAACAGATAATATGTACAGCAGTTCTCCTGCCTCCTCCGAGTGCTGGGATTAAAGGCATGCACCACCACTGCTGTTTGACGTGGGGACCTCCTCTTAAGGAGATGGTGTCATTAGGTGGTGTCTTGGATTCTGAAGTCCCAGGTTACTTTACCTGATGTTAATACCGACTCACTCTAATTATGGGAAGATTACACACATTTTAGATTCAGATTTCCTAAATAATTGAATATTATCTGTATAGTATATTTTGGAAAGCAGTTTATAGGTAGGTATATAGCAGGGCATGTCTCTCTCTCTCTCTCTCTCTCTGGTTAACTCTGTTGTAGCCACAGTTGGAAGTCATGTTAGTTGGGACTTCCTGTTGAAGTAGGATGAGTGCCAGTGAACTAAGGGAGCCCTTAGGTCTACAGGACTGTTACATCACACTCTCAGCTGTTTACAAATAGGGCCGCTAAAAATAGAAACATGGGTTTTGCTCTGTACTTGAGAACATGAATGCATGACTTTTAAGAAGGGTGAGTTTGGTTTGGTTTTGAGATCTACCTTGTGACTGTGTTTACTTCCCTTTTGGTCTCAGAACAGGGATCTTTTCATGGTATGATGAAACTTTATGAAGTCCATTTTCGCAGTAATTTTTCCTTTTTTGAGGGAGGGTTTCCTATAGCCTAGGCAGATCTTCAGTCTTTGTGAGTGAGGATGACCTTGGACTCCGGATCCTCCCATCTCTACCTCCCAAATGCTGATACCACAAATGTAAACCACAACACCAAGCGTAGAGTAATTTTTCTTTTTGTTTTTTTGGAACTGAGTCTCAGCATGTAGCCCTGGCTGTCCTGGAACTCATTATGTAGACCAGGCTGACCTCGAACTCATGGAGATCCACCTTACTCTGTTTCTAGGCCCAAGCAGACACTCTGTTTTGCTCTAGAGGGGCTAACTCAGGCTTTCCACAGCCCCGTACCCACTCAGTGTTGAGCATGGGTGTCTTTGAATAAATTAGAAGGAGGGGAGCAAATTCAAAGTCAGTATCGTAGACAGGGCAACTTTCAGACCTCAAATATTGGAGTGTGGAGCATTGAACTCCAGCTTGAAACCAATGTGGGTTTGTAAATTATGTTATAAAACTTGCCTTTACGTTTAGAAGTTCCAGATCAGATGTTTGTTTGTTTGTTTAGCTTTTTGAGACAGAGTTTTTCTGTGTAGCCCTAGCTGTCCTGAAACCCACTCTGTAGACCAGCCTGGCCTTGAACTTACAGAGATCCGCCTACTTACGCCTCCCAGGTGCTGGGATTAAAGGTGTTTCACCACCACCAGTTGTTGTTGTTGTTGTTGTTGTTGTTGTTGTTGTTGTTGTTGTTGTTGTT
>NC_022010.1:41637605-41639202 GCF_000317375.1 Microtus ochrogaster
TTCTTCTTCTTCTTCTTCTTCTTCTTCTTCTTCTTCTTCTTCTTCTTCTTCTTCTTCTTCTTCTTCTTCTTCTTTCTTTTAAAGTTAGATTTATTAGTGTGTGAGCATATACCTGTGTCACAGTAAAGGTGTGGGGGTCAGAGGACAACTTTGTGCTCTATGTCAGAGGATGAAGGCAATCCACCTTTGTGTGGATTCCAGGATAAACTCAGATTGTCACATTTGCATATCAGTGTCTGTGCACTTAGCCATCTTACTAGGCCTACAGTACAATTTATTGAAATAATCCTATTCCTAGTATTGTCCTCTACCTTAGATTGTATAGGTCTAGGCAAAGTTTGTCAACAGAAGATTTGTTAAAACTGAGTCTGAAGATGGGCATCATGGTGCATACCTTTAATCCTCACACTCGGAGGCTGAGGCAGGAGGATCACTGTGAGTTCCAGTCCAGCCAGCTTTTATATCAAGTTCCAGGATAGCCAGGCTACAAGGAAAGACCCTGTCTCAAAACAGATAAAACAAAACAAACACCAGTTCTGTCTTTTATCTGTAAACCTGAGTTGTCAGGCTTGTATAACGTGCCAGTAAACGTTTTGGATTTGCAGGTCACACGGTCTCTTTTGCAATATTCTCCTCTGCCGTTGTAGCACAGAGCAGCCATGAGCAATAATCAGTAGATAAGCCTGGCTGTGCTGCGTTAAACCTTACCAAAGCAGGCAGTGGGACATCTTGTGCCTGCTAAGAAGTGTGTTTCTTCCCAGTCTGGGAGATTTTTTCTTGCATACAGCCCTTCTTCCTCATTTAGGTTAGCTCTATCTTTTGAACTTCAAGAGACTTTGCGGAAGCAATGCCACTGCTGAAAGACCCGAGTGCAGGGTAGATGACCCGGTTAAGGGATGCCCAGAGGGTTGGATTCACTCCTGGGGATTTACAGAGCTCTCTTACAGTCAGGCAGGGTAGACACAGAGTAAGTTTGTGCCCTCAGAAGCAGAAGTCTGAACACTGCAAAGGACAATTTACCTCTCCTTTTTTTTTTTTTTTTTTTTTTTTTTTGTTGCAGATTTAGCTCCCTATATGGTAGTCAGTTAAGCTTGAATTTGTTGAAATTTGGAAATAGTGAATATGGTACCATTTAGGTTGTCATGCTTTTGGAACCACTTCCTTTTTTGCCCTGAGGTGCTTGCTAGATGTAATAGCAGTACGTGTAATAGAGAGGTTTGGGTGAGAGTCCCTGAAACTGCTCCCAGGGTCCTGTCATCTTTAAGACACAGGCGTGTGCATGCCTGAACTAAGGTTTTCTTTCCTTCGGGTCATTCATATTGAAAAAGTACCGGATAGGGTAAGTTCAGTGGAGAAAGACATTGTCCCCAAGCCTGACGACCTGATTTCTCTCTGTGGAACCCATAGGTGGAAGAAGAGAACCAACTCCTGCAAATTGTCCTTTGACCTCCACACATATCCTGTGGCGCATGCACACATTCATGTATACACACAATGTTAAAAAAAACTTCGCCGGGCGGTGGTGGCACACGCCTTTAATCCCAGCACTCGGGAGGCAGAGGCAGGTGGATCTCTGTGAGTTCGAGGCCAGCCTGGT
>NC_022010.1:41639372-41644758 GCF_000317375.1 Microtus ochrogaster
CTTGTAGACCAGGCTGGTCTCGAACTCACAGAGATCCACCTGCCTCTGCCTCCCAGGTGCTGGGATTAAAGGCGTGCGCCACCACCGCCCGGCTCTAAAAATACGATTTTTTTAATCAAAATAAAAACGCTTGGCTGGTTCCATCCTTATTATCTCCTCCCTGCTGCCCCACCCCATGTACACATCTCCAGCTGAGTTGGTGTGTCCAAGCAGGCGTGTATTGGAACACTGAAGAACAAGGCGGTCAGTGTGTGCTGGGAGGTGAGTCAGCAGAAGCACTGGGGGCCTGTGAGCAATCGAGATAGCAGAGACGGCACTGTGTGTCCTGAGAGCTCTTGGGAGCCGCTGATGTGCCAGCAGGCTGGGCGGTGCTGGGAAGGAGGGACACTGTCCACATTTGGAAGGTGTGCTGGAAAGGAGAGTTTGTGATTAAGGTGGTGACAGGCCGAGCAAGCAGAGGTGTTATTTTTTATTATTATTTATTTATTTATTCTTTTAATTTACGGTGGCAGAGGTGTTAAAAGTGGGGCCTTACGCACGCTCCATTCCACTGTCGGTCCCTTTGTCTTGTTTGTTACAGCTGTTCAGAAGAACTTTACTGAAGGATAAGGTGTTAAGAGGGAAAGAGGAAATGTTTTATGTTCTATCTGCAGTGTCTTTCCTTCCTGGCTCTTCCATGTTGAAGTATCTAAGTATTCACTGCCTCTTGGGGACTAGAGGCCATTACTAGCATTGCATTATGAGTTATGATTCAGGTTTTTATTCTTAGTATGGTTTTTTTATCCCAAGTGGTAAACAAAAGAACAATTGTTCTTAGCTTACTTAGGCAAAAGGATAATGTATTGGTTTGTGTGACTAAATAGTTTGGGTCCAGCTTCTCACCATCAGATCTACCTTACCTATGCTGACTCACCAGTCTGTCCTCCTAGTGACAAGATGGGCTCTGAGTTGGTCCCAGAGTGGTTCCTAAAGTCACACCCCCCAGGTCCAAATACAGAAAATAATAAGTGATCATTTTTGTCCAAGTGTTTTCATCTGTACTGTCCCAAGATTTCTTCTGTGTGGACTGGTTTAAGTCGTGTGCCACTGTCCCCCTCCAACAAGTTGTAGCTGAGCAGGATTGATCCTAGGGCGAGGGAGAAGGCACACTGAGCAAATGAACTTCCGAATGTAAAGGAGGTCCTTAATTAGGTCAAGGAGCATGAGCGTTTGGAAAGGCAAACAACAAATACCCAGGAGAATCAGGATTTATAGTCTGATTTCTTACTTGATCTTTACCACGACTCTGGAATTTCTGCATTTTATTGCATCCTTTCTTCATCACAGAAGAAACTCCTAGCCTCCTGGAGTTAAGAAGCTGGGAAGACCTAGAATTAAATCTCAATTTAATTGGGATCCTGAGTACTCTGCCAATGATCTGCTTAGTGGGAAGGGAGCCCAGTGCTTATGAAAAGTGCAGTTAAATCCTGCCTGGCACTGTAGTCTGCAATGCGGTGTGTTTTGTGAGAGAGAACACAGACTGTAGAGAGAGAATTCCTGAGTTCAGATCATTTTGGGGATCCAGCAAGCTATATCCTACATACTGTCCACCTGTGCCTTTTTATTTTATTTATTTATTTATTTTTTTGATTTTTCGAGACAGGGTTTCCCTGTGGCTTTGGAGCCTGTCCTGGAACTAGCTCTGTAGACCAGGCTGGTCTCGAACTCACACAGAGATCCGCCTGCCTCTGCCTCCCAAGTGCTGGGATTAAAGGTGTGCGCCACCACCGCCCGGCTCCACCTGTGCCTTTAAATATAAGAAGTTATTTTGGAACACAGATGAAAATGCGGGGGGGGGGGGCTGGAGAGATGGCTAGCGATTAAGAGCACTTGATGGCTCTTCGAGAGGTCCTGAGTTCAGTTTCCAGCACCCACATGGTGACTCACAACCATCTGTAGAGGGATCAGATTCCTTCTCCTGGTGGGCATGAAGGCTGAGCACTCATACATAAAATACATGAATGAATAAATCTTTTAAAAAAGAATATGCTGCTTCTTTCCTGTTAGGTGGGTGAGCTCAGTGGAATTGTTTAACCTTGTGCTTCAGTTTTCTCATGTATGAAATGAGGGCACGAATGAGCAACTTTGTAGGATTGCAGTGAGGGTTACATTAGTTAATATGCACAGGAGCCGTGTAACTTCCTGACACATAGGAAGTGCTCCAAGTATGATTGTTGTAATCACTGTTTTAGCATCATAATATTTAGGAGTGCCATATAGGAATGAGGATTGTTAGCACAATGAATTAGACTTATATCTGTTTGAATATACTTATAGAAATTTTAATATATTTTATATTTTGTTTATAAAGATAAAATTATTGTATTTTACCTAAGAAATAGTATGGTACTTATTGGAAAGGAGGGGGTCTGGTAATATGTTACATATATTTATTTATTTTTGGTTTTCCAAGACATGGTTTCTCTGTGTAGCCTTGGCTGTCTTGGAACTCATTCTGTAAACCAGGTTTTCCTCAAACTCAGAGATTCTCTTGCCTCTGCCTCCCAAATTCTGGGATTAAAGGTCTGAGCCACTACCTGGCAAAACAAAGGTTTTTGACAGACATGATAGCTTGCTCCTATAATCTCTGTACCTAAAACGCCGAGGCAGAAGGATTGCTATGAGTTTAAGGCTACCCTGGGCAACATAGTGAGTTCCAGGCCAATGTGAGACTTTGTCTCAAAAAAGAAGTGAAAGTTGCTTTTCAGATTTATAAATTATAAATTGTGGTGAGGAGCTAGTGCGGTAGATAACATTCAAGTTAAGTTATCTGAATAGAATAGAACAAGGAGCAGCAGGAACCTTTTCAGAATTTTGATAAAAAAATGAGCTTTAAAAGGATTAGGTATTTTACCACTGGGCGGTGGTGGCGCACGCCTTTAATCCCAGCACTGGGGAGGCAGAGGCATCTCTGGTAGTTCGAAGCCATCTGGTCTACAAGAGCTAGTTCTGGGACAGGAACCAAAGCTACAGAGAAACCCTGTCTCGGAAAAAAAAATAACAAAAAAAAAAAAACCAAAAAAAGGATTAAGTATTTTATAATCTTTTGGTAGAAAGGTCAGTTGGCATCTCTGTATCACCACAAATGTTGGCTTGTGAGTCTCTGAACTAGGCAGAAGGTGTTTCTCCATGCACATAGATCTTCCTTTGTACTACAGTACTATCTCTATTGAGAATCTACTCTGGGATGCCTTTATTACCAAGATACAGTGGTTCCTGAGGTGCCCAGTCCCTTCGCAGAGAATTCCTAAAGAGTTTATTCTATTCAACTAGAACCTGTGTCTCTACATCTTCAGTTAGTAATCATTTTTGATGCCTGGACTTTCACAAAATAAGTCTCTGCCCTATCCACTGTGATATATTCATGTATTTAAAAATAATTACTAGGTACCTTTTTTGGTGTGTGTTTCTTTTAAGGTATGGTTTCTCTGTGTAGCCCTGGCTGTCCTGGAACTTACTCTGTAGCCCAGGGTGGCCTCAAACTCACAAAGATCCACCTGCCTCTGCCTCCCGAGAGATAGGGTTAAAGGTGTGAACCACTACCGCCTCTCCAAAAAGAATTCATCATTTTGCTGGGCGGTGGTGGCGCATGCCTTTAATCCCAGCACTTGGGAGGCAGAGGCAGGCGGATCTCTGTGAGTTCGAGACCAGCCTGGTCTACAAGAGCTAGTCCCAGAACAGGCTCCAAAACCACAGAGAAACCCTGTCTCAAAAAACCAAAAAAAAAAAAAAGAAAAAGAATTCATCATTTCTTTTTTTTAAATTATTTTCAGATTTGCTGATTTTATTCTTATGTGTATGGTATTTGCCTACTACTAGTGTTTTCTGGTGCTGTCTGGTTATATTTGATTTTTTTATGTTTATTTATTATGTATTTCTGTGTGTATGTCTGCAGGCCAGAAGAGAGCATCAGACCTCATTACAGATGGTTGTGAGCCACTGTGTGGTTGCCAGGAATTGAACTCAGGACCTTTGGAAGAGCAGGCAATGCTCTTAACCACTGAGCCATCTCTCCAGCCCTGTATTTGATTTTTTTCCCCTTTTTTTAAAAATATTTTTTGTTCATGAGACAAGATCTCTGGCTATCCTGGAACTCACTGTGTACACCAAGCTTGGCTTGAACTCAGAGATCCAGCTGCCTCTGCCTCCCAAGCTAGGATTAAAGGTGTGCATAGGTCAAAGGGTTGTGAACACTAAGAGTATCAATAATTTTAAAGTGCTCTTGGTGTGCAGGTGCTATATGAATGCTTACTATAGATGTGTTGTTTTTTTTTTTTTTTCATAACAGCACCAATCTCTAAGAGTTCTTGCCAGAGCAGTGATTTTGAAATGGGATATACCCTACCCCTCTCGATCACCTCAGGGCTCTACTAGTTAGACAGCCATCATCAGGTCCTGGAGAAAGGGCTCGGCGACTGAAACACTTGCTATGCAATCTGTAACTGCTGCTCTGAGGGTTTCAGCAACCCCTGCTAGCTTCTATATGAGTGCCCCCCCTCTTACATACACACAAATGCACACACATAACACACGTAAATATTAACAAGAAGATAGGCCATTACTAGATGGAGGCCTTTAAACCTGCAAACTCAAACTGTGAACTAAAAAGCTTCTTTATAAATTAGTCGGTTTCATTATAGTAATACAAAATGGGCTAAAATACAGAAAACTGATATGGAAGCGTGAGCTTGCTGATGTTCGATTGTGGACAGTGCCCTGTAGAGGGGATCCATGTTTTATATACTGCCAAGTACTGTCCCCGAGCTGGTTAGTAGGTAGGAGCCACTTCAAAGGAACAAAAGGACTTGCTTCCTAAACTACTGCCTTGTATCCTATCTAATACCCTCACAAATCTGAAGGCAGAGAGATCTTTGCTTTAAAGTGTAGGAAAGTAAGAAATTTCCTTTGTCCTGGGTGGGTTGTTTGGGTCTCTACCTCCTCAGTATCCCCTTGCAATTGGGCATTGCTACTACAGGATATTTCTCCCAGAATCCTTCTCAATGAATCCCTACAACATCTAAAAAGAAATGTATTTTTTTTTAAAGTTTATTATTCTCAACTGGGCAGTGGTGGTGCATGCCTTTAATCCTAGCACTTGGGAGACAGAGGCAGGTGAATCTCTGAGTTCAAGGCCAGTCTGGTCTACAGAGATAGTTTCAGGACAACCAGGGCTACACAGAGAAACCCTGTCTCAAAAAATGAAAAAGAAAGAAAGAAAGAGAGAAAGAAAGAGAAAGGAAGGAAGGAGAGAGAAGAAGAGGAGGAAGAAGAGGGGGAGGAGGAGGAAGAGGAGGAGGAGGAAGAAGAAGAAGAAGAAGAAGAAGAAGAAGAAGAAGAAGAAGAAGAA
>NC_022010.1:41644858-41661553 GCF_000317375.1 Microtus ochrogaster
GAAGAAGAAGAAGAAGAAGAAGAAGAAGAAGAAGAAGAAGAAGAAGAAGAAGAAGAAGAAGAAAGAAGAAGAAGAAGAAGAAAGTAGTAACTAAGACAACCACTGAGCTATCTCCTGGCAGAAGGGATATATGCTCCTGGCATTCATATATCCAAAGCATGTTTGGGTGGAAGTTCCACGCCAAGTCTCCTCCCATGGGAGTTGCCTCAGTCCACCCCCAGAAAGCCCACCAAACGACGACCCCCTCCCCAGAGATAGTCAAGACCACTCCCAAAGGGTATTTAAACTGTTCTCCCAGAGAACAAACTCTTGATTTTCCAGTCTTCCTTTCCCTTTTCCTCTCTGGGGGCCTGGAAAGCCATCTTGGAGCATTGGTATCCACTAAACCTGGGCCTTTTCTTATTCAGTTTGATTTGGTCTGATTTGGATTATTGTGTCGGCAGAGAGGCTTATTGGGGTGCAGAAACTTTTCGGAAGGATGCATCCAGGAAGCTGTGTACCAGAGAGTGGTATTGGCTTAGCACTGGGATGGTTGGAAAAGGTGTGTAGTGTAGCTCAGAAATCAGCTTATTCTCCCTTCACAGGCACAGAGAACTTGCAGAACAGAATTATTTCAGCAGTGCCCTGGGGAGGAGGTACCTTAGGTTCATTCCTCTGTTTCAGACTGGCCAAGCACTTTGTGGCTGCACGTGAGTCACATGGGTCTAGGTACAGCTTGTACTTGAGTGTCTGTGTACCGAGAATGCAGACTTGCAGAACGCAAGAGTTAAGGGGTCATGGTGGCTTCTACCCAGCTTTCAAAGGAAAACCTAGGAAGCAAGGCAGAGTTTCTCACAGGGTAGAAACTTCTTCAGAGAGCCCAGATAGACTGTTTCTGTGTTGTCAGGCATGTTGAGACCCCAGAAAGGTACGGCTATCAGCAGTGTGAAGTGTGTGCCAGGCAGAGCTTTGGGCAGTGTGGAAAAGCAGCCCCAGGTGATAAGCAGAGGTCTTGGGGACTCACTTCTCAGCAAATGTATAAAATTTTTGCTAGGCTTGCATTTCTTCAGTTAGAGTCTTTGCTGGGTTTCAGACTTTGCTTTGGACTGGGTGATCCTTTCTGGTTGTCTCTAGCCTTATATTGGATAAGGAATATCTATTCTAGTCCTGGCCCACCATTTTATCTTGGAGGTATGTCATTCACTTATTGTTTTACAAGGAATCAGAAATAGAGGTGGTTGCCTTGAGTGTCAGATGAGACTTTGGCCTTTTGAGTGGCACTGGAACCTGTTATGCCCTTGGCTGTGGGATGGACTAAAAGCATTTTCGTACTGTGAGATGATAGGGCTATGGACTGACGTGACTACAGTCTTGAATTGTAGCCACCATGATTGTTACTAAGTAATCATAGCTAATTTTTTGGCATATTTCCCCAGCAAACCATAAATGGATAAAATCACTACATGTAGCGATTTACCATAGGACTCCTGATCCAGGATTGCTCTTGACTCCTTAGTATTATCTTAAGATAAAGCAGGTACATTCCAGCCATGATAGTCATTTTTGTCCTGACCCATAAATAAACACATCCCTTTGACCCAAATTGCAGGCTCTAACTGGACTTGATACTGTTTATGACCAAACTTCTGTCAGTAAGTCCTCCAGTAAGTTGTGTTCTGTATAGCTGAGGTCTGTTCTGCCCTTATTGTATGAGAGTAGTGGGACTTCTAAGAGATGGAGCTTAATAGGAGGTTTCTGGGGCTCCACCCTTCAGTAGGTGTTAAGGTAGGTTTATGGGACCCAGAGTCAGTCTGTCTGTCTGTCTGTCTGTCTGTCTGTCTGTCTGTCTATCACGTTAGTTATTTGAGACAAAGTCTCTCTATGTAGTCCTGGCTGTCCTGGAACTCAAACTTGAAATTGCCTATCACTGGGATTAAAGGCATACACCACCACACCCAGCCTTACAGTTATATATATAATTTTTGATATATTTTATTGGCATTATCAAAAGTTATCCTTGAAGATATGAAATTATTCAGAAATCATGTTCTTGGCTTGCTTATATGTTGGCACTATATAATAATTAAAATATCAACTGTGTCATAAAATGTATGGGAAGTTAGTATGTTAACACTATTTTATTACAAACTGTAGAGCCATTCATTCCATTTATTTTTTTTAAATGATTTATTTAACTTTATGTTCATTGATGTGAAGGTGTCAGATCTCATGGAACTGCATTTTCAGAGTTGTGAGCTGCCATGTGGGTGCTGGGAATTGAACCCAGGTCCTCTGGAAGAGCAGTCAGTGCTCTTAACCGCTGAGCCATCTCTCCAACCCCCATTCCATTTATTTTTTATTCTACTTTTCTTTAATATTGAAGAAAATAAGCCTTGCAGAAAAAACAGCAGCAGCAGCAACAACCAATTTCTAATATGCAGGCCTTCAATACTACTGACTAATTACACTTCTTTTTTATTACTTTATTAATACTAGGAATCAAAATTTCCACTCCCCTCAGGTTTCCCCACTTACCCTCATCCCTTCCCCCTCCAGTCCTAAGAGAGGGCAGGGTACCCTGCCCTGTGGGAAGTCCAAGGCCCTCCCCCCTCCATCCAGGCCTAGGAAGGTGTGCATCCAAACAGACTAGGATCCCAAAAAGCCAGTACTATGCAGTAGAGACAAATCTCAGTGCCTCAGTTATATTTTTTAAAGTTGCATTTTAATTTTTATTTTATTTTATTTTATTTTTTTTTTTTGGTTTTTCGAGACAGGGTTTCTCTGTGGCTTTGGAGCCTGTCCTGGAACTAGCTCTGTAGACCAGGCTGGTCTCGAACTCACAGAGGTCCGCCTGCCTCTGCCTCCTGAGTGCTGGGATTAAAGGCGTGCGCCACCACCGCCCGGCGCATTTTAATTTTTAAATTTATTTTTATTATTTTAATTATGTATATATGTGTGTATGTGGTGGGTGTGTTCATGTGAGTGTAGTGTGAAAGAGACCAGAAGCACAAGATTCCTGTGGAGCTGGAGTTCCCAACAGTTATTAGCTGCCTGTGTGGGTCCTGGGCACTGAACTGGGGTCCTCTGAAGAGCAGTCTACCTTCTCAATTACTGAACCATCCTCCATCCCCTTGTGCAGTCTAATGTGTGTCAATTATACCTCAAGAGTGTAAAATATGGCATGCATTATGTAGCAATGCTATGTGCATTCGTCATATAGCACATGAGCATGCCTTATGCAGCTCATGTTAGGAGTCAACAAATTGGGATTAAGAAGGAACTCCAGAGATGATCTCATTTGAGGGCTGATCTGTTCAGGAAACTGTAGAGATATTTGTTTTTTAAACAAAACATTTTATCTTGAAAAGGAAAGCTTATGGAAAAGTTGCAGGAACCCTAAGATGAATTTTCTCGTGCTAAATCTAGGGCCATACTGTACTGTTTTCCTCAGTGTGGGATCCAGCACAGGGCCTTGTGACTGGTGGGCAAGTGCTCTACTGAGTTATACTTAAGCTCCACTTTTTAAATATATATTATGACATTTTCCTCGATTTCCCTTCCTCTATTTGTGTGGGGGAAAAATCATAAAAAGGAAAGCCAATCACAAAGTTCCTGAATATTAAGATAAAATCTCATATTCCTCACCTAGATTCATGTGTTGCAAATATTTTGCATTGTCAAAAAATAATATTTTCTTTTTTTCCCCTTCCTCTTTCTCCTCGTACCTAGAGTAAGTTGTAGATATGACTTTGTTTCAGGAAGCTTCAATGTATGGCTCCTAAAAACAAGTACTGCATGATAGCACAATCACCAGTTTTGGAAAATTAGTTCTCAGCTTTCCATTGTTTCTCATGACCAACAGTTTTTGAAGATTAGGCTCCTTGTGGGACGTCCTTCAGTGGGAGCTTGTGAGCTTGTTTCCTCCTGACACGCTGTGTGGCTGGTGTGTCCTTAGCACCTCATAGTAGACAAGTGATTATGGGTGGTTTCATGGCATGACCCCCCCCCCCCCGCTATCAAGGTAACCCTTTTCCCTTTGTAATTAATAATTAATCAATGGAGAGATGTTTTGACATTGTGTAAATATCTTGTTCCTCAGCAAACTGTCACATGACAGGTTTGGAATTCTTTATCAAACATTCTGAAGGTGGAACCTTGAAATGATAGGATTAAAGGGTAGATTATTGACTCTACTTTTAAGGCAAAAAAGCAACTACTAGTCTTAAATATTTTACATTGGCATGTATTTTTGAATATTGATACAAATCTGAAGTTATTTTTGTTAGAACATATTGTATGTTTCTACTCTTTTTAAAAGTATTATACTTATGCAGCTCATCTAACAATGTAATGTAAATTTCTAGTCCTTGAAAGTTATTATTGCAAACTATTTAGGATAATAAAGAAAGATAGGTTGGTAATCACCTATTACAGTTAAACCTATAGTCATGTTAAGTATGTTTTCAAGGCCATACAGAGATATTTAAATAAGCAGTTTATCTTCAAACACTTCAGAGATCTATAGAATATGGCATTTAAGATGTTTTGATATCATAGATTTTTTTTTATGACAATGAGACATGTCTGCTCCTGGTAGCCCCAATCTACTTCAGAGAAGATAATGGGCATCAAAGACTCTCCATATGGAGTTTGCTTTCTTCATGGCAAAAGTTAGCCACTGGGCAAGAAACTGCCCTTGCCTGGACTGCTGACAGTATGCTGTCCTTACTGGACAAGTAGAACACAAAAGATAGTGACTGCTGAACTTTGCCAAGACAAGGTAAAACAGTCCTTCAAAATCCCTGCTTCTCAGAAAAGTCTGTCAGATATACTAGGCCTGTAGACCAAAGATGAATGCCCCATTGATATATAAGTACTTTGGGTGACTGTCAAGGCAGCCAGATATCTATGTTGTTGGTAACATTTCACCCTTCTGGAGTCCTTAAAGAAGTTGAAGACTAGATAGTCATAAAGTTTTCCCTAGTTATAATAAAAGGTAAATTAGGTATAAAACTTTAGACTTATGGGGATAAATAATAGAGTATTTTTTTTTAAATTTGCCAAATACAAATGGGTTGGGTATTGCTAACTTTAATTCTCACTTAAGAACTGTTTTGTTGTATATAATTTTACTATTTAATTAGACAAAAGGGGGAAATATGGAGTATTCTTCTTTACACTGTGTGAATATATGTTGTTCTGATTGATTTAATAAAGCTGACTGGCCAATAGCTGGACAGGATAAGGTTGGGGGGAGAACCAGACTAAGGACACTGGGAAGAAGGGCAGAGATAGAGGAGTTGCAAGCCAGACATGGAGAAGAAGCAGGAAGTGCAAGATAAAAAAGAGGTAATGTCATGTGGTAGAATATAGATTAATATAAATGGGTTAATTTAAGTTGTGCGACTTAGCTAGTAACCAGCCTGAGCTACTTGCTAGCATTTATAACTAATAAGTCCCTGAGTGGTTATTTGGGAATGTCTGCCAAGACAGAAAGACTGCCTCCAGGAACCCTGCATGTGGCTTCCATGTATCAATTGATAAAATAGTGGCTACCTGCATTTAATTTTGCTACATTTACTTTTCTTTGCTTCCTCATTTTTTTATGGGAGGCATGTGCATATGTGGCGGTCAAAGGACAGCTTACAGTAATCAGTTGTCTCCTTCCACGGTATAGATCCTTGATATGGAACTTAGGTCATCAGACTTGGGAGCTTTTTCTTACTAAACCACCTCACCAGCCTGTATTATATTTTAATTGGCAAATAATAATTATGTATAGATATGGATACACTGTAATTGTGTGTTTGTAGTGCTGGAAATTGAACCGAGTGCTTTTGCATGGTAGACAAGTCTACCACTGGGCTACAATTCCAGCCTTTCCTTTTGTGAGACAAGATCTTGCTATATAACTCAGGCCAACACGGAACTTGCCGTATAGGCTAGGAGGCCGGCCTCGAACTCTTCATTCGCCAGCCGTTGCTGCCCAAGTATTGAGAGAGCAGCTTCTAAAAGAGCCCTGTGATGGGAAGGTCTTAGCAAGCCTGTCAGATGAGTGCATAGTCAGAGGTTCATTGTTAACTGGAAGTACTCAGTGTTGCTGGCACTTCACCTTCTTCCAGGCCAGTTTGTTTGTGATGAAAGGCAGTTTCTGGGCGGTGCTCCTGTCAGTCTACACTGCTATCTCTCTGTGTCAGGCTCAGCTTAGCCATGACTCACAGGGTGTTGTCACTTCAGCCTCTTAAGAACCAGGCCAGGTTTCTTGTAGATCTTGACACATTTCCACATGGGCCTGAGCTGGAGGGAGGAAAGGGAAGCACAGCTGCAGGACATCTGGTCAGGACAGCTCTCAAGAGGCTTACAGGAGGCATCCAGGCAAACAGGGATGCCTCGTTCCCTGTCTTCTTCTATTCAGCGATTTTCCGCTATGCCATTCTTTATTGTAGGCAGAAGTGACAGATGATCATAGAGCTTCCTCTATCCCCAGTTTCTGGATGGTGCCTAATAATTCATCATTCAAAAGAAATTTGTTGCTTCATGCAGACTGTATTACCCAAGAAAATGCAAATTTGGGGCTAACAGGTGGTTCTTCAGATAAAGGCACTTGTCACCAGACTTGACAACTTGAGTCCAAGCCCCAGGGCTTGTGTGGTAGAAAGAGGGAGCTAGTGCCCATAAGTTGTCCTTTGACTTCCCCCTCCTCCACATATATGTACACGTGCGTGCGTGCACGCGCGTGCGCGCGCGCACACACACACACACAAATAACTGTAGTAAAATTTTGTAATGCAGCTGTTCCTACTGGGACTGGAGAGGTAGACAAGCCCACATCTAAACAGGACATCAGTTGTTCTGACTCTCAGGATAGGGAGGTGTTAGATACTTCCTGCTTAACTAGACAGAAAAGTAGGTTTTCTTTTAGAGAGAGAGATTCTGTGTGTTTATCAGTTGAGAATTCTGAGCCAGCTTTAGGTGGTGACCCTGAAAGAAGAAGAAATGGCATGGTGACTCACAACTGTAATCCAGTGCCAGAAGGCTGAGGCAAGGGCACTTTACCAAAGACAGCTTTTCCCATCGCACCTGCTATGTTTCTGTGATAGATGCAGGGTTCTATAAGCTGGGGGTGGTAACGCCTGCCTGTAATACCAGCATTTGGACGTTAGAGGCAGCAGGTGCCTCACAAGTAGGAGGCCACCCTATGTTCTAGGCCAGCCAGTGCTACATGAGACCCTGTCTTAACTTCCCAATCCCCTCATATACTTCAGAATCAAACCAAACAAAAAGTCTGTATAGGTTACCCATTCCCAGTCTGCTAAAATACTTTAGATTTCACGGTATTTGTATTTCAGGTTAGGAATTTGTAATCAGTAAAGTCTAAGTGTGTATTCCCAAATCCCAAAAGATGGGAATCTGACAGCCCTGGCCACAGGCACTTCAGCTAACTCGATTTGGATAGGAGTCTTCCTCAGCCAAGTTTCTCAAGCCCTCTGCACACAGTCAAGACAGGGAAAGGGCAGTGTGTGGGCTGCAGTGCTGGGGAGTAAGTTTCGGAGCAGGAGATAAACTGTGGCCATTGTTCACAGTGGTGTTTTCTGCATTTCTTTATTGCCATTGGCTCATCTTGGTGAAAGGTATGCTCTGTAATTACTGGTTTGCTGAGTGCATTTGTGTCTCTCAAATACTGGTTCAGACATTTTCTACATTTTTTTTTTGAGCAGTTAAAAGAAAATGGAGGCACAGAGTTCAGCTAAAGTCAATTCGAGGAAGAGGAGAAAAGAGGCACCTGGCCCTAATGGAGCAACAGAGGAAGATGGCATTCCTTCAAAAGTGCAGCACTGCTCAGTCGTAAGTGAAGTTGGCCGGGAGCACCTGGGGACGGAGGTAGACAGCGGTGGAGCACGGACACAGGTGTTAGTGCTCTAGGTAGCGTGAATGGTGAAGGATGGTGAAGGATGGTGTGCTTTCTTGCCATCTTATGAATGAGCTCAGTCATAGAAGCTTTACATGGACATTGAAAAAAATGACTAGGATAATTTGGAAGATATACAAGTATCAAACCAAAAATCAAATTTGTAGTAACAAAATAGGGACATTTCAGTTTCTGCTAGTAATTGGGTGTGGGTATCATCTCATGGTGTCAGTGTCCCGTGTCCTCCTGTCCTCTCTGTCATTTCTGCACTTCACTGGCTCCTTTGTACACCTCCATCTCTGTTCTTCCGAGACTATCTGTAGCCAAGCCTTAGACCCCATTTCAGACTCTCTCTCTCTCTCTCAAAAAACAAATGATTCACTGGGCATGGTGGTTGCACACTGGAGGCAGAGGCAGGCAGATCTCTGAGTTTAAGGCCAGCCTAGTCTACAGAGCAAGTTCCAGGACAGCCAGAGCTACACAGAGAAACCCTATCTCTTAAAACCAAAAATAAGTAAATCAATCAATCAATCATAAAATTATTTATAAAAATTAAAATTTAGCCTAAGTATATTTCACTCATAAATATATGTGGTATGTATATATGTATAAGTAAAGCACCTAAACTGAGGAAAAGCCAGGGTTCTGCTTGTGACTAAGGTTCCACAGTCCCTTTTCAGCCAACACATATTGAGAACCTCTGGGTACCAGTTGCTGCTTTGAGATTGCAAAGATGAGGCTATGACCCAGTTGTGGTAAATACTTATAATCTGAACAGTCGAGGCTGAGCCAGGAGGATTTAAGAAACTGGGCTATATAGTTCATGGCCAGCCTTTGTTTCAGAAACAAAACCAGCAACAATAACAACAACAAAGGCAAGAAAAGGAGACAGTCACAAGTCATATATAGGTGAAAAGTACCAGCTAGAAGGAAACTGAAGGTACCAAGAAGTTGACATTAACTGAGGGATGGGGGAAATAATTTGTTCTGATCCATGGCCCACAGACCATGTGTGGCCAAGGAGAGCTATGGGGCAGCCGAGCACACTTAACCTGGGGCTGGAAAGATGGTCAGTGGTTACCGGCACTGGCTTAACTCCCAGCATCCATGTGGTGATTCACAACCAACTGAAACTCCAGTTCCAGGGCATCTGATGCCTTCCTTTGACCTCTGCCAACACCAGGCATATAAGCTGCACACAAACATATGTGCAAGCAAAACGCCCACACATGAAATAAAAAATAAAAAGCCTTGAGGGGCTGGAGACATGGCTCAGTGGTTGAGAGCACTGACTGCTCTTCCAGAGGACCAAGGTTCAATTCCAGCATCCACATGGCAGCTCACACCTGTCTGTAACTCCAGGGCTTCTGACACCCTCATGCAGATATGCCAATGAATACAAAATTTATATATATATATATATATATACATATATATATATATATATATATATATATGCCTCGTCAAAATAGTGAATTTTTTTTTTTAATTTGGGACATTTTCCCCCTCCTTCCCTCCCTTCCTTGCTTCCTTTTTATTGCACAGCCCTTGAGCACGAACTTGAGTAAATGATAACTCGTCATTTCACAATGTCAAAAGATTGAACATCCCTGCTAAGGGATAGAATCTCCCCGCTCCATTGTTCTCATCTCTTTCTCTAGAGCCTTTCCCCTGGCATTATGAAAATAATGATTATTCTGCAAGGACCTGGTTTTATTATGTAGACTGTTTGGGCAAAAGAGAATTGCTCTGTGGCCATCAGAAACCTGTGCTAATGAATACTCAGAGATAGGACAAGGAAGAGCAGCAGTAGGAAGCTGCTGAAGTTTAGGTTCATGTTGATGTTGCCACAGGTCAAACCCAGGGCACAGTTCAACATGTGTGTGTGCGTCTATCCCGTTTGAAGTGTTCCCTCATGCTCCCTGCCGTTCAGTCTCCTCAGCCAAATTTTAATAAAGCATTCATGAAACAAGTAGAAAGCTTGCGTTTATTAAAACATAGTGCACTCAGCTAAAAGACCAGATCTTGTGAACATTGAAAGGCTGTATCAGTGGTGTGCTGGAGACAGTTACTAAATAGTCAGAAAATTCATTAGTTGATTAAACCATTGATTGCTTGGAACACTACATGTCAAAGCCAGACAAAACACCACAAGGAAACTGCAACTTAAAGTCTCTCACAAACTGAGATGCAAAAAACCCTTAACAATATATTAGCAGATTGAATCCATGAACAAAGCCTAGGCAAGCACTATGCTGTCTTCACAGGGCTGCAAGATGGATTTAATGGAACACACCATAATTAATCGATGAAGGAAAGAATAAACATGATTATTTCAGTAGTCCCAGTTTCTTGGAACTGAGCTTAGGTTCCCAGTCAGATTGCTCGGTTTTATCCTGAAACCACCAGAAAGACATTTGCTTTCCATGCTGTGGTTTATTCAGTCTGAAGAAGGTTTTCACTTTGGAGCACTTTCCCCCTTCTCGGTGTTATAGAGTTTCTGTCACATCGTGGAATAACTGTCTGTTCTTTAAAGCTGTGCTATTTTGAGCACTTCATTGGACACCATTGCATCTGACTTAATTTTCTGTCATGTTCTTGTTCAGGGCTTACGGCAGCCAGCTCCTTTTTCTGATGAAATTGAAGTTGACTTTAGTAAGCCCTATGTCAGGGTAACGATGGAAGAAGCCTGCAGAGGAACTCCTTGTAAGTAACCACTTAACTGTTTTGTTTGTTACAGTCTTTAGCGGGCTAGTCTGCCACAGTGTTCTGTTGCAGAGGATAGCCTCGTTCTATAAAATTGTAAACGTTTTTCCTTGTTACACATTTATTCCCTGGATTGTTGGCATTGCTATCATGAAACAGAAGACATAACAAAATAAAAAACCAAACCACAACAAAACCCTCACAACTATTTAGCCTGATGTCTAAGAATGTCACCCATTGGTCGGGTGCCGCTTAGCACAAAGGGTTTGGTCCCCATTGTGGCAGGAAAGAAAAGATAGATGTTAGCTCTAGCTGGGTTGTGATCTTATTTGTTTTGTGGTACAGGGAAGTCAAACTCATGATTGGCAAGTATTCTATCTACTCAGCTGTACTTCTTGCCCTATGATGTTGTCTATTTATATAAATACTGAAATATTTAATATATCAAACTGTCATGTATCTTTCCTAGCCTCAGAATTTTCTCCGTAATTCTTTCTCATAGTGTCAGTCAACTATGATGTTCCTGATTTGAAGACAAAAACATCTCATTGGGAAAGATTCATCACTTAATTTTATCTTTAATGATATAATTGTATGCTTTTTAAAATTCTTGCTTTATTATTTTGAACGCCCATTTTCTTTATTTATAGGTTTAATATATATCATTAGTTAACAATTTTGGCCAAGTAGTTTTTTAGTGAACACTCATGTGCGTGCATGTGTGTACACGTGTGTGCGTGTGCATACTGATTGTGTGTGTGTGTGTGTGTGTGTGCATTCTGTGTATATGTGGGCATGTGTGCCACAGCATGTGTGGAAGTCAGGAAACGGTGAGTTCTTTCCTACTGTCTCCTCATGGGTTCTGGAGATCAACCCAGACTTGTGTGACAAGTGCTTTTACTTGTTGAACTGTGTCATTGGCCCCTGATAATTATTAACATATGTTCTGGGGACTCTTCTGCTTTGGACAGTTGGTTTTGGGGATCACCATAAATAGAAGCACCCAGGTGTGTGGTGGCACACCTGTAACCTCAGCTGGGGGTGGAGGCCGGAAGATCATTTCAGCTCATCTTTGGCTACCACTAGAGAATTTGAGGCCAGCTTGAAGTTGGGACCCTGTCTCAAAATCCACCCACCTTGAAGTTGGGACCCTGTCTCAAAATCCACCCACCATGGGCTTGGATGACTCACCCATTAACTCCAGCTTCAAGGGCTTGACACCCTTTCTGGCCTCTGTGGGTATTGCATGAACCAGATACACAGACATATATGCAGGCAAAATACACTCCCACACACACACCAAAAAGCAAACCCAATACAACAACCCCAAACCAAACTACCTACCCTCACAAACAAATGAAACCCCTCATAAGCATTTACTGTAAATACTGCCGCAGGCAGATATTCTTTCCTTCTCGTCTATAAATCCTCCATTCTCTTTTCCTTTTTTCTACTTCTTTATCAGTTCTGATAAGTATTCTGTTTACAAATATAGGGCTGGACTTAGCTCTAGGCAAACACAGAGTAAGAGGCCATTACAACCACAGCACATTCTCATACAGATGTAATGTGTTTATGAATCTTAGCCCTTGATCCTTTTTCCCCAGTTGTCCTGGAACTCACAAAGACCTTCTACCTCAGCCCCTCCACCTCTGTCCCAGCACTGGGATAAAGGCTCCACCTCTGCTGGATGTGACTGCTTCTGTTTGTTTTTTGTTTGTTTGTTTTGGACAGGGTCTCTTCTGTAGCTCTGGCTGTCCTGGAACTCTCTCTGGATCAGACTGGACTCAAACTCACAGAAATCCACCTGCTTCTGCCTCCCAAGTGCTAAGATTAAAGGTGTGCACTGTGATTACTTCTTAATTGTGCTTGTTTGTTTCCTTCTAAGTGAAGAGTAGTAAAATACAGCTATACCGGCTGCTGGGCAATGTCGATGACTAGGAATCCCAAGACCCTTTGACCATGTTTGGCTATGTAATTATTATGATCCCTAGATTCCTAAGACAACAAAAATCTAGTTCCTGAGAACTTGTTTCCTGCAAAATATTTAGATATGGCTCACGTTGATCATAGCCTTTCTATTCATGAAGTAAATTTAATTTATTTAGTTATCGGGACAGATTTTCACTATTGTAACCTGTTAGATTTTTAAAATTACATTTATGTACTTACTTTGTATGTGTGTGTGTGTGTGTGTGTGTGTGTGTGTGTGTGTGTGTATGGTTGTGTGACACAGTATACATGTTGAGGTCAGGGACAACTTTCAGTAGTTGGTTTTCTTCTACCATAAGTCTTGGGAATTGAACTCAGCTAGGCAGGCCTGGAGGTCAGATTTCAAAATGCTGACGGACAGTTCACGTTTCACAGTCAGCCGTCATAGTAGGACTTGTAGTCCACAGCTTTATGCATTGCGTAATGACACATTCAGAATTTACACTTTGCTCAGGTCTGTTCACAGTTCTGCGGTTTGTTGTTAGCATCCGCGCATCACCGTGGTGCATCAGAAACCGACAAAAAAGTAGTGGTGTGCTGAGGGAGAGCTCAGGGAGAGCATGTGCTTAGCATGCCTGAGACCTGAAGACCGTGTTTAGGAAGAAAAGAAAAGAAAATGTGCTACAGTATTTCCAGGTTTTGAATCTTTTAATAGATAAACACTGATTTTTTTTTTTTTTTGGTTTTTCGAGACAGGGTTTCTCTGTGGCTTTGGAGCCTGTCCTGGAACTCGCTCTGTAGACCAAGGCTGGTCTCAAACTCACAGAGATCCGCCTGCCTCAGCCTCCCAAGTGCTGGGATTAAAGGCATGCGCCACCATCGCCCTATAAACACTGATTTTAATTATTTAAAAGTTTTAGAAAAATGGGCTGGAGAGATGGCTCAGAGGTTAAGAGCACTGACTGTTCTTCCAGAGGTCCTGAGTTCAATTCCCAGCAACCACATGGTGGCTCACAACCATCTATAATAAGATCTGGTGCCCTCTTCTGGCATGCAAGCATACACGGAAGGAATGTTGTATACATAATAAATAAATAAATCTTTAAAAAAAAAAAGTTTTAGAAAAAATATTTTTTTTTTTTGAGACAGGGTTTCTCTGCATAGCTCTGACTGTCCTGGAACTCATTCTGCAGATGAGGCTAGCCTCGAACTAATAGAAATCTTCCTGTCTCCATCTCCTGAGTGCTGGGATTAAAGCGTGAGTCAGCACCACCCAGTGTAGAATGTAATTTCTAAATAATGCTGAGATTATCTTCATTATATATATGAAAAAGTTAAGAAAGCAGCTAAAGTCAACAGAAATTAAGAAGTAAGCCAGCTCTCCAGTGGGAGAAAGCAAGTGCCACAGTGGAGGCTAAAGCCTAGACCCTTCGTCTTGGTCTTCTCTGCAGCTGAGAGGCGTTGCTCTTTGTGGGATTATGCTAAGCCATGAGAGGGGCCTTTTGATGACATTACTGTATCTTATTTTTTATTAGTCTTTTTATGTGTGAGTGTTTTGCCTGCATGTGTGTATGCCCACCATGTATATGCCTGGTGTCAGAGAAGGCCAGAAGAGGTCATCGGATCCCTGAGACTGGAGTAACAGGTGGTAGCAAGCTGCCGCATAGATGCTAGGAACCGAACTTCAGTCCTCAGAGAGAGAGCCACAAGTTTGGTGGTTTAGCGAGCTCTTCTGTAAAGTTGGCCAACTGGTTTGACCTCCTGTTTTTTTCTCGCATCTTCCTCTTGCTGTATCTTTTCTTATGTTAGATAAGAATATATTTGTGTCAGTGTAGGACAAGGAATAAAACACAAAAGGCCCTTGTACCAGTCAGGGAATTCTAATAACTGTTCATCTCTCCAAGGTTTTCACTAGGAAACTTAAGGGAGCCTAAGAGGGAGGCTGTGCACTGTAGAAGTCTTTAGTCAGAGGTAGAGCTGTGAGCTCACCTTCAGGCATCTATTGGAAGATGGTGAAGCAGCAGTGGGTTTAACAGGGATCAAAGGCAGGGCTTCCAGGAGGTGTCTCAGCAGACAGGGAATTGAGCCTGGCCCAGCTTACTTAGCCAGAGTAATGCAGCCACCTTTTTTATAACCTAGAGGGCAAGGGCAACATGAGATTGCTCTTAGTAAGCTGAGACGATTACCAATCGGGGTGTGCTTTATTTGGTTAAAGAATTTCTGGTGGTCTGCAGAGCTAGTTCCAGGACAGGCTCCAAAGCTACAGAGAAACCCTGTCTCGAAAAACCAAAAAAAAAAAAAAAAAGAATTTCTGGTGCTTGCTTTTCCCAAGACCTGTGCAACAGTGGCTCCTGCTGACCACTTGGTTAATATAGCAGCCTGTGTTACTGAACACTGGAGGTGAGGTCTCAGCACACTGAGCTGTCAATGGCCAGGAAGGATGCTGTAGAGGTAACAGGACACATGGAGGTGTAGGTTGGCTGGAGAAAGGTTCCGTGATGGTTTACTGTGCTGGCAAGCAACTTCCCTCAGTAACGTTAGCTTTTCCACTCTCTGGACAGTGTGATTCCTCGGCCAAGCTGCCCTTGTTTTGCCCTGGCTATACTGTAATAGCTTTTACTGTCTTCTAGCCTTTACCTTTTGGGATCAAGTGTCATATAATAGCCCCTTTAGCCTTGCTTGGGAAAATCCAATGTTAGTTTCTTCATTAGTTCAAGGATTAAGATTGTATATGTTTGCTTTCTTTTTTTTTATTTTTTGCTTGTTTGGTTTTGTAACAGGGTTTCTCTATCACAAACTGGAACTCACTCTGTAGACCAGGCTGGCCTTGAACTCATATCCTCCTACCTCTGCCTCCCAAGTGCTGGGATTAAAGGTGAGTGCCACCATTGCCCAGCTGATTGTACGACTCATGTTTTATTTTACTTTGTCCTATAGATGAATAAGCTTAAAGAGGAAGGTAACTGGTTGACACCTTGAGCTGACTCTTATATTATAGAACAGTATTAATGGTTTACTTTATTCCAAAAGTTTGGGCTATCAAATGGCTCAGTGGTAAAGGAACCTGCTTCCCAGACTGACAGCCTGAGTTCACGTCCAGAGCCTTTTTGCTGTTGTCTACATTTCACATGGCATTCTTGTATGTGCTCAGTCTCTGTTTCTGTGTCATACACACGCATACATACTAGACAAAAGCTTAAATAATACAAACAAAAATGTGTTTCCTGTATTGTAAAATGAATACGTCTTGATGATATGACATCCACAGAGTACTGAAAGAACGTAACGGGAGCCATCTTCCTCTTCCTGCTCGTGTCTCCCAGCCGCATGTGTCCCTCCTACAGCAGCCAGTGTGGCCCTTAGCTTACATCCCCTCCCACCTTGTCATGATTCAGTTTCCAATGGAATGTTGTCTTCACGCCTTTGCTATTGCAAATAATACCACAGTGGAAGTATATCTGAAAGAGAGTTTCCCAGAATGAGATGGCCAGGTCAAAGGAGCCAGGCATTTCTCATTTGACTTTGGTAAATATTGCTAAATTTCCTTTCTAAGAAATTATGAGCTAGGCGGTGGTAGCACACGCCTTTAATCCCAGCACTTGAGAGGCCGAGACATATGGATCTCTGTGAGTTTGAGGCCAGCCTGATTTACAAAGGGAGTCCCAGGCCAGGCTCCGAAGCTACAGAGAAACCCTGTCTTGAAAAAAAAAATTATATGCTTGTGAAAAAAAAAAAACTATCTTAAAAACCCAAACCTCTTGATAACCATTTCCTCTTCCCTGATCCACAGCCCTTAAGAGTTTTTAATTAGCAATAATCATACCCCGAATAAGCCTCATTGGCTGGGATACCACTGTGCAAAGCTTACAGCCCTTGGGACAGGAGGGAGAAGTTGTGTCCTTCAGATCTGTCCATCAGATGGGGCTCTGGCCCTTCTTCCTAAAGAGGGGCCAGTGTTCCTACTGCTGGCCTCTACACCTGCAGTGAAACAGCTCGTCTTCAGTGTCAAAGTGACCAAGTTCCTTAGACTGCTGGGATTTCTCATTTGGAGCACAGCAAGCGTTATGCCAGTGTTTGTTTGTTTTATTTATTTTGCCTTGGAATTGGTTTCATAAACTGGGAGATAATTTTCTTTTTTCTTTTTTTTTTTTTTTTTTTTTTTTTTTTTT
>NC_022010.1:41661653-41663594 GCF_000317375.1 Microtus ochrogaster
CCTGCCTCTGCCTCCCGAGTGCTGGGATTAAAGACGTGCGCCACCATCGCCCGGCCTGGGGAGATAATTTTCTGACTTTACATAGACCACTACCACTAAAAATAACTCAACAGACAGTTCTTTTTTTTATTCAAATTAATGGAAAAATGAAAAGCCATAATAAGAAGTCCTAAAATATTTATATTTTTCAAGCACTTCATTTATCTGAGAAGTGTTCCGTCGTGCTTACTAGGAGGGAGAAATGCTTCCAGGCTGTTCTGCTCTGATTATATATCTGTCCTCCCTCTACTTCAGCCAAACTTCCAGATCATTTATTACTTCCAGGCAGCAGTGCGCTTTGTTTGGTTGGTTTTTTGAGACAGGGTCTCACTATATAGCCCTGGCTGGCCTAGAACTTGCTATGTAGACCAGGCTAACCTTGAACTCAGATCCACTTGGCTGTGCCTTCTAGGTGCTGGGATTAAATACATGCACCACGGGGACTGGAGAGATGGCTCAGAGGTTAAGAGCACTGACTTTCCTTTCAGAGGTCCTGAGTTCAAGTCCCAGCAACCACATGGTGGCTCACAACCATCTGTAATGAGATCTGGTGCCCTCTGCTGGCGTGTAGGCACACATGCAGACAGAACATTGTATACATAAAAAAAAAAAATACCTGTGCCTACTAGGATTAATTTTCAAAGCAAAGTGTTAGTTATTAACAAGCACAGCAAACTGAAAACGAGAGTCAGAACAGTTTCGTTATGTTCCATGTAAACACAGAGCATAAAAACACACAGGAAGATGGCTCCCATTATGTTCTTTCAGTACTCTGGATGTCACACCATCCAGACGTGTTCATTTTACAGTACAGGAAATACATTTTTATTTCTGACTTGAAATGTCATAAATTTCAGGTGAGAGCTTAGAGCTTAGTGGTTAAGAGTATGTGCTGCTCCTGCAGAACACCAGAGTTCAGCTCCTAGCCCCCATATTGGGCAGTTCACGGCCGCTTATTATATGTCTCTGGGACAGGTATGTGTACTTACATGCACATACTCCCTCATACACATAATTCAAAGTTAATCTTTTCTTTAAGGTGAGGATTTTGAAGTTCAGAATATGTATATGTATTGCCAGGCAGTGGTGGCCACACGCCTTTAATCCCAGCACTCAGAAGGCAGAGGCCAATGGACCTCTGTGAGTTTATGGCCAGAGTGATCTACAGAGCAAATTCCAGGACAGGCTCCAAATCTACACTGAGAAACCCTGTCTCGAAAAACAAACAAAAAATATGTTCATTGACTATATATTTAGCGTCACTTCTAAGGTAAGGGGAAAGTACTCAATCCTTATAAAAACATGGAGAGAGAAATTGCTGCTTTCACTAAGGGAAATCCTTTGTTGTTCAGGAAATCTTCTGTACTCATTTGCTGAGACTGTGTAATAGTAAAATCACTTACGTTTTCATTTATTTTATTTTATGGTAGTGGGGCTGACCTTAGGGCCTTATGCAAGATCTCTACTATTGGGTTATTTTTATTGTGAGACAGGGTCTCCCTGCATTGCTCAGACTGGCCTTGATGTCACTATGTAGTCCAAGCTGCCTCAGCTCAGAGTGGCCAGGATTACAGTGTCACCAGGCCTGGCCCCAGAGAACGGAGGAGAATGAAATGAACGAGAGTCCCACAGTGCTGCAGTCACAGCGTCCAGGTGGGAGGGGGTTAAGTAAATGTATTTTTGTGATGAGTTCTTTTATTTGGATTCAGGTGAGCGGCCTGTGAGAGTTTATGCGGATGGAATATTTGACTTATTTCACTCCGGTCATGCCCGGGCTCTGATGCAAGCGAAGAACCTTTTCCCTAATACCTACCTCATTGTGGGAGGTAAGAGGGCATCTGATGGTTCTGGGTGGCATTCTCTCTTTGTGGGAGGTAAGAGGGCATCGGATGGTTCTGGGTG
>NC_022010.1:41663774-41671278 GCF_000317375.1 Microtus ochrogaster
GCATCGGATGGTTCTGGGTGGCATTCTCTCTTTGTGGGAGGTAAGAGGGCATCGGATGGTTCTGGGTGTTGTTTTCTCTTTGTGGGAGGTAAGAGAGCATGGGATGGTTCTCGGTGTTGTTCTCTCTTTATGGGAGGTAAGAAAACATCAGATGGTTCTGGGTGTTGCTCAGAAAGAGCAGTCTCCCTCCTGCTTGTGTGACTTGAGTGCAGTCATTGGCCCGATTTCATTTATGAAAGGAAGGGTGTGGCACAAGCTGCCCCAGATACGATCTATAGCGTAGCTCAGCCTGGGGAGGGCAGCAGCAGGCGCACTGAGAGGGCTTGGATTATCTCGCAGTTCATAGCTGAGGTTCCACAGTAACAGAGGGGCTCTGATCTCTACTTAAAAACACCTCGTCAGCTTTGACTTCACAGAGCTAGAAAAGTCTGCCAAGCAAACATTATGGTCAAGTCCAGTTTTAGAAAAATAAGAAAGCGTTTTTAAAATTTATGTGTAGGAGTAGGTTTGTTAGTTTTTTGTTTTGCTTTGTTTGGTTAGTTGGTTGGTCTTTATGTGTGTTTCTGAACCACATGTGTGCCTGGTGCCTGAGGAATTCAGAGGAGGACATTAGATCCATGGGACTAAAAGACAGGTGTGAGCCACCATGTGAGTGCTGGGAATCAAACTTGAGTATTTTATAAGAGCAGCCAGTGTTCTTAGCTGCTGAGCCATCTCTCCAACTCGAAAAACTCTACTGGTGTTCATTTCAAAGTCAAAATCTGAGTTCCGTTTTACCTTCTTTTCAAAAGTGTGAGCCTTAGTGTAGTTAGTTATGAAAAACATTGGTACCCAGGCTGAACTACATCCAAAAGGTTCTTCTCCTGACTGGATGGGGATGGCCTAGAAAGTAGAAGATGGGGAAGGTTGGTGACTGGGGAAGGGTAGACAGAGGGGTCTTGACTTACGACTTTGGTGTTGTGAACCCAGTCTGCAGTGACGAGCTAACGCACAACTTCAAGGGCTTCACTGTGATGAACGAAAACGAGCGTTACGACGCCGTGCAGCACTGCCGCTATGTGGACGAGGTGGTGAGGAACGCCCCCTGGACACTGACGCCTGAGTTCCTGGCCGAGCACCGGGTAAGAAACTGGCCATGTACTCATCCCTAGCTCCAGCGTCCCCTCGGTGCCTGAGACAAAAGGCTATCCATCATGTATCTTTATGGTCGCTGTGTTCTAGTTGCTCCCCACAGCCATCTTGTGGGGATAGCTATTCTTTCCTTTACATATGGAGAACGAGGCCCAGAGAAACTGATGCATGTGCTCCAGGTACACTGTTAGCAGAACGTCAATGAACTGTCTGGATACCTGGCGTTTTCCCCTGCACAATAGGTGTGACCTACCCTTATTGTGTGTTCATCTCTTTAGAATAGCCATAGTTCTAGCCATATATTGACGGAGTTTATCTATCTGGGCTAGAAGACAGTTCAGCAGGTAGAGACACTTGCTGCCCAGTCTGATGACCTGAATTTGAACCCTGGATCCACATGCTAGAAGGGAGAACTGACTCCTGCAAGTTACCCTCTGGCCTACATGTACACATTCATGAACAAGTTGTACACATACAAAATAAATATATTTAATTTTTTAATGTAAAAAAAGATGTTTATATTGCAAAGCCAAGAGACTGAAGCAGGAGGACCACAGGTTTGAGGCCAGCTTGGGCTACTTAATAAAGACTTTGTCTCAAAAACAAGCAAACATATGCTGGAGAGATGACTCAATTTTAAAAAAGTGTTTGTGTTCTTTCAAAAGACCAGAGTTTATTCCCAGCACCCATGTGGAGTGGCTTGTAATTCCAGCTGCAGAGGATCCAGTGTCCTCTTCTAGCCTCTATAGAGCTCCATAGATAACTGTATACACACACACACACACACACACACGCACGCACGCACGCACGCACGCACGCACGCACGCACACTACTGATAAAATCGTTTTCAAAGGGGCCGGAGAGATGACTGTGTGGGCAAGAGCACTTGCTCTTGTTTTGTACAGGATCTGAGTCTAGATCCCAGCCCCACATGGTAGCTCACAACTGTCTACAACTCCAGTTCCGAAGGATCCAACACCTTATGGCCTCCATGGACACCAGGCACACACAAAATATAAAAATAATACCTTTCAAAAAGACAAACAAAAACTGAATTCAAGAAGAAATCTTTGCATTTAGGAAATAGCACATGTTCTCTTCTGTTTATTTTTTATTTATTTTATTGATTTTATTGAGCTATACATTCTTCTCTGCTCCCCTCCCTTCCTCTCCTCCCCTGTTGATTTAAGTTTACTTTCAGCTTTGGTTTGGGGCTAGAAATTGTTTGGGAACAATAACCAGGGGTGTTTTTCACCCTTGTTTAAGAAGTACTTATTATTAAAAACCCCCTGCTGGGCTGGAGAGATGGCTTGGTGGTTAAGAGCAGTGGCTGCTCTTCTAGAGGTACTAAGTTCAATTCCCAGCACCCACATGGTGACTCACAACCATGAGATCTGGTGCCCTCTTCTGGAATGCGGGCATATATGGAGGCAGAATGCTGTATACATAATAAATAAATAAATCTTAAAAAAAAAAAAACCCGCCTTTGAATTCTCCTGTATTGAAGCATGCTTCTTACAAAGGTGGGCATGAGCCGGGTGGTGGTGGTTCACACCTTTAATCCCAGCACTCAAGAGGCAGAGGCAGGTGGATCTCTATGAGTTCGAGACCAGCCTTGTTTACAAGATCTAGTTCCAGGACAGGTTCCAAAGCTACAGAGAAACCCTGTCTTGAAAAACCAAAATAATAATAAT
This sequence comes from Microtus ochrogaster, assembly GCF_000317375.1. Classification (NCBI taxonomy): domain Eukaryota; kingdom Metazoa; phylum Chordata; class Mammalia; order Rodentia; family Cricetidae; genus Microtus; species Microtus ochrogaster. Next base: position 41,666,601 of record NC_022010.1, read on the forward strand.
AATAATAATAATAATAATAATAATAATACACAGAAAACCAAAGGTGGCCATAAAAGGGATGAATTTGTTACAGTGGTTAGAGACCCTCAAGTTTGAGAAACAGTGTACATATTGTTACTTTTCTGCATGGGTGTGTGGATCATTGCAGGAGGCAGGAAGGAACAAAGCCGCCATGCTTCTGAAGTACTTGAGTAGGCCAGAAGCCAGTGGAGATTTACTGTAACTGTTTAGGATTAGGACAGACCATTTACTACATTTTATTTACTTTATTTACTCATTGTGTGTATGTGTTGGGCCACAGCACACACATAAAGGTGCGAGAACAGTGTGGGGGCGCCAGTTTTCTCAGGGATGAAACGGGATAACGAGGCTTGGCAGCAGGTGCCTTTACCTGCTCACCAACTCACCAGCCCAGGACAGACCTTTGTGGTTCTCCAGGTTTCCTCCACCAGCTCTTAACAGTGGAACCCAGGGTGATGAGCAAGGCATTCTCTGCAGCACAGCTGGCCCCAGACAGAGGTACAGAGGAGAACTTGCTATGCCCCCTTCCTCCTTGTGAGCAGTAAATCTCCACCACGCGGCTCGCTTGCTGCCGAGCCTTTACTTTGCTATCCTGTCAGCTTGTTCATGGGTGATGGAGAGGTTAGCTTAGGTCCTGAGGAGCTTGCTTCACACTTGTGCAGCGTGTGGGGGTTGGGTTTGCTCTAGTTAGTATTGCATTAACAAAGGTTTACGGGCTGTCCAGAGAGAGTCACTAGATGAGGGTTTGCAATCCTCCTAAAAGACGTCTATTTACAGCAACACGGTGATAAACACTTGTCGCTTTGGGTTTTCCATTTCTCGGTAGAACAAATACTGTTCTGGAAAAAGACGTTAGTTGCTATTTATAAATACTCCTTTTCTTGGGAAGTAAGAGAAGAAGCAGTTAGCTAAGCAATAACAAAATCTTTCACCCTTTTAGAAGCCTTTTTGTGGCCCATTTCTACAGACCCAGAAAGACAGGGAAATTCCCTTCTTTCTAGGCTCTGTCTACTAACTGGCTTACCAGAAGCCTGTCCTGCTCCACTGACCATAGCGTGCTGGTGGCGTACGGAGGGAGGCAGCACCTCTCAGACCAGGAGAAGAAACTGGCAAGCTTCCTATGTAGAAGCCATAGATAATGAGGTTGCTTTCCAGACAGATTGTGGAATATATGAAGCAGGCAAAAAGGTACAGAGAAAAGGTGGTTTTGAGGTGTGACCCTTGCCAGTTTCCCTTTTCCTGAGCCCAAGAATATGTACAGGGTCTTTCCAGTGGCAGTTAGCCTGGAGACGAGCTGACGTTTTCTTATTTTCAGATTGATTTCGTAGCCCATGACGATATCCCCTATTCTTCTGCGGGGAGTGATGACGTGTATAAGCACATCAAGGAAGCAGGTGAGTGAGCCAAGGTCCAGCTTCACTTTATGGGGCCTTGGGCAACTCAAGAGATCCAGCTACGGCACTGCTTTACAGTAGGAAGTGGGAACTCAGAAATCCATATTTTGCTTCCGGTCAAATTGTGGACAACGGCCTAAGTGAGCACCACCAACACCTGTCAATTCTTGGTCCAAACAGCTCCTTTTCATCTCTTAAATTTAGGACAAGTCCCATATTTTTCTTACTATTGGAACAGTGCTTGCTTCCTTTCTCCTAGGCCTTGATTCCTGTGTGCCAGATCTCTAGAGTTTGCTCTTCCTTCCTTCCTTCCTTCCTTCCTTCCTTCCTTCCTTCCTTCCTTCCTTCCTTCCTTCCTTGTGATCTGACAGTGTAGACCAGGCAGGCCTTGAGCTTACAGAGATCTACCTGCCTCTATCTCTCAAGTGCTGGGTTTAAAGGGGAATCTATTTTTTGAGAAAAAGAAGTGTATTAGTCCCAGGTTCTGTCTAGAACATGACAGTGTTTGTCTGTTTGTTTCAACTCAGGCATGTTTGCTCCAACACAGAGGACAGAAGGTATCTCTACATCAGACATCATCACCCGCATTGTCCGTGACTATGATGTGTATGCGAGACGGAACCTCCAGAGGGGCTACACTGCCAAGGAGCTCAATGTCAGCTTTATCAACGTGAGTTGCAACCTCATCTTGCAGTTCCCTGCTTCTGTAGGGCACACATTGCTTTGCTGTCTGGGCTGTGCACGCTTTTCAGTCTGCTGTGATTATCATTCCCCAGAGGTAATGCACACCACTTTTCAGGAAAGGCCACACTAATCACTTCACCCAGGTTCTGCCCTCATGGTCTAAAAGATCGGTGTACTGATACAAGGACAGGCAAACAAAGCCGGACATGGTGGCGCATGCCTTTAGTTCCAGCATTAGGAGGCAGAGGAAGGAGAGCTCTGTGTGCTCCAGGCCAGCTAGGGCTGCACAGTGAGATCTTATCTTTAAAAAAATAAAATAAACAATTCAGCAAAAATATGTGCCTATGGTTACAACACAGATATATCTGTTGTAGTGAAAGCACTAGGGGTACAATCAGAATTCTGAGGCTAGGATTAGTAACGTGACACTCTGTCTCAAAAAATAACAAATATCAGTGCATCAGTATATTTAGAGAGGCTCTTCACTGTTTGGTTGCTTTTTTTTAAAATCGGGTATTCTCTTGAGAATGTGTTGAAAACTATGGATCTTTCCCATGTGGCTAATGACACAGAGCATTTTATATACATTTTCCCCACATGGGAAAGTCCTGTTTCAAAAACAAACAAAAACCATGCAAATACTTTTGCTTAATATTGGCTTTTAGAGATGCTATAAATTTTATATATATATAATACTTAAGTAAAGTTGATTTAAAAAGAAGAAATCAGGTACTGAGCTACTTCTAGGAACAGGAGTAACCAATGGGGTAACTAGAATTGTGACACCGACTGTACCATGAGGAACAACCATCTGAGCTTTGGATTTACTGGCACCTAGAAGATTATTCAACAGAATCTCAGAATCCCCAACCACACCTATTAGACGAAAAGATGAATAGAAAAGGTAAGATCACATGCCATACCACAAAGAGCAACACAATACCAGCAAAACCTAAAGACCCTACAACCAAATATGGATGAACCAGAAGAAAATGATCTAAAAAATAACCTCAAGAGAATGTTTGAAATTCTTAAAGATGAAATAAGAAATTACCTTAAATAAATGAAGGAAAAAACAAACAAAAAATTGGAAGATATCAGCAAATCATTTAAAGAAAACCAAGAAAAAGAACTCAAACATATAAAAGAAGCTATTCAGGACTTGAAAAACTGAGATAGAAAAAATAAAGAAAACACAAGTCGAAGGAATGATAGAAACACAAATTATGAGAAAAAGAATCAGGAACCACAAATGCAAGCATGAACAACAGAATACAAGAAATGAAAGAGAGAATCTCAAGCAGGAAGATACAATAAAGGAAATAGACTCATCAGTTAAAGAAAACATTAAATTTAACAAAAGCTTAACCCAAAATATCCATGAAATATGGGACACCATAAAAAGGCCAAATATTGCCGGGCGGTGGTGGCGCACGCCTTTAATCCCAGCACTCGGGAGGCAGAGGCAGGCGGATCTCTGTGAGTTCGAGACCAGCCTTGTCTACAGAGCTAGTTCCAGGACAGGCTCTAAAGCCATAGAGAAACCCTGTCTCTAAAAAAAACCAAAAAAAAGGCCAAATCTTAGAATAATAGGTATAGAAGAAGGAGAAGAAGTTCAACTCAAAGGCACAGAAAATATATTCAAAAAAATCATAGAAGTAAACTTTTCCTACCTAAAGAAAGATATGCCTATGAAGATACAAGAAGCTTACAGAACACCAAATAGACTGGATCAAAAAAAATCCTCTTGCCACATAATAATCAAAACACTAAACATACAGAGTAAAGAAAGAATATTAAGAGCTGCAAAGAAACAAGGCCAAGTAACATATAAAGGTAGACCTATCAGAATTACACCTGACTTCTCAGTGGAGACAATGAAAGCCAGAAGGTCATGGTCAAGCATTATGGAGACATTAAGAGACCACGGATGCCTGCCCAGACTACTATACCCAGCAAAACTGTCGATCACCATAGAAGGACAAAACAAGATATTCCATAACAAATCTAGATTTCACCAATACCTAACCACAAACCCAGCCCTACACAAAATACTAGAAGGAAAACTCTAACACAAGGAAGATGGCTACACCAACAAAAACTCATACAATTGATGATCTCATTACAGCAGTTCCCAAAGAAGAAAAAAAAATCACAAATTAATCACCAATGATGAAAACTATATTAACAGGAGATAGTAACCACTGGTCATTAATATCTCTTAATGTAAATGGACTCAACTCACTTATAAAAAGGCACAGGCTAACAGATTGGATACGAAAACAGAATCCATCCCTCTTCTGCATACAAGAAACGCATCTCAACTTCAAAGACACACCATCTCAGAGTAAAAGGTTGGGCAAAAATATACCAATCTAATTGACCTAAGAAATATGCTGGTGTAGCTATCCTAATATCTAACAAAATAGACATCAAGCTAAAATCAGTCAAAAGAGACAAAGAAGATCATTTCATATACTTCCTTAGCGATCAGGGAAATGCAAATCAAGACAACTTTAAGATACCATCTTACACCTGTCAGAATGGCTAAAATGAAAAATACCAATGATAGCCTTTGC
>NC_022010.1:41672468-41686765 GCF_000317375.1 Microtus ochrogaster
ATAAATTTAAAAAAAAGAAAAAAATCAAGACCATATAAGCAAATTAAACAGACCTATAACTAGTGAAGAAATAGAAACAGTCATCAAAAGTCTCCCAACCAAAAAAAGCCCAGGACCAGATGGTTTCAGCTCAGAATTCTACAAGACTTTCAAAGAAGAACTAATACCAATACTCCTCAAATTATTCCACACTCTTTTTGTGAGGCTACAATTACCCTGATACCCAAACCACAGAAAGACAATACCAAGGAAGAGAATTACATACCAGTCTCACTCATGAACATTGATGCAAAAATCAATAAATAAAATACTAGCAAATCGAATCTAAGACAACATCAGAACCATCATCCACCATGACCAAGTCGGCTTCATCCACAGATGCAGGGATGGTTCAACATAACGAAAATCTGTCAACGTAATCCAACATATAAACAAGCTGAAAAATAAAAACCACATGATCATCTCATTAGATGCCAAAAAAGCTTTTGACAAAATACATCCCTTCATGATAAAGGTCTTGGAGAGAGCAGGGGTACAAGGAACACACCTAAACATAATTAAGGCAATATACAGCAAGCCAACAGCCAACATCAAACTAAATGGAGAGAAACTCCCAGTGATTCCACTGAAATCAGGAACAAGACCTCTCCATATCTATTCAATATAGTTCTTGAGGTCCTAGCTAGAGCAATAAGACACCAAAGGGACATCAAGAGGATAGAAATTGGAAAAGAAGAAGTCAAACTCTCACTGTTTGCTGATGATATGATAGTTTACATAAGTGATCCCAAAAATTCTACCAAGGAACTTGTACAACTCATAAACACTTTCATCAATGTAGCAGGATATAAGATGAATTCAAAAAAATAAGTAGCCCTCCTGTACACAGATGATAAAAGGGCTGGGGAAGAAATCAGAGAATCAACACCCTTCACAATAACCACAAATAGTATAAAATATCTCAGAGTAATTCTAACCAAACAAGTGGAAGACTTGTATGACAAGAATTTTAAATCTTTGAAGAAAGAAATTGAAGAAGACACCAGAAAGTAGACCTCCCATGCTCTTGGGTAGGCAGAATTAACATAGTAAAAATGGCAATCTTACCGAAAGCAATCTACAGATTCAACACAATGCCCAGCAAAATTCCTCAAAGACCTCGAAAGAACAGTACTCAACTTCATTTGGAAAAGCAAAAAACCCAGGATAGCCAAAACAATCCTGGGTAATAAAAGAACTTCTGGAGGCATCACAATCCCTGACTTCAAACTCTACTATAGAGCTAAAGTACTGAAAACAGCCTGGTACTGGCATAAGAACAGACAGGAGGACCAATGGAACCGAATAGAAGATCCGGATATCAATCCACACATCTCTGAACCCCTGATCTTTGACAAAGAAGCAAAAAATACAAATGGAAAAAAGGAAGCATATTTAACAAATGGTGTTTGCATAACAATATCAACATATGGAAGAATGAAAATAGACCCATATCTATCACCATGCACAAAACTCAAGTCCAAATGGATCAAAGACCTCAACATAAAGCCAGCCACACTGAACCTTATAGAAGATAAAGTGGCAAGTACACTTGAACACATTGGCACAGGGAACCACTTCCTAAATATGACCCCAGCAACACAAACGCTAAGAGAAACAATTAGTAAATGGGACCTCCTGAAACTGAAAAGCTTCTGGAAAGCAAAGGAAAGAGAAAATGACAGCCTACAGAATGGGAAAAGATCTACATTAACCCCACATCAGACAGAGATCTGATCTCCAAAATATACAAAGAACTCAAGAAATTGGACACCAAAAGATCACATAATCCCATAAAAAAAATGGAATACAGACCTAAACAGAGAACTCTCAACAGAGGAATCTAAAATGGCTGAAAACCACTTAAGGAAATGTTCAGTGTCCTTAGTCATCAGAGAAATGCAAATCAAAACAACTCTGAGATTCCATCTTACACCTGTAAGAATGGCCAAGATCAAAAACACTGATGATGACAACTTATGCTGGAGAGGCTGTGGGGAAAAGGGAACACTTCTGCGTTGCTAGTGGGAATGCAAGCTGGTACAACCCCTTTGGATGTCAGTGTGGCTATTTCTCAGAAAATTAGGAAACAACCTTCCTCAAGACCCAGTAATACCACTTTGGAGTATATATCCAAAGGATGCTCAATCGTGTCACAAGGACATATGCTTCACTATGTTCATAGCAGCTTTGTCATAGTGAGAACCTGGAAACAACCTAAATGCCCCTTGATCAAAAAATGAATAAGAAAAATGTGGTACGTTTACACAATGGATTACTACACAGCAGAAAAAAATAACGACAGCTTGAATTTTGCAGGAAAATGGATGGAGCTAGAAAACATTATTTTGAGTGATGTAACCCAGACACAGAAAGACAATTATCACATGTACTCACTCATAGGTGGTTTTTAAACATAAAGCAAAGAAAGCCAGCCTACAAACCACAATCCCAGAGAACTTAGACAACAGTGCGGACACTAAGAAAGACTTACATAGATCTAATCTACATGGGAAGTAGAAAGTAGAAAAAGACAAGATCTCCTGAGTAACTTGGGAGCATGGGGACCTTGGAGGAGGACTGAAGTGGGGTGGGGGGGGGTGGAGAGGCAGGGAAGGGAGCAGAGAAAAATGTATATCAATAAAAAAAAGAAATCTACTAACTATATTGTATGCAACAATCAATTAGCCAAAATCCTTTATTTGTTTCCAGCTCTGTGAAAGAGTAAGGTAAATCAGAATAAGCCTTAATGGTACATTCCCTCATCCCAGGATTTGAGAGACAAAGGCAGGAAGGTCACTTCAGGTTCAAGGTCAGCTTGCTATATAGTGTGTTTCGGGGTGGCCAGGGCTACATAGGAGATCCTATCACGAAAAAACAAACAAACAAAAAGTAGGTGAGCCAAGTGTGGTAGTGCATACCTATAATCCCCAGCACTTAGGAGGCTGAGACTGGGGGATTGCAAATATGAGGCTCATCTAAGATACATAACAAGACTGTCTCATCAACCAAAACCAGGAGCTGGAGAGGCGGCTCAGTGGGTAGCACACTGGCTACTCCTTGGGAGGCCCGGTTCTTTTCCCAGCACCCTTCAGCTCACAATCATCTGTAACTCAGGTCCTAAGGCATCCAATGATGTGTGGATGCCTAGGGCACTCCATATTTAGTGCACCAGCAACATGCAGACAACACAACAACAAAACCACCTATATACATAAAACAAAAAGTAAAACACAAATGACTCCTCTTCCTTTTCCTCCTTCACCTGTGCAGCCTAGCGCAAGCTGGGTTACTAAGCGGTACTTCCTTCCTTATGACACAGAAATTAGGAGACTACCTTATCCCCTCTCCCACCCCACATGGTTTTGTTTTTAACAAAAGGTCCAAAGTCATAGCCCAGACTGACCTGGAACTTGTGATCCTCCTGCCTTGGCCTCCTGAGTATGGGGTTACTGGCAAGTGCCGCCCTGCTTAGATGATACAGCACTTTTGACTAAATACCACTCCTCCTCCATGGAGCATCGATACCATTTTACACAAATATTTAGGAACGTTGGTGGAACCAACTTTTTATCATTTTCCAGATGAGCAAGCATATCTCCAACTTTCCAACTTCTATTTATTTATTTATTTATTTATTTATTTATTTATTTAGGTTTTTTCAGGACAGGGTTTCCCTGTTGCTTTGGAGCCTGTCCTGGAACACACTTGGTAGACCAGGCTAGCCTCAAACTCACAGACATCCTCCTATCTCTGCCTTCTGGGATTAAAGGTGTGCACCACCACCTCCGGGCACAGATCTCCAACTTCTAAGAAATTATCCATGGGCTAAGAAGATGTCTTGGTTGGTAGAGTGCCTGGTATGCAAGCACTATGACCTAAGTGCGACCCCAGCACCCATGTACGGAGCTAGGGATGGCAGCGCATCCTCTCAGATGGCAGGGGCACTGAAAGTCAGCAGCCGACAGCCTAATAGAATCAGTGTGCTCCAGGATCAGCGAGAGATCCTGTCTCAGGGAAATAGTGGTGAGTGGGTAAAAGACTCATGATGGTGACCTCTGACCTACACACACATGCATAGACATGTACACACACACACAGAGACATCATGAAAGGAGCTAGAGATGGAATAATGAACTAATTAAGGATCTAATGTTTCCATGTTGACTCTGGAATAATTGCCTTGTTTTTTGGTAGTGTGTAATGATTTTGTATCTATACATTCCCATCTGAAAGAGTCATGCTGGGTATATTTATTTATATTTCATTATATTAGATTTATCTTAAAAACCTTGACTTTGTTTGCCTGCATGCTGATCTGTTCCTGCCCTCACTGTTGTAGTTAGTTTAGTCCAGAGCTTTTACAGTGTTGAAATTATCACACTTTCAGCCAGGTGTGAAGGTGTGTACCTTTAATCCCAGCAGTTGGGAGGCAGAGGCAGATGGATCTCTGAGTTTAAGGCCAGCCTGGTCTACAGAGCAAGTTTCAGGACAGCCAGGGTTACACAGAGGAAACCCTATCTCAAAAAACCAAAAAAAGAAAAAAAAATTATCATGCTTTCATATAAGATGACTGTTCATGGGGCTGGAGAGATGGCTCAGTGGTTAAGAGCACTGCCTGCTCTTGCAAAGGTCCTGAGTTCAATTCCCAGCAACCACATGGTGGCTCACAACCATCTGTAATGAGGTCTGAGGTCTGGTGCCTTCTTCTGGCCTGCAGGCATACAAGCAGACAGAATACTGTATAAATAAATAAAAATAAAAATAAAAAAAAGATGACTGTTCATAGATTATCCTTCCTATTATTATCCTAAATAAATACAGGACAGATTAAGCAAAGCAGAATTTTAAAAATTGAAAGTTTAATTTATGATTTTTATTATTATGTATATGTCTATGGGTAGATGCGTGTGAATGCAGATGCTGGTAGGGCCAGAGGTGTCAGAGCTCTTGGGCGCTGGACACAGAGGGAGGTGTGAGCTGTCTTAAGTGGGCGCTGGGAATTAAACCTAGGTCCTCTGGAAGAACAGGACCGTCTCTTCCAGCCTGGGCACTATGTCTTAAAAAGCATTTATTTTGTCCTAGGAGAAGAAATACCACTTGCAAGAACGGGTTGATAAAGTAAAGAAGAAAGTAAAAGATGTGGAAGAAAAATCAAAAGAATTTGTGCAGAAGGTGGAAGAAAAGAGCATTGACCTCATCCAGAAGTGGGAAGAGAAGTCCCGAGAATTCATTGGAAGTTTCCTGGAAATGTTTGGTCCAGAAGGAGCACTGGTGAGAACCCTCCTTCCTGACACTTGAGGGAATATGGGGTGGGGGGCTTTTCATTTATGTAATCTTTAGTTTTGAGACAAGAGCTCACTATGTTGCCTTGGTTGGCTTGAAACTGGCAGTGTAGACAAGGCTGGCCGAGGACGCAGAGTGATCTGCCTGTCTCTGTCTCCCAGCTGCTAGGATTAAAGTTGTGTGCCACCACACCAGGCTTATTTACTTATTATTCTGAGGCAGTATCTCCCTAAGGTACCCAGACTGGCCTTGAACGCTGTTTGTGGTCCAAGGCAGGTCATGAACTTGTGACACGAATACTTCAACCGCCAGTCAATGTTCAGTGGATTCAGGAATTGCACTGCTGAGGAAAGGAATAGACTCTTTGAGTAGAAAGGAACGTCAAATTTTAAGACGTTATCGTATCCAGTCTTACGTTTTCCTACTAATTTTGTCAGCTCTCTGTCAGCCTTGACATCTGGAGTCAAGTCAACTAGGTAGCCTCAGCTGTTCCTTCTGTGTTTTGCACTAACATGGAAGAGAAAGGAGAAAGCACAGATAAGGAGCCTCCTTTCTGTGAGGAGCTGCTGTGGGTCCCCAGTGAGACTAGCAGTGCCCTCAAACCAAACAGAGAGCTCCATTAGTGAGCCTTTGTGCTGGCCCGGCGTGTGGACTGCAGCCTAGCCTCTGAAGAGTGTCTCTGGTGGAGGTCAAGAAAGGCTAAGAGGCAAGCAGGTGAAGACACAGAAAAGTGGTCCAGTGTGGAGAGGGAGCCTAGGACAGACACAGTTGTGCCCTCCTGTCTCCTTCAGTCGTGCTTGACTTTAGCAGGGGCGGGGTGTTTCCCTCATGTGCTTGAGACCATAGCTTTGGCCCTCAGCAATAAAAACGAAACATAATTACAGGGGAGATTCACAATCATTTGCAGTTTCTGAGGCTCTGGTGGTGACCCGTGGGGTCCATAGGTGTCTGCTAACTCTGCCTTTGGTCTCCCTCCCCAGAAACACATGCTGAAAGAGGGAAAAGGTCGGATGCTGCAGGCCATCAGTCCCAGGCAGAGTCCCAGCAGCAGCCCTACTCATGAACGCTCCCCCTCCCCCTCCTTCCGATGGCCCTTCTCTGGCAAGACCTCCCCATCTTCCTCCCCAGCAAGTCTCTGTAGGCGCAAGGCTGTGACATGTGACATCAGCGAGGATGAAGAGGACTAACTTTTCATCCCTGTGCCCTCTCCCTTCCCTGCCCATCACCTCCAGAAGCTCTCTGTCGAATTCCACTTTGTGATCCCAACACTAAACCTAAGGACATCTACATAGAAAAGACAAATGGGCAAGAGGACCTGGGAATGGGGGACAAAACAGCCTGTGCCCCAACCCTCGTCAGCCACACCGAGAAGGCTGAGCACACCGTAGAAGCCTGCCATGCATCCTTCCTCCCTCCCCAGAACTTCGCTTTGCTGTTCATGCTCATGTAATCTTGACAGGGAAATTGACATTTTTATTAATTTTTTAAAAATTAGTCTTTCAAATATAGTAAGTAGAGCTAATTTTTTGCCCCTGAGGAGTGGGCAGAAGAAGGAAGTGTGTAATACCCAGAGGCCTTTCTTCCTGATACACTAGTGCTTGCCTTCCATTCTGGAGCAAAGTGACTCGCCAGGTCCTTCCAACAGAGAGCCATGCTGATGGGTCATTTGGTGATACTATCGCAATGTCCACTTCCCTTATATATCTAAAACCTGAATTAGCTCCCAACCCCCGCTTGTCCTGCCGGCCTGTGTGTCAGCATGGCTGTGGGAAGGAAGAGATCTGAGCCTCACTTCTCTCGCTCCCTGAGGAGTTTCTTGTTGGACCCCATGGGGTCCATGCAGACACTGATGGGGATGCAATCAAACCAGAGAGCATCAGTTGCAGTTTTTCTGCTGCGTTCATCTCAGAAAATTCTGTTACCCAACTATTTGGGAGCTCTTGTCAATCTCTTTCCTGCAACCTACATGTAAAGGAAGGAGCCCTGAGGGATGCTGGGACTGCAGAGCAGAGTGGGATGACCGCAGTCCGGTGAAGGGCAGTTGTGGTTGAGTTTCTGTTGGGAATACATCCCTCGCCCTGCAGCCGCCAGTTCAGCACCATGCCTGGCTTTATACAAAGGATGCTTTGTAAATGTTTCAGCTTGAACTTGGCCCGTTGATCCCTGTTACTTATGCCATATTTAACACTGAGTTTTCACAGGTCGTACAGCAAAAGCACTTTGGTCTCTAAAACACTTGTCAGGCTCTGTTCCTCCTAAGAATGCTCTTGGGTTGAATCAGTGTCCCATGGAGACTCTGCCTCCTAAGAGCCGCACTTGGCAGGGACTTCTCCACAGCCCCCTCTCAACTACTAGTACACAGAGGTCCGTGCCCCTAGCCCACCCGTGCTGGTGCTTATGCCTCCACTGCACCCATTGGTTTCCAGGGGAAACAGAGCTTGAATTTCAAATCAAAGAGCGAGGATTCTCAGCACTTGCTATGGAGTATGAGCTGATGTTTTCAGTCGGCACTACATGGCCTGGCAAGTTCATCACTGTCAGTCATCCCGTAGCTGGATTTAGGGCAAATTGTTTATTCTAAGACCTGCTTGTCGTTACTCATAAATACCCCTTGTAGGGGTGGAACTTTAGTGTTTTCAGCAAAGAAAACCACATTTTCTTTTTCCTTGTACCTCTGCTGGGACTGTGAGCACTTCACAGTCCTCCCTAGATACTCTCCGGTGGAAGCTGTGCTAAGCCTCAGGGTCTGAAGCTTAGCACCACACGATGCCTACTTGACAGGACTCCCTAGGCTCCTAAACTGTCTTCCAGGCAGGCCGAGCAGAGGAGAGGGCTGTAGAGCCACATCTTGGTGTCTCAGTGGCCTGTGGGAACGCCATTCCTAATTCCTCGTGAAGTGCTGTTTCCACTCAGATCTGATTCCTATGGCCTTGGCCTGGAACCCTTTCTCGAACCTGTTGAAATTAGTGTTTTCCATGTCATGTAGCGCTGCACAGCTCCCTTTACCCTTCCTACTCTGGTCTTCTCTTGGGTGATCCGTGTTTCTCTCTGCCTTATTCTCCCAGGTACACACAGGCGGTGACGTCAGTACCTACTCGCCTGCTTGTTCTCTCAGTGCATATCCCCAGTCTAGCGCTGTGGAAACGGAGAGGGTCTCAAACGGCAGAGCCTCTGGGCTGAGAAGATGTGTACCATAGCTAGGACTAGCCTACACTCGTGTCCTCGGAGTGTCCCTCACCCTTTCCTGTCTTCTAACACTCATGTCCTCAGATAACTTAGACATGAAGCAGAGACGCTGAGGTAGGCAGCATGCTAGGTACCTGAGGGTCGGTGTCCTCCTAGGTGCTAGAAAAAGATGCTGTTGGGATGCTGAGCTGCCGGCCACCTGTACCCAGTTAAATGTGGCCAAGCGTTTGGATGTGGTGTCTGGCCAATCCGTACCTCTTCCTGTGCAGCCTCAGCTGAGGAGCCTTTCCCTGAGGCCACATATGAAAGCAGGCAGCTTGGAAGGGTGGGAGAGCCGTAAGTTGTTGGGCCTCGCAGCCTCTATGCCATAGGGAGTGGCTGCAGACCGGAGTCTGTCGGTGCTGGAAAGTATAGCAGTTAGCCTGGACGTGAGCTGGGCAGGAACGTTGCTCTTTTCATATACCAGGCTGGAGACTGGAGAATAGAGGATGCCACAGAGAGAAAGCAGAAATAGATTGCTAGTGCCCACAGCAGCTGCTCCTGAGAGCTAAGCCAAAGACCCTCTGTAGACCTGAGGGGACTGGGAGTGTGCAAAGAGAAAATCCAGAGCAGAGAGACGGAGAGCCCTTTTCAGGTCCCCCTCTCAGCAGTACCGCAGTTGTTCTCACTTGTGGTCGCACATCTGGCCAGTCATCTGGGAAAACCCTCCACGGCGGCTCGTTCCAGTGCTTTGTCACTGTCCCCAGTGCGTGTTCACTCATGCAGTTCACATCCCGGAGCCTGTCATCTTTGAGATCTGTTCCTTATCAACTTTCAGTCCTTTCTCGGATCAGTTCTGTTTCCCTGCTTGATTTGATCCCCTAAAGCCTTAGCTTCTAGATTTCTGTCAGCATACATGTGCCGAAATTGAACCCACACAGGGTTCAAAAGAAGCTTCCCTAGCGATGTTTTAAAAACTAATGGTATTTTTTTTAAGCTTATCAATATAAATATTTTTAAAAGTTGTATTTTTCAAAGTCATAACAATGATTGTTTTATCTCACAAAATAGATTATCATGGGATAAAGAATGGTCCCTAGCTTCTATTTTCAGAATAAATAAATACAACGTGTTCTTGGACTCTAATATTATTAAAGGTTAATTCTGAGAGAAAAAGAAAAATAGTCTATCTGCCAGAATGTTTGGTTGGTCCGAGATTGGGATAGAGAACGGGAATGGCAGGATTAACATTCGGGTGGCCCAGGTCGGGTTCTGCTAGGTTTGAAGTGGGCACCTACCACCGTCTTGGGGGAACTGTTTTAAACAGTGAGAACTGACTGCTTAGGTGGTTTGCATCTAGACTCCTGAGCAGGAAACACTGTTGGAAAGACTCACCCGTGCCATGAATACCCGCCCATCACTGTGGGAGTCAAGGGGAGTTTGCCTCAATTCAATGTATCGCTTTTCCTGTGTAATTTGTTCAGAATTATTTTGGCTTTTGTCATTTAGCCAAATAAAGGCCATGTGGTTTTGCCTGGTGTTTCTATTTCCTGTAGTTTTGGCCAGGCATATGTGTGTTGATATCTTTTTCTTTTCTTTTTCTTTTTGGTTTTTCGAAACAGGACTTCTCTGTAGCTTTGGTGCCTGCCCTGGAACTAGCTCTTATAGACCAGGCTGGCCTCGAACTCAGAGAGCCTCCCTAATGCTGGGATTAAAGGTGGATGCCACCACCTCCGACTTTGGGAGGAATCTTTTACGTGCATTCTCAGTTCCTTTGAGTTTGTGTCCCGATCTCTGCCCTCAAGTTCAAGCTTCATGGCGATATGAATGACAGTTCCATTTGCAGCTTCTTACAGAAAACTTCAAAAGCTGGCACCATGGGGCCTCAGCCCTCCCATGTCCAGCTGATGCCCCCAAGGAAAGCACGGCTTGTACTGCAGAGCCGGCTTCTTCGGGAGGCTGGCCTGGTGCTGCTCTGCCCAGCTAAGGTATACTCCCACTGATAAACCATACATAGACCACGTACTCTTCTCCCCTTTATTCTGCTGTGCAAACGCTCAGGGTGACCAATCGTGGCAGCCACAGAAGCAGTGTGTCCTCTGCAGTGTCTCAGCCACACCCTGTTCGTTTCAAAATTTTAAATGTCTTCCCTGAGCAAAGCTCCAGTTCAGCACCTTCCCCTCATCCCTATAGTTACATGGAATCTGCCAGCCTGCGCTGCCAGCGGGAGCCTGAACCGCTGGTTCAGGTTGAGGGACAGACGGACTCTCATGCTCTCCTGAGTAGGACAGTATCTTTTCCATAGTCCCAGCCACTTGCCTCAGGCTTTGAGTTTCAAGTCCGGGTCTGGTGCCGGAGAAGTCTCATACCCAACCTTGCCATCTTTCCTTCGGTAGTACATTCGTGCCAGCACCGTCATCAGGAAGGTCTCCACGACGAGCATGTGGCAGTTCATCACTGTAGTGTGGACCAGAACGTGACAGAGGTTACACTGCGGTCCTGGCGAGCAAGCTGAGAGGCTTCAGCTTACCTCTGAACCAGGACCTAGGGATACCAAACTGCTGTGCGGAGCAAGGCAGATTAATGGTATCCAGAACTCAGCTTTGAAATCTGTGATCTGAGTCTGCTTCCTAACTGTACCCATTCCTGTCCCAAGGTGAGGGCTGAACCCCACGCCTCCTGGTTTGGCCTTTAGGACTGGCCACAAGCTGGCGACATTGCAGTTCTCTGATGAGAGAGGGAAGGGGCCTCAGAGTCTCTGCCTGATTTCTTGGATTCTTCCTGTACATTCTGAGCAGACACCAGGCTTGCACAACTTCTGTCCCAAGGGCCTCTCTCTCCTCCTCTGTCCCCAGGCTCACCTGCAACACAGGAAGGAGTCCCACGCACTTACCTTGAGACCTGGTTTTAGAAGGAAATGGAGGTGAACAAGCAATCTGCCCGGTGCTAGCTAAGATGGAGAAAATGGAGGGCTGCAGGGCCGTCAGGATGACAAGAACCTGTGGGAGAGGAGAGGTAGGTGTGGGGAGTGGTGGCACTTGCCAGCCCTGGTCCTGAGGCCAGTGCAGCTTAGGCATACCCTAGCTTCTGCAGTTATGGAGGCTAAAGTTTAGAACTATTAAAAATTGATGCAGATTTCACCTTTGGGCCAATTATAATCCTGCTTCTGCCTCATTCAGTAGGGTCGCTCATAAACAAATTCAGCCTCTCTCTCCCGTGCCACCCAGTGGCATCCAGCACATAAAATGCAGACAGACAGGTGGACAAGGTCATGTGATGATGGAGGCAGAGGTTGGAGTGAGACAGCAGAAGACCAGGCAAGGACCACCATGGATTGCTGGCCAATTCCAGAGAGGAAGTGGCAAGCCGGGTGCTTCCAGGTTCCAGAGAGATCACGGCCCTGCCTACATTTTGATTTGGGGTTTCCAGGCTCTAGATCTGTGCTACAATCCGTTTCTGTTGTTTTAATCCTGGTTGGTGGTATTCTGTGGTACAGCAAGGCAAATAAAATAAAAGATGCAATGGAAGAGGAAGATGATGTTCCAGGTCTCCCAGGAGACCCAGAGGTTACGACTAGTGGGTCCACTTCTGCCTCTGTTATCCTAACTTGTCACGTTTTGTCAAACACCGTTTCTGGGGTTTAGTTACCTGGAAGACAGCAAACTTGGATCCCATATTCTGTTCACTCAGGTGCAACTTGGCTTGCCGGAAAATGATGGCCAGCGACCAGAGAGCGAACAGCGTGGACGCGCCGAGGAAAGTATTGATCCACAGAGCCGTACTTTTCTCCGAGATCTGGTGGCAGATCAGAAGGCAGTCAGGAAGACAAATCCTCTTTTTGTTTCTCCTCTTCCATGTGGAGAAAGGTGATACAAAAGCCCCAGAGCCTGGACCATCTCCCCACTGGATTCTCTGGGCTGCTACTCTTCCTGTGGCTGCCCTGCCCTGTGTGTTGCTGGTGCTCAGGTATTAGTTCTAGAACCCAAAGATAATGAGTCTTAAGACTCTTCTGCTGTCTCTTGGCTTACATCTGACGGATCAAAGATGCCATCAGGGATGAGAAACAGGCCCACTATGTTCAGCAGTATCTTGAAGAAGGCATACTGGAAAGGGCCCAACATCAGCAGCTGAAGCTTCTTCCTGAAGGAGGAAGGGAGTTAAGAACATGGACCCGTACACCACCCACCCTAAGGAAGCCTACCTCCTCCACTGAGCTCCTGGACTAAGGCTGGGCTGCCATCGAGACACAAAAATGTCCCATGGGTGACAGCACAGTGGGGGAGTAGTCTGAGCCTCTGATGAAGCCTTTTGAGCAGGAGCTCCAAGTATTGACGTCAGGTTCATTACTCAGAGCAGGCAGAGGGACAAGCTAGCATTCAACCTACAGTTTTCCTTTGGCCATTAAAGTATGCAGTGTAAGCTGGACATGATAGAAAACAACTTGAACCCCAGCACTCGGGAGGCAGAAGCCGGTGGATCTCTGTGAGTTCAAGGCCAGCCTGGTCTACAGAGGTCCAGGACAGCCGGGGCTACACAGAGAATCCATGTCTCAAAAAAAAGTAAGTGAGTAAGGAAGGCAGTGAGCTGAAGCATACGAATTCTTCCTCTGGGGCTGGAGAGACGGCTCAGGGGTTAAAGGTCCTTGTAGAGGACCCAGGTTCAACTACCAACACCCGCATGGCAGCTCACAACTGCCATCCAGTTCCAGGGGACCCGAAACCCAAGACAAAACACTAATGCACATTTTTAAAATACAAATTAGTCCTCTGTTAAAATATGAATTATTCCTCTTTCTCTCTCTCTGGGGTGCTGGGAGCCCATGTGGGGTTCCTGGCTATGGGATGCCTGCTTTTATCACTGGCTTTGTCCCATACAGCCACAGCCCCTAACTTCAAGAGCCTTGAACTAGGATTACAGATTCTCGTGTTCACTTGTCCCTGTGAGATTCGTCTCCCCTGCCTCACCTGGTAAGTATGAGGGGCGGGCAGCAAGGGCAGCAGCAGCAGCAGGGACCTGTGTGCACCCTCATCGGGATGTCCCTCAGTGTCCTCAGAACTGCTTCCTTCCCACCGAAGCCTTCCACCATGACCAGCATCAGCAGGTAAAAGACTATGGCATAGAACCTGATCGAGAGAAGCAGGGTTGCAAGTCCGTTGTTGGGAGCGCCACAGTGTGCCCCTTTGCTGCTAAAGAGAGATGGGGCTTGCCGAGGGAGAAGGCAAAGGGCCGGGCATTTTAGTTGGCTTTTCAAGACAGGGTTTCTCTGTGTAGCTCAGGCTGTCCTAGAACTCCATCTGTAGACCTGGCTGGCCTCGAACTCAGAGATTCACCTGCCTCTGCTCCCACATGTTGGGATTAATGGTGTGTGCCACCACTGCCCAGCTGGGGCTGGCATTTTAGAGGCATGACATGAAGAACAAGAGAGGTGACTGGGTCCAGAGGACTGGGAAGGGGACGGGAACAAACAGGTGTCCCAGGAGTGTGCCCCAAAAAGGCATTCCCTGAGCACAAGTGGAAGTTCAAGAGCCTTTCATTAGCACAGGTTGGCAAGAGCTAGATTAATATCAATGGGGCTTAAAGGACTCTGGAGGCTTGGGGTCAGGAAGGGACCGTAGAGGGGAGCTCATCCCCAGTGGCGGTTGCGGGGGCAGACACTCACGAGGTTATGACCATTTCCACGAGTGTGAGGGCGCGAGGGATCCAGAGACCAAAGCAGCAGAGCACAGACACCACCTGCTTGCAGGAGAACATGATGCAGGTTAGGGCGGGACGAGCCAGACCATCCCAACTTTTTTTTTTTTTTTTTT
>NC_022010.1:41686943-41687911 GCF_000317375.1 Microtus ochrogaster
AGCTAGGGTTCAAAAACTCCAGATCTGTGCGGCTGGGGTGTTAGTCCTTCCTCTTGCTGGCTGCTGTGACTGGGTCAGGGACCTGAGCCTGCATTGGGCCCTGGGCTCTCTACCCAGAACCAACCAAAATAGAAACAAGGACTGGCGAGAAAGCTCGGTGTGTAAAGGTGTTTGTTTCCTATGAAAACCTGGCAACTTGAAGTCAATCGCCAGAACCTGCGGAACAGGAGACCTGACTGCACAAATTTGTCTTCTGACCTCCACACATGAGCTGTGGCATGCATGCTCCCCCCTCATTGCACACACACACACACACACACACACACACACACACGATAAAGAAAATAATAATAATAATAATTCCATTTTAAAAATAAGCAGAATTGCAGCTGGAAAATAACTGAATAAATTAAATCCAGGTCCTATGCAGTGGCTGCATAGGTAAGTTTAAAAAAAAGACTTAGAGTCGCTGGAGCTGTGGCTCAGTGGTAGTGTGTTCAGTACACACGAGGGGAAAAAACAAGCCCACAGCAGCAGGGCAACACTTAGTCTGACCCTCTGGAAACAAATGCCTGAGTCTTGGAAGGCGGCTTGCTCTTAACAGCGGTGCCATAGTGAGGGAAAAAAGAGTGGCACAGCTGGTGCCAAGTAGGTTGCTGTCTTTGCAGCCCTCTGCAATAGAAGACGTCATCCACCGGCAAACACGTGGAAATCAGTTCACATCCCCAGTGCGACATGGCGCTAGCAGGCAGCTCGGTTCTGGAGCAAATGAGTTTAGGAGAACTCTCAGGCCAGCCTGCCCCATCTCCCGGGGCCGGCGCCAGCATCTGAAGTACCAGCGCCAGCATCTGAAGGGCCGGCGCCAGCATCTGAAAGGCCAGTGCCAGCATCTGAAGGGCCAGCGCCAGCATCTGAAGGGCCAGTGCCAGCATCTGAAGGGCCAGCGCCAGCATCTGAAGGGCCGGCGC
>NC_022010.1:41688331-41691151 GCF_000317375.1 Microtus ochrogaster
GTGTGTGTGTGTGTGTGTGTGTGTGTGTGTGTGTGTGTGTTTTAAGACAGGGTCTAGACGAGCTCACAGAAATTCTCCTGCCCTTGACTCTCAAGTGCTTGGGATTAAAGGTGTGTACCATCATGTCTGACCCTACACAGGGTCTTTAACTTTTCCTCACAATTAGAAACATCTTCCCAAGCCATCTCATCCGACCTCTCTCACTGAACCTGGAGCACACCAATCTGACTGGACTTGCTAGGCAACGAACTCTAGGGATCCATCCATCTCCGCCTCCCTAGTACTGGGTGTGCCTATGTACCTCCCCATGCTTTTTATGTGGGCACTGGGGGGTCTGAACTGAGGTCCTTAATGCTTGTGTGGCATTGAGCTACCCTCATTGAGCTATCCCCCTTAGCCCCCAACATTTTTAAATTTTCCATTTCAAAGGTGAGATGTCATGCATAGTCTAACACTAGCAATCAGTGTGCAATGGTGATATGCTCACACAAGCACACCAAAGCTCCAACCCTGTCTCGTTTCTTCTTGGAAATCTCCCAGGAGCCCATTCTTGGCTCTCCCTGGCCTCTGAACTGGGATCTTCATACCCTGCATTCTCCAGACTCAAGGGAGTTTACCTAAATGAGGTGGGACAACACATATTTCACAGCAGAAAGGCTAGGGGTCTGAGAGGAAGACTGGGTGGCAGGAGAGACAGCTAGGGCTCCGCAGCCTATCGTTTCTAGGGTAACGATAATTCACAAAAACTAGTTCGCATTTTATCAAAGACTAGAAAAAGGAGCTTGAAGGTTCCAAATAGAGAAACAAGGGGCTGGGGAAGTTAGCCACCCTGGTTTGATCAGAGTTCTTTGCATGCTCATGTTGAAATACTGGCCTGTACCCCATCAATGTGAGTTATTCCACACTAATTAAAAACGCTTTCATCCCAGCTCTCCTCTGTGTTCCAGACTGGAGAGTTCATTCTTCCAGCCCTCAGGATGAGCTGTTTCTACCTTTGCCCCCAGGGCTTTCTCTTTGGCCTCTGCTTTTCTCCCTGACCTCTGTGTGTCTGGCTCCTGGGCCTGTGCTAGACTTTAGCCACGTGTCCCGGCAGCCTGCGTGATGTGGCCTGCCCAGTTGAGTGAGATTCTTTATGTCTTTCCATACTTTCATATTACCTCCACCGCTGAGGCAGGGACCTTGTCAGGCTGTTCTCTGTTCTGTTGCCAAGTAACAGTAACTGTTCTTTAAGTATGCTCGCTATTCAATATGACACAAGCTAGAGTCATCAGAGAGGAGGGAACCTCAGTTGGGAAAAAGCCTCCATAAGATGGTGGTCAACCTTTTCTTTTCTTTTTCTTTTTTTTTTTTTTTTTTGGATTTTTCGAGACAGAGTTTCTCCATAGCTTTTTTGGTTCCTGTCCTGGAACTAGCTCTTCTAGGCCAGGCTGGCCTCGAACTCACAAAGATCTGCCTGCTTCTGCCTCCCAAGTGCTGGAATTAAAGGCGTGCGCTTTTATTTAGCCTGCTTTAGGGTGTTTTCTTAATGAGTGATTGATGGGAGGAGGACCCAGCCCACTGTAGTAGTACCACCCCTAGACTGGGGGTCCTGGCTTCTATAAGAAAGCAGGGTGAGCAGGGCAGTGGTGGCACACGCCTTTAAATCCAGTACTCAAGAGGCAGAGGCAGGGGGATATCTGTGAGTTTGAGACCAGCCTAGTCTACATAGAAAGTTCTAGAACAGCCAGAACTACACAACAAGACCCTGTCTCAAGAAACTAACAATAAATAATTACAATAAACAAATACATACAATAAATAGGTTATGCAAATGGAATCTTACAAACTCTAAATGTTTTTTTTGCCCAACCTTATTTCTGTAACTTTTACTGCTTTCATCATGAGAAGCTGATGTTGCAATTAGCACCCTTGGGTGTGTCTCCCCGTTTCAGAGAAGCAAGTTTCTCTAGCATACGTCTGGAATTAGAACTGCTGGGCTGGAAGAGAGGGGAGCTCGGACTTCGCGATACTATATGTTATTTGTAGGTATGATATATTATGTCGGGTATGACTGCCGCACATCAGCTGTTTGCTTGCTTGTTTGTCTGTTTGTTTTTGTTAACATGGTCCTGGGTATCAGACTCAGGTCTGCAGACTTGCACACAAGCATTTTTACCCCCTGAGCCATATCACTGACCCTTTCTTGAATTTTAAGAAATTATTTGCTGTTTCTAACCATAAAGACAATTTCTATTTTTTAAATTAAAAAGTTTTAATTTTACATTTATGTCCTTAATCTTCCTGAATTAAATTTCCTGTGCATTTATTTCCTTGGGAATAGACAGTTGTTCTGCACATCTACCTAGGAGCCTATCCCACAGCATCCTTTTGTGTGTACCCCACGTCCCACCGCATCCTTTTGTGTGCCCCTATGTCCCACAGCATCCTTTTGTGTGCACCCTGTGTCCCACAGCATCCTTTTGTGTTCCTCTATGTCCCACAGCATCCTTTTGTGTTCCCCTATGTCCCACAGCATCCTTTTTTTTAAATATTTATTTATATATTATGGATATAATATTCTGTTTGCATATATGCCTACAGGCTAGAAGAGGGCACCAGACCCCATTACAGATGGTTGTGAGCCACCATGTGGTTGCTGGGAATCGAACTCAGGTCCTTTGGAAGAGCACGCAATGCTCTTAACCGCTGAGCCATCTCTCCAGCCCCCCCCACAGCATCCTTTTGTGTTCCCCTATGTCCCACAGCGTCCTTTTGTGTGTACCCTATGTCCCACAACATCCTTTTGTGTGCACCCCTATGTCCCACAGCATCCTTTTGTGT
>NC_022010.1:41691251-41700648 GCF_000317375.1 Microtus ochrogaster
CATCCTTTTGTGTGCACCCCTATGTCCCACAGCATCCTTTTGTGTTCCCCTACGTCCCACAGCGTCCTTTTGTGTGCCCCCTGTGTCCCACAGCATCCTTTTGTGTGCCCCTATGTCCCACCGCATCCTTTTGTGTGTACCCCATGTCCCACAGCATCCTTTTGTGTTCCCCTATGTCCCACAGCGTCCTTTTGTGTGCACCCCATGTCCTACAGCGTCCTTTTGTGTGCACCCCCATGGTGGCCTGGCACTGCCTCTGGACACGACACTTTGTTGTTTTTCTCCTCCAGGCCCTTTGCCATTGCGACCTCATTGCTTCAGCTGCCACAAGCTTAACACAAGCCTTCATCGCTAGCAGGGAAGCCCCCCTTCTTACACTTTTCCCAAACCATCCTGACTCTCTAGATAAACGTTAGGTCAGTTTAATTTAAAACAAAATTAAAGATTTTAACTGGAATCATATCACAAACTAAAAACTACCCTGGTCATGAAAAGCTTTAATAGTTCCAGAATAGCCCTTTCTAATCACATAAGAAGCAAAGGAGCTGGAAGCAGTTTTATCGCATCCTCCTTCCCTTCGAGTCTCCTGTGGGTCATTGCCACACTCAGAATCACTCTCCTGTCTAAATATTTACCAGGGCTCCTGCTTTGTATCGGCTGCATGTTCTGTTTCTTTCCTTCCTGCTGCCCCGGTTCAACTTCTGTGGCCAGCTTGATGGGGTCAACAACCTCTAGGTTTTCACCCTGCTCAAGGCTCTTCCCCCCCACGTCATTCTGACTACTGATTAAAGGTCCTGAAACTCTCCTTCCAGCCCCTCCCAATCTTACAGCCCTCAGTGGTGGCTCCATCTTGAGGATAAAGTACAAACTCAGGCTTGACCTTATTCCAGCCCCACCTCACCTGCCCAGCCCTTTCACTTGCCCCAAGCTCCTCCAGGATTACCCACCAACCTTGCCAGAGGAACCTTCCCAGTGTGGGGAACCCACCGCTCCCTCTGTAACTGTACTGCTCTGCACTCCCCAAATCCCTCCTGCCTAGGCCTCACCAGGCAGCCTACTTGACTATGAGACCCAGAGAATCAACCTGTTTCCAAATCCTTGCGGGTTCTACCTGCGCATGCGCTCTGGTAGCAAGGAGGTACGAAAATTAGTGTGTTATGTGAGGCAAGGTTCCAGAGGCCGGGTACTGCTGACACTTCGACTCTGTGGGGAGCTTTCCTATGGAGGGCTGTGCTGTGGAGGGTTATACTGTTGGGGGGGGGGGGTTATACCACAGGGAGCCGTACTATGGAGGCTCCTACTGTGGAGGACTGTACTGTACCCTGCAGGTGGTCTAGTGGCCTCCTTAATATCTACCCGTTAGCTGCTGAGGGCAGGCAACCTCCAGTGTGGTCACTCAAACCGTCTGCAGAAACGCCAAATACCTTTCTGGATATTACCTTCGAGTGTAAGCTGATGTTTGTCCCTCCAGCTCCACTCCCTGATTATGAGGCGCTTAGAGCTGGGTGCAGCCAGCCACCTGCTGGCGCTAACCAGAGTGCCACCAGGCGTCTCTGGACCCCTGCAGCCGATAACACCCTGGCCCAGAGCATCTGAAACAGAGTTATCCTTAGCCCAAGGACCAGGCCACATCCGCTTTCCTCTGCACCTGGCAGTGTCCCCTTGCTTTGGAGGCGTCTATGTCGGAAGGAACCACCAAGAGCCCCACATTTCAGAAATGGATTCTCATGGAGTAAGCGACGAGATAAAACTAGCCTGGCCATTTCCCTCCTAGAAGCACACGCGCCACTTTGTTCTCGGTGGTTTGGAGGTAGAAAGCGTGATCTCAGCTGCCTCCGGTGTCTTCCACTTTCAAAAGCAGCTGGACACCAGGAGGACAAGTTTGCAGGCTCATGCCAGCAGAGCCCACCCCTCTGCAGAGCTATGAGCTCTCAGGGAGTATGCGCACACTTTGGGGGAGATGTGGGGCTTGAAAGCCAGAAACACAAATAAATGTCCCAGATCCTAGTGTCCCTGGTTTGAACACATCTGAGGTGGAGGCCCAGCCTCAGATTTGTCTCCTGAACTAGATTTTCATGTCTCATTGTTGTCCTCTGGGTCATTGGGAGAACTGACCTTCTCCAAGGCCTTAGCCATTATGAACATCGGGCCAGCCACCCTCTCACACTGGCCAGATGTGAACCAGCTCCCCCAGTTGTCCTGACTTTCAACTCCTCCAGGGGGCACCCCGACTCACCTCTCAGGAGCTGAGCTGCAGTGGGAGGGTAGGAGAAGCAGGCAGAGGAGATGCTGTAGTTGGTTTTCAGCAGCTCCAGAAGATCTACTGTGTACCTGGAGAGATACTAGTTCTCAGAACCAGGTATCTGGGGAAGGGATGTGGCAGACTACACAGTTTGATACCCCTCAAACACTCCTGAGTGCTAGGAGCTAGTCCATTTTTCCTCGAGGCCCTGGAGAACTGGCTTAGGTTAGAGTATAAAACAAGCCATGGGCAGCTTCATCGGGGCAGTAGTTCAGCTGGCCAGGGAGGATCAGCTGGGTCCAAGGGAAAGACAGACATGGCAATGCAGGTTTGTAATCCCAGCACTGGGGAGGGAGGCTGAGGCAGGGGGAATCTTAGTTTAAGGCCAGCTTCCATTACATGATAGGACTCTATCAGAAAGAAGAAAGAAAGAAAGAAAGAAAGAAAGAAAGAAAGAAAGAAAGAAAGAAAGAAAGAAAGGAGGGAGGGAGGGAGGGAGGGAGGGAGGAAGGAAGGAAAGAAGGGGAGTGATCCCATAGCATCAGGGGTGGGCCGGCCTGCTTTTTGGTCAGAGGTTCTGTGTACGTGTGTCTGGGGGTGCCTTCTGCAGCCTCCTCCTCTGCAATCTTTCTCTGCTCCTATAGGGAGGCAATTCACAGCCCTGAAGTGGCCACACGCTGATCCTATCCCAGTTTTCCTGAGGCCTGAGGGAATTCCCAGTTTTCAATCTTATCTTGTTCTGAGTGCTGGAAGCCAAAGGGCCCTGCGAGGGAGCCAGGGAGGGATAGGCCAGAGTGATAGGGGCTGCCACTGTTCCTTAGCAACTGGCTCCCAGCCCAAGACCTGCCGCCCTCACTTACCTGGGGTCAAGTCTTATCTGAGTCCTGCCCAGCTCCATTCTCCTGTTCTCTCAGGCAGACACCACAGGTAGGTGAGGAGGGGTAGGAAGGGCCAGCAGACTGGCACACCGAAGAGCCCGGAGGTTTCTGTCCGGCACTGTGGCGCTTACAGCCTTGTTCTGCTGGATGAGTGCAAAGGAGAAAGTGGCAGTCTGCCTTGTGGTGTCCTCAGCAAGCTTCCAGTGTGTCAGCCTTTTATCTCGAGTTCACCCCAGAGGAATTTGATCCTCTGTGCTGATCAAGTTCCCCCGACTCCTTACTCCTCCCTATAGGTTAGACTTGGCCCCTCCCACTTCTCTCAGATCTGCCCACTCCCTGTACCCAACTCACTTCATACTCCTTAAGGAGTCTTGTAAGGCTCGCTGGATCCAAGACAATGCTCCCCCACCCCCCAGAAGAGGGGGACAAAGCTCTCACTTGGTCAGTAACTCCAGGTGAACCAGGCGGAAGCATAGGCTCTGGCTCCTTGGAGATGTCAGACTCAGGACTGAGGTCTCGCTGTGTCTGAGTTTGTGGTTTGGCATGTGGGTGGTGATGGCTGCTTGAAAAGGCCAGAGGAGGCCTGCAAGCTTTGCTGCTGCTGCTGCTGCTGCTGCTGCATCTTACACGGGGTTTTGTTATACAGAGCTGTCTGGCCTGGAGTTCATTTGTAGACCTGGTAGACCGTGAGCGCACAGAAACCTGCCTGCCTCCTGAGTACCGGGATTAAAGGCATGTACCACCACCACCAGGCTCAGTGTTTGCTTCTTAAAGGTCAGTCCTGGTTGGGGTGAGGACGTCTTGGCCACACCTGGACCTGAAGAACAGGACAAGCTGAGACTGCATCGCATCCGAGTGTCAGAGCGCACAGTCAGAGCCGAGCACATTGACGGAGCTTCTTTTAAAATGCCAAATTAAGTTTGAGGAGATGGCTTGGTCTGTAAGCACTTACCCTCCGAAGAAAGGATCCGGATTTGATCCCAGCACCCACGTAAAATGATGGACGTATTAGCATAAGCTTGTAATCCTGCATCTGGGGAGGGGGCGATGGGAGGACTCCTGGGGCTTGCTGGCCAGCCAGTCTTGCTGAACTGGTAAGCTCCAGGTTCAGTGAGCTACCTCATTTTAAAAAATAAGGTGGGGCTAGGCCACGGTGGTACACACCTGGAATCCCAGCGTTTGGGAGGAAGAGGCAGGTGAATCTCTGAGTTCAAGACCATCCTGGTCTACAGCTCGAGTTCCAGGACAGCCAGAACTGTCACAGGAAAACCCTGTCTCGAAAACAAACAAACAAACCAAAAAGATGGAGCGTGATTGAGGAAGATGCTCCACGCTGACCTTGCCTCTAGAGGCTTGCACACCCACACTCACGAACGCACCCACACACCCTTCCTCTAAGTTACGTGCTTAAGAACTTCTTTATTGGGCTGAAGAGACAGTACAGCAGTGAAGAGATGAGCTGCTCCTCCAGAAGTCCTGAGTTTAATTCCCAGCAACTGCATGGCGGCTCATGACCGTCGGTAATGGGATCTGACGCCCTCTTCTGTCATGTGGAAGGAACTATATGCAGATAGAGCATTCATACACTAAAAAAATACATAAGTAAACAATTTTCTTTTCAAAAGAACAGTTTTATTGGTTTCTCCTTCCAAATAGACTTAAACTCCTTTGAGGCTGAGCACGGGGTGCCGTGAACCGAGATCCCTGGCATGAAGCCTGGCATACACTGTGTGCTCCTTGGAACTGGCTGGTACCATTGACAGAATAAGGAAACCATGGTAACGGCAGCAGGTGCTTCACGGATGCCAGGCGCTATGGGAAATGGAGAACGTTCCTCATCTAAAACCTTATCACCCTCTTACAAAGTAAGGGCGGTCTCTATTCCCAGTTCACAGATATCAAAGCGCAAGGCAAGGGAGGTTAAGAAACTAGGTTAGAGTGTCACGGCATGAACAGAGGCACCTGGGATAGAGGGTGCCTTACCGTGGAGGCTCAGAGCGAGATTTTTCCATAGTGTGACCAGGAAGTGGGGTCCTTAGGAGGTGTGGCAGGAGCCTCCCCCCCCCCCACATACTTCACCGTGTCTCTTGAGTCCTGCCGTACCCTCCGCAGAAAGAGCATAGTTCTCAGGAAAGGGCAATAGACCGCCAGGAGTAGGCGTGGCACGGGCCAGTTACCTCCTGAGGTGGAGGGAAGGGCAGGAAAAGGGGGTAGGGGTGCCCATCCTGGAAGTCAACGGCCCCGGCCACACCTAGCAGGCACGAGCTGACTCAAGCAGCTTCCACTAGAACACGCCTCAGGCCATTGTCTGTGACCGCAAGGAAGCTTTGAGCTTAAACTGCACCCGCTCTGAACTTTAGACTTCCCTGGAGTCGATGTCCTCAAGACTGGGGTCGGGGTGTAGGAAGGAGGTGGGGGGACCTGAGGCTGGGCTAGAGACCGATAGGCCCCAGGGGAGATGGCCATTTCTCACAGGGCACAGGTGGAGGGAGGCAGCCCGATGGGTGTTCCTGTCCTAGCCAAAGTCTCTAAGTGGCTGTTTCTGTACATGTGCCCATGAGATCAGACCAGCATGCCAGCTCTGCTCTTCAAGGCTAATCCCCTCAGTTAGATCTGGGCCAGTCAAATTCTTCTCCTGGGGGCCCGGACTGACAGCAAGCTAGCTGTCAGTCACACTTTCAGAACTAATAAGAACCAGCCAGCCTTCCTGTCCCCTCCCCCCCCCATAGTTTAAATTAGAATATGTCAATTGCAGGAAATAATGACTTCGATGTGTTATTTTATTTTTAGCTTGGAGGCCAGTCGAGGCTACAGAATAAAATTCTATCTCTGTATTAATAAATAAACAAAATGTTAACAAAGAAAACGCGTGTAGAACCGTGTCACGTGGTACTTCCTCTCCCGCGGTGGTCTGTTTAGCACTTACCTGGCAGGATGCCATCAAATTGGTCAAGGTCTATGCGACCACTGGGGTGCAGAGCTTTCTTCCCCGGCAAGGCTGAAGGAGGTCTCCTTGTCTGTTGCTTGCCCGCTTGTCCATTGGTGGATACTAATTTCTCACTACTGTGAGCAATATTGTTCCGAGAACAGTCACACAAACATCTCCGAGACTCTGCTGAGAGTTGCTTAGCTACATACTCTGCAGCGGGCAAGCGGTGGTTCTATTTCTTAGGCTTTTCTGGACCCCCATACACTTTCCTGCTGCAGCCGGACCATAATGTACTCTTGTGTCTGGATCTCTGGAGAGGGCGTGAGGTCCTCACGCTCACACAGATGAGCACTAGAGAAGGCAGGAACGTGAAGCATGCAGTCTTGCCTCTTTGATGAAAGGGACGTGTGTACCTGTTTTTCACCCAGAAGGCTGGGAAAGGATGTTGTTAATAACCTGTGATCTTTTGTTGTCTATAGAGCCAGCTGAACCCCCAGATTCCATTGCCAACACTAGAACCCATTCTTATGGAAGATCCCCCCTTGTACTTTACAAAGGAGCCTGTTATTATGCTTATTCTAGATCCCTCCTCCCTAGACCTGTTGCAGGATATTTGATCACATCTTGAACCCCGAACCCCTTAATCCAAGAGCTTTCTGCTTCAGTACTGTAAACACGATTAAATAAAGTCAACCATAGATCAAGAGGCACAGCAAGAACCAGTTGACAGGAAGTGAACATAGGATTCTTAAGAAAAAAAACATAGAAGTAAGAGGGAGTGAGGAGGATGGCTAGAGAGGCACAGGAAGTAGAAGGGAGGGGCATTCAGTTTGAGGAGAGTTTCTAAGAGGACTGAGGAGAAAGGAGAGGTTACTGGGTCATTGGCTGAGGAGGAAGATCAGCTGGGCGCTTTCTCAGCCTCCCTGAGCTAGCAGGCTTTCACCCCAGAACTTGGATCCTGAGTCTTTATTGGTGAAATCAAATGACTGAAAATTTGTTAAAAACAACATAGACCTTTGTCCTGAGCATTGTCGGTCAATAGAACCCATACTTTGTTTTGTTTTGTTTGAGTTGAGACAGGGTTTCACTGTGTAGCCCTGGCTGTCCTGGAAGTCACTCTGCAGACAAGGCTGGCCTCAAACTCAGAGATCCACTGCCTGCCTCTGCCTCCTGTGTGGCGGCCACCATGTCCAGCTGTGATTACTTCTTTTACACATGAATGTTCAGTTGTTCTAGTCCTGTTTATTGAAAAGACTACTCTTGGGCTAGAGACGTGACTCGGTGGTTAGGAGCACTTGTTCTTACAAAGAACCTGAGTTCAATTCCTAGCCTCCCAATGGCAGGTCAAAATCATCTACAACTTTAGTTCCAGGATAAATATGATACAGACATACATGCAAAGCAAAATGCTCATACCTATAAATCTTTTTAAAAAGTTCATGGTGAGATTTTTATTTGTTTGGTTTCTTTGGGGTGGAGGTTGCAAGGGCAGGGTTTGGATGTGGAGCAATGGGAAGATGAACGGGATTGGGATAAGCGATGTGACATTCACAAAGAATCAGTAAACGTTTAAAAAGAAACAGAAAATTACTCTTCCCATGGAATAACTGGCAGTCTTCTTGAAAACAAATTGACCAGGGATATATGGATTTACTATTTCCCTCCATATTTCTGTTTTGTTTTGAGACAGGATCTCATACAGCCAAGACTGACCTTGAATTTACCATGTAGCCAACATTAATTTTGAACCCTTGACCCTCCTGCTTCGGGCCCTGGAGGGCTAGGATTCCAAGTGTGAACTACCAGGCTCACTGTACTCCAAACTTGATTCCCCTGACCTGTATTGTTAGGATTAACTGACAGGAGTTCCTTGGTGGGTGGAGCCAAGGTATACCTCAGAGATCACACCATGCAACAGATCTCACCAAGAGATTTAGTGGGAATGAGTGAAAGACCATCTCAGAGCAGGGACATGCGAGAGAAACAGGACAGTGAGACAGAGAAAGGCAGAGCAAGATCAAGAAAACAAGAGAGCAATCTGTGATGGCCAGGACCTCTTTTTTTTTTTTATTATGTATACAATATTCTGTCTGTGTGTATGCCTGCAGGCCAGAAGAGGGCACCAGATGTCATTACAGATGGTTGTGAGCCACCATGTGGTTGCCGGGAATTGAACTCAGGACCTTTGGAAGAGCAGCCAGTGCTCTTAACCTCTGAGCCATCTCTCGGGCCAGTACCTCTTAAAGGGTTGGGGATTTGGGATGATGTAGCTGCTTGTGAGGGGTCACTTAAGGCAGGCTGGGGGAGGGCACAAGTTCTAGCTTAAATGTCTATCCATGCCAGTGTCATCAATTTGATTACTGTGGCTTTGTGGCTGGAAAAAGGGAGGGAGTTTTCTGACTTTGTTCTTTTTCAAGATTGGCTATTGGGATCATTCTCATTTCCATATGATTTTTAGGACCATTTCTCCCTTTCTGGGGAAAAACTCTCAGTTGAAATTCTTCCTTTTCCATTTTTTTTCAAGTGTGTGTGCCTATGTGTGTGTGTATTCTTTCATGTATATGGATGCATGTGTATGTGGAAGCTTGATATTAATTCAGAAATCATCCTCTCTTCCATCTGTTCTTTGAGAACAGAATTCCTCAACAAAACCCCAAACTTGTCAGTATGGCTGGTCTTGCTAGCCAGCTTGCTTCTGAGGCTGGACTCACAAGTAGATTTCTGGGTATTTAAACTCTGGTCCTCACATTTGCTCAGCAACTGCTTTAACCCCTGCACCATCTCCCCAGGCTGTCAGTTGGTCTTTTGACAGATGCTGCATGGATTGGGGCTAGGGATTATAACAGGGCCCCAGACCTTAGCACAACTGACTCCATGTTGGAAATGCCATTTAGGCTGTAACACTCAGCATGTAGACAGCACCACCTGTCAAAACCTTGCTTTTAGCTTCTATAGTTCTCTGTTCTTGTTAACTGAAGTATGTTAACCCAGAACATTGTTTTTGTGCTTAAAAGCTCACCCTGAGAAAGGCTCAGGGATGTACTGGAATCCTGAACACCCAGTGTAGTGGCCAGCTGACTAATAAAGACTTTCTACTAACTTAAACGAATATCCGGACATCATCATCTCTGGTGACTACCCACATCAGGGATGTAGTTCAATTGGTAGAGCACGTGCCTGGTACTCATGAAGCTCTGGGTTTCCATCACATACACCAGGTGTGGTACTGCGTAACTGTAATCCCAGCATTCTCCAGGTCTAAGTGGGAGGGTCAGAAGTTCAAAGTCATCCTTGGGTCTAGAGTGACTTGGATGCCAGCTTGGGGTACATGAGATCTTTTTTTTTTTT
>NC_022010.1:41700748-41708743 GCF_000317375.1 Microtus ochrogaster
TTTCTCTGTGGCTTTGGAGCCTGTCCTGGCACTAGCTCTGTAGACCAGGCTGGTCTCGAACTCACAGAGATCCACCTGTCTCTGCCTCCCAAGTGCTGGGATTAAAGGCGTGCGCCACCATCGCCCGGCTGGTCCATGAGATCTTGTCTTGAAAGAAAAGACCAGCCGGGCAGTGGTGGTGCACTCCTTTAATCCCAGCACTCAGGAGGCAGAAACAGACGGATCTCTGTGAGTTCATGGCCAGCGTGGTCTACAAGAACTAGTTACAGGATTGTCTCCAAAGCTACAGAAAAACCCTGTCTCGAAAGAAAGAAAGAAAGAAAGAAAGAAAGAAAGAAAGAAAGAAAGAAAGAAAGAAAGAAAGAAGGAAGAAAAGAAAGAAAGAGAGAGGGGATTGGTGTAAACTCTCTGGAGACTAGTGCCGTCCTGACAGTGTCAAGCCTTTCAATCATCAACTCAGGGCTGTTAATAATTTAGGGTCCTTTGTCTTTCCCTGCTGTACTTTGTACTTTTCTGCACATAAGGATCATACTTCCTTTTGAATTGTTATTAAGACTGAAAAAAGTACAATGAGCTGCCTGTGGCTGACCGTTGGAGATGGTTATTACGGTGCTAGAGAGGTGGCTCAGGACTTGAGAGCACTGGCTGCTCTTCCAGAGGGTCTGGGTTCTCTTCTCAGCACCCACAGGGCGGCTCACAACCATCTGTCACTCAGATTCTCTCTTCCAGCCTCACAGGTCCCAAGCATGCCCATGACACACATATGCAAACAAAACATCCATGCACATAAATTTTTAAAAAGCAAATGGCTATTATTCTTAAAAGTTTGGAAACAAAAGGTATTAGGTAAGATGTGGGGTTGGGAACATTTCCAAGGTGGTGGGAATTTAAAATGACCCAGCTGCTGTGCAGAGCACAAAGGCAGTTCCTCAATCACACACGACTCCCACAGGTCCCAGCTTGCTGCTTCCTCACACACGACCTGAGAAAAGGTCATGGGGCCGGGCGGTGGTGGCGCAAGCCTTTAATCCCAGCACTCAGGAGGTTAAGGCAGGTGGATCTCTGTGAGTTCGAGGCCAGCCTGGTCTACAAGAGCTAGTTCCTGTTTTGGAGGCCATTCATTCGTTCCTGGCTGCCCAGAACGGAAATAACCACACAGAGACTATATTATTTAAATCACTGCTCTGTCTTACTTTTTGTTTGTTTGTTTGTTTGTTTGTTTGTTTTTTGTGTTTTGAGACAGGGTTTCTCTGTGTAGCTTTGGAGCCTGTCCTGGAACTAGCTCTTGTAGATCAGGCTGGTCTCGAACTCACAGAGACCCTCCTGCCTCTGCCTCCTGAGTGCTGGAATTAAAGGTGTGCATCTCTGCCGCCTGGCCTGGCTTACTCTTATACCTTAAATTAACCCATTTCTACTAGTTTATATTTTACCATGAGGCTTGTGGCCTACCAGCAAGGTTCCACTGGGAGCTTTCATCTTTCTCCTCTGGTGGCTCCATGGCATCTCCTTGACTTCACCTTCTTTCTCCCAGCATTCAGTTTTCCCTGCCTACCTCTGCCCTACCCTATCACAGGCCAAGACAGCTTCTTTATTCATTAACCAATATAAGCAACCCATATACAGAAAACTTCCCACTCATTTCCCCTTTTCTGTTTAAATAAAAAGGAAGGTTTTTAACTTTAACATAGTAAAATTACATATAACAAGAGAGGTATCAAGCAAGAATTATAGTTACAATATTTGTATCTACTTTATCTTTTATCATAATTAAGGAAAACTATATCTATTCTCCAACTCCATCAAAGACTCCAGAAGGATATAATATTATATAAGTTAACAGAAAGTGCATTGTAAGCAACTTCCAAAACACTAGAATTGACAGAGACATCTCGCTGCCTGGACAGTCACCCAAAGTTCTTCTGTAACATTGCAGGCACCCAATCTTCAGCCTACAGGCCCATAGTATCTGGCAGACTTTTCCATGAAGCAGGAAATTTCAAAGACCATTTCACCTATCTTGGCAGTTTGTCAGTCACTTTCTTCTTTGTCCTGCAGAATGTCTGGCAGACTCTTTCATGAAGCGGGAACCCCAAAGGATTGTCTCACCTTTAGGCAAGTTCAGCAGTCATTTCTCTGTGGGTCCTGTGTGTCCAGTTTATACAGCATATCATCAAGCAGTCCAGGCAAGAACAGTTTCTTGCCCAAACAGCTAACCAACACCATAAGGAGCCTCTTTGGTGCCCATCATCCTCTTGAAGTAAATTGGTGCTGCCAGAAGCAGATGAGTCTCATTGTCATGAAAAGTCCTAAGTTCTTAAAACATTTTAAGTGCCATATTCCATAGGTCTCTGAAAGGCTTGAAGATTACCTATCTAATATATATATATATATATGTGTATATATATATAATCTAATATATATATATATACATACACACACATATATGTATGTATGTATGTATATATATCCCAACTAACATGACTACAGGCTTGACCATTATAGATGACTATCTATTAACCTATATTTCCCAATTATACATTACATTTCCAAATGAACTGCACAACACAAGTGCTGGGATTAAAGGCATATGCTACCTCCTCAGAGCACCTCTTAAATAAGATAGTTTTTCTTTTACCTCTTTATTTTTCCTCCTCCCTTCTTCCCTATCAATCTTTTACCAAGAACGATGTGTCTTCCAGCTACATTGAGAACAATGCCTATTGCCAGCTAGGTAGCACCAAAGGCTTGTTCCCATTTCTTTTTGTTTGGTTGATTTTTTTGTATTTTTTCTTTCTTTTTTTCTTTCTTTCTTTTTGTTTCTTTGCTCTTATAATGCATCCCAGGCTGGTCTCAAACTCATACCTATCTTCCTGTCTCAGCTCCCTACCGCCGTGGCTGGCTTGAGTTTCATTTCTTTTTAAAGCCATACACAAGTCATGCTATGTTTATGCCATATTTTCTTTATGCATTAATCTGCCAGTGGATGCTTAGGCTGTTCCCAAACCCTGTCTTGAAAAACAAAAAAACAAAATAAAGCAAAAAGTGTGTGGGAAGGGGAACACTCTGCTTGACAGTTGTCTGGGTTAGCTTGGTAATTATCTAGAAGAAATAACATTCTGGCTAAAATCGATGAGATTTTATCAAGGGCTCTAATAACTACCCAGAGGCAGCTAGTTAATCATCATACACAGAAAGTCCCAGACTTTTCGAACCCTTGTTTCCAGCTGAGCCAATCTTTAAAGTTCTGTCTCAGTTTCTGCAGTTTGCTGATATCAAGTGGCTGTATTGCCTGGTTGATTACTTTTTGTTAAGACTTACTTTTATTTTTGTGAATGTGTCTGTGTGTGCCTACGCCACATGTGTGCGATGCCCACAGAGGGTAGATGGGGGACACTGGGTCCTCTGAAGTGGACTTGCAGGTGGTGATTGTGAGCCGTGGCGTGGGTGTTGAGTCCTCTGGAAGAGCAGCTTGCATGTAGTGGCCGTGTGCCTCTCAGGCCCCGTGACTACTTTTCATGTTTCTGGTAGGTGCTGAAAGTTAGCCACAAATGCTCTTTTCACAAAATTTATAGTCCCGATGGCCAGCTATCCTTGTACACACACCATTGCTGTTGTCTTAAACCTATCTTCTCCATTCATCAAAGCCCTCCAGGTAGCCTTTCACAGTGATCTGTTGGGTGACAGTAACTGTGAGCTTGAGGAAGGGGCTTCAGAATGTGTGTGCTCTGCCCCGTGTCTGGGTTTATTTTACATATGTAGGCGTAAGCCTTGCAGCTCAGATGGAAAGGAATCCTGGCGATAGGGAGTCAAGGAAAACCACAAAGTCACACCACACAGCAAACCTCACACAAGAGATTTACTGGGATGGGAAAAACCAAGATGGTGGCTGCCTTTGCTCGGGCGAGAAACAGCAGGGAACTGAACATAAGGGAGGGTTTATATAGAGTTTCCTGGGGGTGGGGGTGGTACTTTTCAGGGTGGGCATTGGCGAGATTTCAAGTTCAGAGCTTGGACTTTTTACTCTGTAGCGGGAAGCAGGGTCTGGCCACAAGGCAGTTAGAGTGTTCTGCGGGTGAAACCTGGCAGTTGGAGGTCCTCAGGGGAGGGGCCTGGCCACTCATGTGGCCCGAGGGACTTATATTAGGTGCCTGAAGACCCCCTTATTTTAAGGTCAGTAGATCTGGAACTGTATCATATTACAATTAAAGACATAAATTCTGTCTGAAGAGTTATTCAGGTGATACTGGAGAGATGACCCAGTGGTTAAAATTACTGACTGTTCTTGAAGAAGACCTGAGTTTGGGTCCCAGCACCCACGTGGCAGGTCACAGCTGTCTGTAACTCCAGTTCCAGGGATCTGTCGCCCTCTTCTGGTCTCCTCAGGTACCACATGTACATGATGCTGTTATATACATGCAGGCAAAAACTGCTCTTACACACGGAATATAAATAACTAGAGGCTGGAGAGAAGGCTCAGGGATCAAGAGTCTGTACTACTGTTGCAGAGTATCTGAGTTCGGTTCCACATGGCTGCTCATGACTACATGTAACTCCAGTTCTAGGGAATCCTAAGCTTTTTTCTGCCTTCCACAGGTACCAAACGTGCAGGCTCTCACGCATACACATATACATAAAAAATAAAAATAAATCTTTTTTGTTTGTTTTTCTTTTTTCTTTTTGCTTTTTGAGACATATTCTCTTTTTGTAGCCCTGGCTGTCCTGGAACTTGTTATGTAGACCAGACTGGCCTTGAACTCAGAGATCCACCTGCCTCAGCCTCCCAAGCACTGGGTTTAAAGGTGTGTGCCACTACATCTGACTCTTTTAAAATATATTAGTTAAGCCAGGCAGTGGTGGTGCACGCCTTTAATCTCAGCACTCAGAAGGCAGAGACAGGCAGATCTTTGTGAGTTCGAGGCCAGGCTGGTCTATAGAGTGAATTTCATGACAATCTCCGAAGCTACATAGAGACCCTGTCTTGAAAAACCAAATATGTATACATAATTTAAAAGTTATTTAGGTGATTCCAAAACTCTAGATTTTTTTTTCTGAACCCATCTCCTTGGCCATTCCAAGGCCAGTTTTGCTTATACTATGTATGCAGGCACAGCCCTTTCCTCCCACAGCCCCATCTGTCCAGCGCTCCTAACCTTCTAGAATCAGACAATAAGCGATGTTGAATTTGTAAGACCACAGAGCAGGTGCCAGATTTCTGTAGGGGTTTTGTTTCCATGTTCTACATGTAAAGTTCAGTTGAGTCCCATAATTATGGGCTTGTCATATCTAATTCGATGAAAGTTGATTGTTTAATTATATGTGTGTGTTGTTTAACCCCAGCACTCAGGAGGCAGAGGCAGGTGGATTCCTATGAGTTTGAGGCCAGCTTGGTTTACACAGTGAGTCCAGGCCAGTCAATGCTACATAGTGAGACTTTGTCTTTAAAAAAGAAAACAAAGAAAGAAAGAAAGAAAGAAAGAAAGAAAGAAAAGAAAGAAAGAAAGAAGGAAGAAAGAAGGAAGGAAGGAAAGAAGGAAGAAAGAAAGAAAAGAAAGATGTGTGCACATACATCTATAGGCAAGTGTTGGGTCCCTAGAGGACAGGCTTTCACACCCCCACTTGATCTGTTTTGCACTCTTGAGGCTGGTTGAAAACAGGAACAAAAACAGGAACAATCTGTTGTTTTCAGCAATGTTTCTAAGGATGTTTACCCCTAAGCCATTGAGTTAAGGTGAAGAGCTTCCTGCTATTGCTGGTTTGGCCTCCCCTGCTGAGGGCTATATATACTTGTGAGAAAGTGGAATAAAAGGCTTGTCTGCAGAACCTGAAGTTGTGTTGCATGTTAATCCCGACGTTCCTCGTTCAGAAGAACGACAGTTGCCGTGCTGGCGCAGCAGGCAAGGGTACACACACGCTTGCTTGTGCATGTGGATGCCAGACATTAACACCTCATGTCTCCTAAAATTGCCCTCCACCTTATTCTTTTTTGAGACAGGGTCTCTCACCGAACCTTGAGGTCACCAGTTCATCAAGGCTGACTGACCAATGAGCTCCAGGGAGCTACCTTACTCTGCACTCCCAGCTCTGGGGTTACAGAGTTGCATGCTTGGTTTTTACATGGATGCTGGGCTGCAAACTCAGGTCCTCATGTTTGTGCAGCAAGTAGTTACTTACTGAATAGATTTATCTCCCAGATCCAGAGGAAATTAATTTTTAAAGGTCACATTTTAACACTGAGGACAGCATGTCTTTAATCCCAGCACTTGGAAGGCAGAGGCAGGTGGATTTCTATGAGTTTTAAGCCAGCTTGGTTTGCAAAGTGAGTCAAGGCTACACAGTGAGACTTTGTCTTTAAAAGAAGGAAGGAAGGAAGGAAAGAAGGAAGGAAGGTGTTGTTCTTTTGGAAAACTACAACTCCCAGACTCCCCTTGGACTATGGTTGCCTGTGCGCACACCTGCGCGCAGGTGTGGGATATTCTTCCCAGATTGCCTTGGGCCCCCCGTTAAAAGGCAGGGCCACACGAGGCCCCTCTCTCGTCCTGCCTTTTCCTCGTGTGTCCCACATCCTTCGCCCTTTTGTGTTTCCCTCCCCCATTAAAGTGGACCCACGTGGGAGCCGCCGTGTCGTGTCCGTGTTTGTTCCGCCGTGCGTGTCTGTCCTGTGCCCCGTGTTCAAGAAGAACACCTCTGCCCCCCTTTTATTATTTTTTAAGAAGAACAGAAGGAAGAAAGGAGGGAAGGAGAGATGGCTTCATGCTTAGGAGCACTCTTTGCTGTTCCAGAGGACTCAAGTTCATATGTCCTAGCACCCAAGCTGAGCAGCTCACAGCCTCCTGTGGTGCCAGTGCCAGGGGCTCTGATGCTTACTTCCAGTTTCTCCTCAGAAGTATGCATGGCTTATACATAAATATACGTAAATATAACTAAAATAAATCTTATTGGGCCTGGAGAGATGGCTCAGGGGTTAAGAGCACTTGTTGTTCTTGCAAAGGACCAAGGTTTGATTCCCAGCACCCACATGATGGTTCATAACCATCCTTTATTTCAGTGCCAGGGGATCTGATGCTGTCTTCTGATCTTTGTGGGCACCACGTGTGTATATGGTACATGTACATATATTCTGGTAAAACACACACACAAAATGAAACAAATAAGCCTAAAAAACTAAAAATTTAAACACTTGTTTTTGAAAAGATAAAGGGCAATTGAGAAAGATACCTGATATTGGTCCTCTGACCTCTACACAGATAAACATATGCGCCCACACTTGCGGGCACACCCCCTGAACACACACACACGCATACACACAAGAGAGAGAGAGAGAGAGAGAGAGAGAGAGAGAGAGAGAGAGAATAAAATAAAAACACGTGAGTGGGAAGAATCCCATGACTGAGGTCTGGGTGTTCTGTCAATGGCCCCATACAGCAGAAAGCCCAGGGACTTTCTCATTTAACACAAAGCTCAGCGAGGCAGTTCAGGGCTGGGACAACCACTCAACAACACAGGTGGGTGTTGGTAGCAAACTGACTTGTTGCACAAACATCTTGTTCAAGACAGACAGAAGGGGACAGAGAGAGTTCTGTCACCTGAACCTTCCTTTCTTTACCTGGGGTGAAGTTTTCCATACCCATTCAATACCAAGCCTGTCTCTTTGAGCAAAATTGTGTTATGAGGGTAACTCTGGAAAAGCATTCAGCTAAGATGAATGCAATGTGGAGGCCCCCAGGGAGATCGGGAACTAGGGATCCTTGAGAGATCGCCCTCGGGAATGGTGAGGGTGCACTGAAGATGGGTATGTGTCTATGTGTTTTTTTCATCCCCAGACTCTTGCCTGATAGTGGTTCCAGGTGGTGCGGCGTCAAAGGAGGCACTGCTGAGACTGGGAACTAAAGATGCCATGAGGGACACCCCCTGGGAACTAAAGACGCCATGAGGGACACCCTCTGGGAACTAAAGACGCCGTGAGGGACACCCCCTGGGAACTAAAGACGCCATGAC
>NC_022010.1:41708913-41720444 GCF_000317375.1 Microtus ochrogaster
AAAGGCGCTATGAGGGACACCCCCTGGGAACTAAAGGCGCCGTGAGGGACACCCCCAGGGAACTAAAGACGCCATGAGGGACACCCCCTGGGAACTAAAGATGCTATGAGGGACACCCCCTGGGAACTAAAGACGCCATGAGGGACACCCCTGGGAACTAAAGATGCTATGAGGGACACCCCTGGGAACTAAAGACGCCATGAGGGACACCCTCTGGAAGACTGGCCAGCAGGAAAGTAATAAAGAGAAGGCCTCAAAAAGATGGAATGTGCACAGAGAATCTGGATTACGTATATTATTGTGTTTTCTTTTAATTTTTTTGACTGGAGAGAGACATTTGATTCTGGGGACTGCTAAGAAAGGTATCTTGACTTTAAAATTTGGGTCTAAGGATTTATTGCTTTGGAAAGAGGTTCTGCTTTTGTTTCCACAGGAGATGTGGACCTGTGGAATCCTCCTAGATTAATGTGGTTTGATAGACCAAGACTCCCTGAAAGGTCTCCGTGAACACCCCCAAAAATTACTTTGCCCAATACACAGCAGGAAGTAGTTTGGAGAGAATGACTCCCAAATTCCCTAAATGATTGTTTACTGGAGGTTGTGGGGCCAAGAGAGACACTGTAGGCAGCACATCAGGGAGTGAGGCGCATCGGCAACTGCAGTAACAAGTGCTGGAGCAGGAGGAGCCACTTAGACCCTGACGGGCAGCCCATCCGTGCCCGGCATATGGAAGGCGTGGCAGGGCAGGGAGGTGGCTGCGGTCCCCGACTCTGTGAGAGCACTACACAAGAGTTTACAACAGGCGGCGGGCTTTCCTGCAGGACCCAAGGGATCCGCGCAGTATCCACGGAAGGTCCCAAAGTCTGCCTGCTGCCCTGGGTCCCAATGGTGGCGGCGCATCTCCCCGGGGCCAGTTGATGCCCGGCCTGGTGGTGGCACACGCCCGTAGAATTTGCTGAAGGAAGAAGAAGCAGGAGGATCTGGAGTTCAAGGATGACTGCCGAGCCATCCAGGCCGAGGCTCAGGGATCACCACGGCTGGAGTGGCTGCTATTGTCACCGCTGTGGTCTCCCCTGTGGCAGCCGGAATTGCCATCAGCCAGACGGCTGCTGTGACTATCTTGTAGCTGGATTCAGCATTTAGTATCATTCATGTGGAAGAAGAGCAGTTGGATTTCTTGTGGGATTTGCATGTGGTTGGTTGCTCTTCCGTCCATCATATTTGTGCTATGCCCACACCAGACCAGAACCTTGGTCTAATTATATAGAAAAAAGGGAAATGTTGGGGACTGTGGACCCCCCCCAGACCCTGAATTTCCTGTGACCCCCCCTGGCTGCTGGAGTAAACAACTTGTTTTCCTGTGCTTGCAGCTGCTCTGGGCACGAGACCCTCATGAGTTCCTGATGACAGGGGAGTGGTTTCTGGTAGGCTTACAGCTGAAGAGTTAGAATGTGGCCGTTAGTCAAGAAGACGCTGTATAGGCTGCCCTGGAACATAATAGAGAATTCTCAGTTGTCTCTCTCTCTCTCTCTCTCTCTCTCTCTCTGTGTGTGTGTGTGTGTGTGTGTGTGTGTGTGTGTGTGTGTGTCTGTGTGTGTGTCTGTGTGTGTGTGTGTTTCAATCTCCAGCCCCTTGTCCGACTCATGAACTGTACCGTAGCACATGGCACGTAGACCAAGCGTTGTGCTACAAATTAGCATTGGACCTGAAAAGATAATGCAAACAGTAGCCATCTTATGTGCTTTTGAATGCCGTGAGACCTTTGCAATAACCTGCGTTCTGTTGCTACAACAAAATACTCCAGGATTGGTACTTTAAAGAAGTTTATTTAGTTCATTCTTTTGGAAGCTTAAAGATTACCAGCCACACCCACTGGCCTTTGGTGAAGGTCCCCTTGACCGCATTACATGGCAAAGGACATCATGGCCAGAACAACTATGCGGGTGGGGTCTGTAAGCTCCATCTTGAAACACTCTTCATGGAGGGAGGATGGGAAAGTAGTGAAACTGACAAGACCACTCAGAAATGTACAGTAGTCACAAGGCCTGTCTGCAGGTGTGCAGGGAGCTCCAGGCGTGGGACCCTTGTGAGCTTTTCCATGATGAAGCTGTCTTTTTTCATCAACCATACTTCTGTAAGTAACCTCAGTAATTATTGGTTCACCAAGCTAGATTTGGGAGGGCTCAGACCTTTGGTCCGTCATCAGTTCTGTCTGGGGTGAGGCAGTGTGGGTCCTCATCACTCCAGGAAGTCACATGACTGACAGGTTCTGTGACTGGGGAGGGGGTCAGGCCTATGCTTTTTATAATGACCTGCTAAATAGGGGTCCCATGACGACTACATCAATCCCTTCGAAAGTCAGTCAGGGGGCTGAAGGTTAACTCAGAGGTTAAGAGCACTGGCTGCTCTTCCAGAGGTCCTGAGTTCATTTCCCAGCAACCACATGGTGACTCATAACCATCTCTAGTGAGATCTGGTGCCCTCTTCTGGCCTGCAGGCAGACATGCCGACAGAACACTGTATACACAATAAATAAACAAGTCTCTTTAAAAAGAGAAAAAGCAAGTCAGTCAGTGTCCCTGGTAAGCCCTCTCTTGCTCTT
This sequence comes from Microtus ochrogaster, assembly GCF_000317375.1. NCBI lineage: Eukaryota > Metazoa > Chordata > Mammalia > Rodentia > Cricetidae > Microtus > Microtus ochrogaster. Next base: position 41,711,516 of record NC_022010.1, read on the forward strand.
TTAAAACCTCCAGCACATCAACAGGGCCTCAGCCTGTGAACTTTTGGGGGACAAACCCCAGCAGCTTCCGAGGCAGGGTCGGGACACCTTAGTCCCCAGCATGAATGATGGGAAGATGACTGGTACTGCAAGTGACCAGAAGCAGCCTGAGATTCTGTCCCTCTGTGTCTGTGACATCACACTGACACTTTTTTTGTTCACCTGGACTGAGGCTTCCGTTGCTATGGCAATGAAATTCTGGGAGTCACTAGAGGAAAGAGTAGCTAGTGGCTTATACTCACCCTGTGAGTGAGTAGCTAGTGGTTGTACTTACCCTGTGAGTATGAGAATCATACTCTCCACCGCCTTCGTAGTGTTTGTGTGTGTGTAGGTTCCAAAGACTGCTGTCTTCCTTAATTAATCTCACCTTCTTCCTTTCTGAGACAAGGTCTCTCACTGAACCCCGGAGCTTGCCGTTTGGCTGGACTGCCTGGCCAACAAGCCCCAGATCCCCTTGTGGCTGCTAAAGGTAAGTAAGCCCTGATCCACCCTGTTTTTACACGGGACCCGAGGACTGAACTCAGGCCCCGTTCTTGCAAAGCAAGCGCTTGGTCAATTATCTCCTCTGCCCTAGCCATGCCTTTGAAAGACACCATGGCACTTGTGAAGGAACCGCAGCCGCTACCTGTGGTCCCTTTGCCATGGTTCTTCCCGAGCCTGTTTGCCGCCTTCAATGTGATGATGCTGGTCTTTGTGAGTGGCCTCTTCTTCGGGTTCCCGTGAGTGTCTCACATCATCTGTTAGGTTTCTGACGCGGAGACAGGATGGAAACTAAAGATAGTACAGAGGCAGGGGGATGCAGGAAGGAGTAACGGGAGGCCCGGGGAACAGCTGTCTGGATAGAGGAAAACTTGCCAGCAGAGTTTTGGAGTATCGGCGCATGGGGTGGGGTAGGGAATAGACATAACTAGTGATGGTGGTGGCATTTGGTGGGGGCGCTGTGAGTGGGTTCTGGGAACCCTGACCCAGCTGGACAGGGCCTGGGGAGGAACTCCAGGCTGCTCAGCTCGGGACTGAAAGCGGCTCTGGTCTCAGTTGCAGGTGGCTGGCTCAGAACGGGGAGTGGGTCTTCCCAGCCGTCACAGGCCCACTCTTCGTCCTCACCTTCTACAGTCTCGTTTCGCTCAACTTCTCAGATCCTGGTATCTTACATCGAGGTGAGGGCTCAGCCCCGTGGAAGGAGGAGGCGGTGCCCCGAAGGCTGGCACCCCACCTCCAGTCTCGGGACCTCTGTACCCCATGCAGTACTGTTCTGGCTCTAGCATTTCATTTTCTGAACCACCAAGGTGTGTGTGTATGGAGAGCGGGCAACAAACAAAACAAAACAAACAAGGGAAAAAAATGGATCCTGGATGTTGGATGTTTTTCAGTTGCTTCAGAGGGGTGGCTGCACAGGCTGGAGAAAAGCCAGGAGGATTGTCCAAACCCTGCAGTTTCTATTCCATCTGCCCACTACACACAAAAACCTCAAGTGCTCCCGTTGTTTCAAAGACAGAGTTCTATACTCAAGGCTAGTTGGAGCATGCTCCCAACCCCTCTCTCTCTCTCTCTCTCTCTCTCTCTCTCTCTCTCTCTCTCTCTCTCTCTCTCTGATGGTCAGCTTGCTCCGTTAGGTCAGCGATTCCCTTGCCCACCTCTTCCCACCTTCCCCATGCCCAGGGCTGCTATAAGGCTGCCCATAGCAGCAGTGTGACAGCTACTACCGCCTACCCTCTTCTGTGCCAGGCTCCACCACCGAGGACCCCATGACGATACATGTGGTGAGTGTGAACCAAAGGGCCTTCCGCCTGCAGTGGTGCCCAAAATGCTGCTTTCATCGCCCTCCCCGGACCTGCCACTGCCCCTGGTGCAACATTTGTGTGGAGGTGAGCCCCCTCCCCCCTTGCTACCCACCTATTTGCTAACCCGTCCCCTAGACCTGACCAGAACCTAAAGCCTCATCCTATGTTGCCCGGGGGTGGGCATAAGAGTTCTCCGTGACTGGTGAGGCCAAGGATGGCTGGATGTCCACCTGTTGTTGGTCCCTCACACGGGGCACTGCCTCTGCACCCACATGTATCCAGAGAGGCTGGCATGTCAGCATGGGCACATTCATTTGTTCTGGCCCTGGGGAAGGGGAAGGTGGTTCGCTGTCACTGGGTATCTGAGCCCTTCAGTTAGCCACAGGCCTGGTCTGGAGACTTCCCTGTCCTCCTCTGTTTTGAGTTGGAGTTCCTGGTTTGGGCAAGCTTGTCTCATGTGCAACAGCACACCAGCTTTCAAACGTGCGGAGGACACCGGCTGGGCAAGGTGTTTTTTCTCTTCACCTAATAGATGAGAAAGTAAAGGCCCAGGGATAGCCTATATCTGACTGAAAGCTCTATCAGGACAAGCCCCAAGACACAGAGCCTTAGCTGGGCGCCAGTGGCACACGCCTTTAATCCCAGCACTCAGGAGGCAGAGGCAGGCGGATCTCTGTGAGTTTGAGGCCAGTCTGGTCTACAAGAGCTAGTTCCAGGACAGGCTCTAAAGCTACAGAGAAACCCTGTCTCGAAAAAACAAAAACAAAACAACAACAAGAAAAGAAGAGCCTTAATTGGGTTCTAACTGGGAATGTCAGTTTTAAGGCCGACATTCACCGGGATTCTTCCTGGGGTGAAAGCCAGCACAGGGGGCACAGGGGGCACAGGGGGCACAGGGGGCCAAGAGTAAGCCACCTGGAGGGCTGAGTTGTTTGGGATGACTGAAGCTGGGCCAAAGGATGCGTTCTGGAGGGCTGCTCCTCTTCCTGTCCCAGGACTTTGATCACCATTGCAAGTGGGTCAATAACTGCATCGGTCACCGCAACTTCCGTCTCTTTATGCTGCTGATTCTGTCCCTCTGCCTCTACTCCGGCGCCCTGCTGGTCTCCTGCCTGATGTTCCTAATTCACACAAGACATCTGCCCTTCTCCGTGGACAAGGTTATGGCGTATCCACACAGGTCCGAGGAGCCATGTGAGGAGCAGTGGGGAGGGGCTGAGGCAAGGGAGAGATGAGCTCTCTCAAAGGATTGAGTCCGTGACGAATGACGCTAGCCGGCGAAGCCATTGGAGAGGCTCAGTGTGGGCGGATGAGTGTAAAACAAAAACAAAAACGAAGTAACATTAAGAACCTAGTGGGGCCGCATAATAAGGCCTAAAAGGGACAAGCAGGGCCACAGTGTGATGGGATAGAGTGGCGGGAGTAAAGATGGAGAGGGGAAGATGAGCTGGATCGGGCATGGTTCCTTAGCTGGTCAGTATCCTGGTGGCTCTGCCGGCTGCGGGCTTCCTGATCCCGCTCGTCCTGCTGCTGCTGATCCATGCTGTATCTGTGAGCGCGGCGGAGCGCTCCTGCGAGAACAAGGTATGTGGGCGCCGGATTGTATGGTTGTGGGAGGTATCTCGGGTCCTCTGGATCTGAGCCTCCACTGCTTTTGGCCCTGAGAGTAAGTAAGGCCTTTGGGACGCAGGTCCAGAGTAGCAGTCAGACCACAGTGCCACCTGCTGGAGCCCGGTAGCCTCTCTCCGCCCCTTGTGCCGCAGTGTGCCTGCATCTGAGGACTGAGCATCTCCCCTTTGGACCACACCAAGGGAGGCTAGTCCTGGCCTGTGTAGTTTGGACCGAGAGAAGGAGTTAAGGGTTAGCAGGACCGAAACGCCACTCTGGGTTTCCGAGTGTGATCCCGAAGGATTGGTCGTTGCCAGCTTTGCAAAAACTAGGGAGTCAGCAAATAGAACGTTTTCCCTCCAGCACTGGGATTTGAACCTAGGGCCTGGAAAATGCTAGGCAAATGCTCTTCCACTTAGCTGTAGCCCAAGCCCACCCCGCACTCCCCCCCCCCTTTTTTTTGAGATAGTCTCAGGCAGGCCTTGAATTTTCGCACCCTGTGGCTCAACCTGGTTGGCAGCTGGAGTTAAGGACATCAAGTCTGACTGAAAGCAGAATGCTGCTGAGACAGTTAGGAAACAGCTCTGATTAGAGCAGAGCAGAGCGTGGCAAGGGCGATTGAGCAGACCCTCAGAGCCGGTCACAGCAAAGCATCCAGTAAAATCGGGTGTGGGAGTTGATCTTGATGCAGTGGAAACCGGGAGTCACGTAGGGGGAATCCGAAAATAGTTCCTCCTTACTCCAGAAGAGTCTCTCAAGGTGATTTATGGTCCACTTTCAGTCCTGTTACAGCCCCGACACTGACTGATTTGTTTTCCACCCCTCGGGGTTGTTGTTGTTGTTTTATCTTTCAGAATCCCACATAAATGAATCATTGTCTTTGGAGACTGCCTTGGCTGGCTTAGCACAATACTTTTGAGATTCCCCCACGTTGTTCTCCTGTTCTCCTCCCTTTATTCCTAAACTCTTAGAAGTGGCACTGCTGGGTCCTGAGGCAGCTGTGTGTTTAGTTTTATAACAAACTACCAGATTGTCTTCCAAAACGCCATTTTGCATTCATACAATGACATATGAGAATTCTAGTTGCTCTACCTCCTTGTCAACACTTGATACTGTCGGAGGTTTGTTTAGCTTTTTGCTTTAACCCATCTAGTAAATGTGTGATGGTATCTTATAGCTTTGATTTGTATTTTCCTCATGAAATGATGCCGAGTGATGCCGAGCTGTCTATCTTTGATGTAATGTGTGCTCCAATATTTTGAACATTTAAAAATTGGATTATTTGGCCGGGCGATGTTGGTGCATGCCTTTAATCCCAGCACTCAGTGGAAAGAGGCAGGTGAGTGGAAAGAACTCTGTGAGTTCGAGGCCAGCCTACAGAGCAAGTCCCGGGACAGGCTGTAAAAAGCTACAGAGAAAAACAACAACAACAACAACAGGAATATTCTCGTTTTGTGCCTTTTGAGTTCTTTATGTATTCTGGGTTCAGGTATGTGGTTTAAAAATATTTTATTGTAATCTATAGTTCATGATTTCATTTTCTTTTCAGGTTCCAAATAGCAGAAGTTTTTCACTGTGAAGTACTTGTGTGAAGGTGCACATGTGCACAGGGTGTGTGTGTGTGTGAGAATGTGTGCTTGTGCGTGTGTGTGCATCCCAAAATGGATCACGTGCATTTGATGTGGACATTAAGAAATCTCTGCCTAATCCAAGGTCACATAATCTCACTCACATATTTTTCTATGGAAGGTTTGCAGGCGTAGATTCTATGTTTAGATCTAGGATTCCTTTGGGGATAAATGCTATATGTGGTTAAGGCTTGCTTTTGTTTTCCAAGTTTTTTCTTCATGTGTATGAGTATTTGCCTGAACGTATATCTCTGTACCATGACCATGCCTGGTGAATGTGGAGTTCAGAAGAGGATGTCAGATCCCCTGAAGCTGGAGTTAGTTATGAGCCTCCATGTGGGCGCCAGGATCTGACCCTGAGTCCTCTGCCAGAAGAAACCATGAATGCTCTTAACTGTTGAGCAGTGTCTCCAGGCCCCAAGATTTACTGCTTACATATCTGCACCGTTTGCTGGAAAGGTTTCTTTCCTCCACTGTGTGGATTTGCATATTTATTAAAAAAAAAACAGGCCGGGCGGTGGTGGCACACGCCTTTAATCCCAGCACTCGGGAGGCAGAGGCAGGCGGATCTCTGGGAGTTCGAGGCCAGCCTGGTCTAGTTCCAGGACAGGCTCCAAAGCTGCACAGAGAAACCCTGTCTCAAAAACAAACAACAGCAAAAAAACAAAAACAAAACAAAACCCAAAACTGGCTGGATAGACACGGTTTAGGTCTGGATTCCACGTTTTGGCCTGTCCTGTTCTGTTTTGGTCAGTGTTGCTTTATAGTTTGGAAATAGCACGAAATGAGTTCTCCAACTGCTCTTTTTCTGAGGTTCTTGGCTGTTTATTTCTTGGAGAGAAATTTAAGAAATCAGATTGCCACTTTCTTACAAACATTTTGCAGTTCTCATCAGAATTCTGTCAACCTATAGAGCAGACTGAGACTAGCTGTCCCTTACAGGAGTCTGCATTTGGGGATTCGCCTAACATTGATTGATTTATTTATTATTTTTGCTATCTTTCATCATTACATTGTAGCATGTGTATTCCGAACCCGTTTCATTAGATGATAATTTGACAGATGTTTTAGGAAGGCAGGTGGGCAGTATTGTTGGGTTATTGGGAACTACAGACAAACAGCTGAAATACAGACAGAGCATCCCCCTGCCTCTGCCTCCCATCCTACTCACCCCTCAGTCATTTCATGACATCCTGTTTCAGATGGTTGGATGGTGGGGCTGTCTGTGGAGGGGCTGAGTGGTTAAGGGAGGATCGGGATATTGTCTGGAAGACGAGCAGAGGAGGGCGTGTGTGGTCACAGAGAGTAAGGTTGCTACAAAGAGGCATACAGGGGATGGGGAGCCCTGAGAAGGCAAGAGAGCCTTCGTGGGTACAGAGTGCTCAGAACTGGGGTGCTCCCTGCCCTCCTTTGCAGTCTGGTGGCAGCTGGGACTGAGCAGGCTGAGGGGCAGGTTGCTGCCACGAGGGACTGGCCAGTTTTGACTCTGTCTCATTCTCATCCCCTTCCAGTGCGGGTTCCATCAAGAACACAACCCCTTTGACCAGGGCTTTGCCAGGAACTGGTATCTGACGATGTGCGCGCCACTGGGTCCCAAGTGAGTTGGGAACCGAGACGTCTGAGTGGTGGCCCCCGGGGCTGTGGGTGAAGTGGCCTCCTAGAGGGGATAGGGAAACTGCAGCCAGAGGGGCTAGGCCAGCTCCGAGCAGGGCTGATAACACCCTGGGAATATCCCCCCCCCCCACTCTGAGAGGGAGGATGGAGAGGATGGAGACCTGTCTCCTTACAACGGCTTTGTTTTTCTTTAGGTACATGTCCGACGTTGTCTGTCTGCAAAGACCTGTGGGGACAGAATGGATTTATGAGAAGATACAGCTTTCGCCACCATGTCCTCCTAAACACTGTTCCCCAGGTCCTCCTGTGCTGCAGCTCCAGCCCCAAGCCCAGCCCCAGCCCCAGCCTCCACTCACGGCACAGAAACGGACTTCAGGAAGTGGTGAGGTGGCCATTGTTCTCCAGGAGGTGAGAAATCAGGTGGGAATGTCCCCAGGAGGTGGCACTGGCCCTGAAGCAGGAGCCCACAGAGCTTGGTGCAAACTGTTAAACCTGGAGGGACCTTGGATGAAGGTGGTTACAGACCTCTAGAACACTCAGATGTCCCCCCCCCCCAAAAGACAAAAGAACGCATCCCCAATTTACTTTGGACCTGGGCCAGTCACTAGGTCTGGACCGGTTTCCTCAACTGGTGATTGAGGACAGAGATTAGCCTACAGTTAATACCATTTTTGAAGAATATTCTTTTATTTAGACAAAATTTTTCCATACGGTTCCATTCCATTGAAATATATGGAAGTGGAACGTAAGGAATATGACAGGAGCCAAATAACCGCAGCTTCCTCTCAACCTGTAAGACATCTGAGGTGCTAGTCTCCCTTTGGCTCAGTCAATGGGGAGTTGGGGAGGGATGAAGCACCAGGGTTGGCTGGAATCTGGAGTTGGGGAGGCTGGAGGGAGCCTGTATGTGTCCACTCTGTGTTTAGATTGATGCCAGCCCACGGCTGTCTTTGCTGTCCGAGGCCCCTAGACGAGGCTCGTCCCGGCGCTCACAGAGCCTGGACCCCCTGAACCTACGCCTCCCGGTCTGAATCCCCGTGGTCCACTTGGTCCCAGATCATGTAGCTTCATTGGTGGGAGCATTGGCACCCACTGATCCTCATTAAATTGATTGTTGGTTTCTAATAAGGGTGTCAGACCTCTTCAAGGGGCTTGGGGACAAAGACCTCCAGGGATGGGTGAGCCAGGATCCCCGGAGATCCAAGCACAGGGTTTATCACTGTCTGGCTCCGTGACCCTGGGCAAGACACTGAAGAGTGTCTCATCCTTACAATGGACGGGTGCAGTCTTCCTGATGAGAGCCCACGTGAGAGAAAAAACCACCAACTCACGTCTGTACTGAGGAAGGACGCGGCCTCCGCCCTGCAGTACCTTCATATGGCTGCAGAGGGCGCTCACTGCCCAGGAACGCGCAAATCTCACTCAGGCTCCTTACTGCGGCACTGGACCTTGTAATTTGGAAGGCTATCAAACTAGATGTGGGTACCCTTCCGGCGGCCACTCTAAGCTACACGGAGGAACTAAGATGCTAGGCCTGCATCTTCCTGCAACCGTGTCTCATTTTTACTGTGCTCCTATAGTCCTCCTGTCCTTGGTGTAATCCCGTGGGTCTTCAGGTCCCTGGAGGTCCGCGGTGTGGCCTTGTGTACTACAGGCCATCTCTCCAGCTCTTTAGACAGTAAAGTACAGCTTCACTCCCTTATCACCCAGTGACACACACCCATCCCTCATCCAACTCCCCCATCCCTCCTCACCTGTCCCTGGAGGCCCCAGGCCCCTCCTTGCCATGTCTGTCAACTCTACCCACTCGGCTTCTGACACCACCACCCCCACCCCCCCTCCCCGCTGCTGGCTAGTCCAGTTTTTCAGGAGCTTCTATGGGACGTGGGGGCCTTTCTCTAGTTTTACCCTTGCTCAGCTTACAAGCCTTTGGGTTCTAGGTGGAATCTTGAATATATGTCACTGGCATATCAAAATTCAGGCCAGTCATGGTATTTCATGCTTTTAATCCCAGCACTTGGAAGGCAGAGGCAGGAGGACATCTGTGAGTTTGAGGCCAGCCTGGAATACATAACAAGTTCCAGGACAGCCAAGGCTACATAGACCTTGTATATAAAGAAGTAAATAAGTAAATAAAATAAAAATTAAAAAAGAAGTCAGTCCAGCTTGGCCCTTCTGGGTGGTGCCATGGACTACATTCGGGCTATTTTAGGTGCTCTCTTTTTTTTTTTTTTTTTTTTTGTTATTTTCGAGACAGGG
>NC_022010.1:41720544-41724722 GCF_000317375.1 Microtus ochrogaster
AGCTCTTGTAGACCAGGCTGGCCTCGAACTCCCAGAGATCCGCCTGCCTCTGCCTCCCGAGTGCTGGGATTAAAGGTGCGCGCCACCACTGCCTGGCTACAAGGCACATGTAATGTAGAGCTAACACAGCTCCACAGTTACGTGGCAGCCAAAGACAGACACAGTCCTTCTGAGTCACTGAGCCACATGTGCGTCTGCCCCCGGGTGTGCAGAGGGGAATGCCCAACTTCAAGAAAATGGCGAGAACGCAACAGTCAAGGGGTTCCTGCTTGCTTCCTCCAAAGAGGAGCTCTCCAGGTAGCCTGGGCCTGGGTCTGGGTCAGAGGGACAGAGGGGTCCAGAAACCTGACCCAAGGCTGAGAGAGGTACCTGCTGAAGTCGCAGCTCCACTAGGGGCTTTGGGGATGCTATGTCCCTTCAGCCCTTTCTGGCTTGAGACTGTATTTATTGGTTCCTAGTCTCAAGGATGCTGGAGACTCACCCGCCTCAGGCAACTGGCCGTCAGAGGCTAACTCCATGCTATGCTCCCTGATTTAGAAGGCCTCAGTTACCCCACTAGGCAAGGATGCCGTTTTCTTCAGATTCTCCAGAGGCCCTGACACCTCTACTTCTTCCTGGATCTCTGTCCTTCCCAGTTGAGAATTTCTACAGCTCTGGGAGGGATGTAGCCCACCCCTGCCCTAAATATCAGGCCACCCCCGTGTCCTTCCCTACCAGGCTGGAAGGCTCCGGTTGTGCCGCCCCCACCTTTCTGCAGAACTTGCCTTTGGTTCTCAGATGTACCCCACCCAGTCTTTGGTCCACAGATAAGGTACGAGCTCTTCGCAGAGCCCTGTTATGGGGCCCGCTCTCCGCATGCCTGGAAAGCCATGCCACCCTCAGAGTGAGGGACGGAGACAAGAATGACCATGTGCCAGGTTGTAGCTGGAGAGCCCTCTGCAGGAGCCTAGCCAATTCCTAGACCCCACAGGAGGTATCCAAAAACATCTCCTAAGTGGTCCTCATGGCCTTTTTGGATGTTGAGACTTGTAACAAAGCTGAGTGACTGACTACTCAGCTCTGCATGCCATCGTTGCTAGGCCCAGGAGCCCCCACAAGCGCCATTTACCATATGAAGACCTCTTAGAGGAGGGCAGGGATCAGAGACTCTTCATCCCACAGCCCACCGCCACCATGGTTTGGGGGCTAGAGAGGGAAGTGTTAGCTAAGAAAACCTGATGGCAGAGCCTTAGCAAGCCTGGTGCCTCTCTCATTCCCAGAAGGCCACGGACATCCCTACTCCCAGCAACTCCAGCAGGGGAGCCTGAGCAGGAGCTGCAGGGGACCTGGCCCTCCCGCAGCTCCACTGATAAGTGGGTGCATCTCAGTCTGGGTCGCTGGGGAGCCGATAAGGAGGCTGCCGAAGCCCTCTCCATCCTGGGCCTCCTGATAATGGCTCCTGCTGCCTCTGGTTCACCCCACCCTGCTCTGCCCTAACCACCCCACCCAAGGGGGGCCCTGATGGTGGGGCCAGGCAGGATGACTGGGCCGAGGGACAATGCAGAAGGAGAGTTGGGGCCAGACTCCTCACACCTCACAGGGCATGGGCACCTTGCTGGTCACCCTCATGGGCTCCTGGGTCAGGTGTCAGGCCCTTAAGGGACCTCCATCCGGGCTTGTGTCTCTTTAGTTCTTAAGCAGGGAGATGCAGCCCAGGGAAGAAGCCCTGGTTCCAGGTGACGCTGCTATTACTGTCCTGTCAGGCCTGGGCTATGTAATTCCTAATAAGTCCTTTGATCTTCTCACCAAGGCTGCAATGTTGCTATTTTTGTTTTAGAGATGAGACACTCTCAACAAACCAGTAACCTCTCCTGGTCATGCTAAGTGGGAGAACCAAAACCCTCTATGACCTTTCCCACGACATGTTCTTCACTGGGAGGACAGACGGGGGGTGGGGGGGTGGGGTGGGGGCTTCTCTGTGACAGGAGATGAGGGGTCCTAAGTGTCAGCACCGTCACAGGCATAGCCCAGGCAGCACCATACTCCAGCGCCCCCAGGGCGGCTTCATCCATGGTGGTCCTCACTATCAGAGTGGGACCCAAGGGCTGCAAGAGGCGGAGCTTTTGCATGACCTGCTTAGGACTTCAAAAATGCCAGTTACCATGACAACCAAGTCCAGTGCTACCCAGTTTAGAGTGGGATCCCTTGGGGCTGGGTGGCAACCCCTTGGGGAAGAGTGTACTGCTTCCTGGGGAAGTTTGTTTTACGGAAAGCCAACCCCTGGGGGATCTCCAGGCCAAAGGAACTCGAGTGGTGGCTGGGGAGTGGAGGGGTGGGGTAAGAGCCAGGACTCCCCTGCAGAGCATGGGCCGTGGCTGCACACTGGTTTAAACAAACAGCCGGTGGCCTGTGTTTAGGTGCTTGTGTTCATGGCACTGCAGGCTGAAGGGAGTCCAAAGCCACAGTTGTTCTGGGCGCCTGTTTCTCAGTGTCGGGGTGGGGGTGGGGCTCCTTCTCCAGCTTCCCCTCGGGTCACATCTCCACTCTTCTCTCCAGTCCCTTGTCCCTCCTCTCTCCCTTCTGTCCTCTTCCCTACCACACTCTGGGGCTGCCCTCCTGCTCGGCATCCCTTTCGCTCCCCCTCCGCCCCTCCCACCCCGGCTTTTCTTGGATGATGATTTCCAGGAACACAAAGTCAGTGGAGGACTTTCAAGTAAGGACGTCTAATGGTGATTCTTGGAAGCTGTGGGATCTGGGTACAGGGCATGAGGGCTGGAGGCGGCCTTTGCACAGGGCGCCTTTGTCTGCTGCCGCCCCGGGGTTCTGCAGCCCGGCCAGGCACTCACTCGGAACTGCCTTCTGACTGGAACAGTTTTGTTTTGCTATGGAAATCAGAGGTTCCAAACTGGGGGGGGGACCCTATGGGTTATCTGGCCACCTCATTTCTCAGGGAGACGGAAACCACGGATGTGAGCATCAGGGAAGGTGTCCCCCGGAGTCACCTCAGCTGTCTCCAGGTGTCTGCTTTGTGTCCTTTCCACACCCTGTGGTAAGAAAGCTGGGCCAGGTCCTGCCTTGTAAACAGGAAAGGCCTGGAGACCTCGCAGCTTGGCATCAGAGAGCAGGGCCATTAGGATGATGACAGTAGCTACAGACACTGAATGTGTTTCTGTGTGCCAGGGTTAAGTGCTCTGCTTGCATTGGCTCATTTAACCCTCAAGGAAGGCACCTCTATACCTTTGTGGGCGTGACCCTGGACAGTCTCCAGACTCCTTCTGCTCTGACCTGGCATTCCTTTGAAAAGTTTTTAAGCCCTGGAGCTCAAATGTAGATTTTCACGTAAGGGAGGCAAGTACCCCATCAATGGGGTACAATCCTAAATTCTGAGACGAGGTCTCATCGAATTACTCAGGCTGGTCTTGAACTTGGTCTGAAGCCCAATCAGGCCCTGAACCTGTGATCCTCCTGCCACAGCCTTTCAAGCTGTGGGATCACAGGCCTGTGCCACCATGCCCCTCATATCTACGATTTTGGCTTCATGAACGGGCTCTGACCTGAGGTCAACACGGCTCTGGCCCATCGGGGTCCTTGGTAGAGCCTGAGTCATGCTGAACCCTCCTCCGTCCCCTAGCAGCAAAGGAGAACAAGAAGTCAGCCAGGAAGGGTACCGCACAGAGAACCGGGCTGGGAATTTCTCCAGCCCACTTGTTTCTAGATCTCTCTTTGAGAACCATAGCAGAAATAGACAGATGCCCTCCAGCTGGCCCCATCCTGGTCAGGATGCTAAGGTAATGTGGAGACAGCAAAGTGGGTCTCTGGAGATGTAGGGTGGGACCCAGTTCTGCTGCTTCCTGGAGTGTGTCCCAGATAACTCCCAGCTTCTCAAAGTCACCCTACATTGCCAACAAGAGAGTGGAGCCCATGTCTGATACTGACTGCACTATGGGATGTCTCTTCACGGTGTGCACTGTCCCTGTCTGGGACAAGAGCTAAGGTGGGATACTTGCCCAGGGCTCAGGGTGAGAACCACCTCAGTCTACTTATTCTAGGGACTGTGCAAAGGATTCCCCCACCCCACCCCACCCTGAGACTGAGTCCATAGCTTCACGCACACTAGACTAACGTGCTGTCCTTTTCCCGTTTCTGACATCATAGACAGGTACTATCACGCACACTAGACTAACGTGCTGTCCTTTTCC
>NC_022010.1:41725014-41746744 GCF_000317375.1 Microtus ochrogaster
TTTCCCGTTTCTGACGTCATGGACAGGTACTATCACGTTTCTGACGTCATAGACAGGTACTATCACGTTTCTGACGTCATGGACAGGTACTATCACGCACACTAAAGCACTGTCCTTTTCCCATTTCTGACGTCATAGACAGGTACTATCACGCACACTAAAGCACTGTCCTTTTCCCGTTTCTGACGTCATAGACAGGTACTATCACACACACTAAAGTACTGTCCTTTTCCCGTTTCTGACGTCATAGACAGGTACTATCACGTTTCTGACGTCATAGACAGGTACTATCACGTTTCTGACATCATAGACAGGTACTATCACGTTTCTGACATCATAGACAGGTACTATCACGTTTCTGACGTCATAGACAGGTACTCTCCTTGAACTTGCACTCTAGTCCAGACTGAGCCAGAATTTGCTATCCTCCTGTCTCAGCCTTTCAAATAGCTGGGATTATGGATCTGGGCCACCAGCCTAGGGGCTCATCCTCTTGTGTTTCTGTCGGCCCTCTTTGGCCCTCTGCCTTTTCACACACTCTGGATTGAGATGATCCGGAAATAGCCAGGACTGAGGGAAGGCTACCTCATTAACTCCTGGGCATTGAGCCCGAATCACCTCTCCGTGGTGACATTCGGCTCCCTCTCCTTTAGCCAAGTTATCTGTTTCTAAGGGAAGGAGCTAGGCTGGGTCTTGGGGAATGGGGGGACTTGGCTGCCAGCTGGCAGCACAGTCTGAAGCCCCCAAGTCCCTGCTGTGAGGCCCTGGGGTGAAAGCCTTTGTAAGGCTGAGATCTGTCTGTGCCCAGTCCGCTCTGACTATCCACTGGGACTTGGGCTGTTGGCATGGCTCAGACACGAGGTTCTGGCTGCCTTGGGCACCATCCAGAGCAAAGAGGAAAGCAGCCTTTTCCAAAGCCGAGGCCAGAAGGAGGCACACAGGGGCTCTTTGCTCTGGACCTGAAGCCTTTCAGGTCTGTTTTCTTTAAATATCCTGCTGCAGGAAAGAGAAGCCCCAATCCAGATGTTCCTAAAACATTCAGGTGGCTTTAAAGGAGCAGTTTGTTTGATTTTCATCCCACCCTGCTTCTGCTCAGTGGGGTCTCCCCCTGGAGTTTGGTTGGAAGGCCCACACCCTTCCAGCTCGACCCACACAGCCGCTGAACAGATGAGGCCTGAGACCTTAATGGAGCTTGCTTTTTCTACTTTGGTCTGTTTTTGTTTTCTTTCACTGTGCTGGAGATCAAACTCTTGGCCCTGAGCATCCAAAGCACGCTCTGCAGCTGAGCTGCGTCCCAGGCTGGGGTTTGTTGTTTTGGCCGAGGTCAGTTTTCTTTCATCCCCAGCTGTAGTGGCACCATTGACCACACCCTTTTCCTGAAAAGTCTTTCCCTTGACCTCTGGGGTCAGGCACACAGTGACTTCTGACTCGGCGCTCTGCCTGGCCGCTTTTCTCAGCATCTACCTTTAATCCCAAGGTCCCATCAAGGGCCATACTTGGCTCCCAGAGTCCCCACTGGTTCCCTTGCCTTCAGCCTGGGGGCCTCTCCAGTGCACAGGACTCTCCATCTTCCTTTTCCACGTTGGAATGAACCTGGAAAAAACCAGTTCTGGCTGTAATTCCAGTGCTCCTGCTGCCAGAAGCTGCCAGGCCAGCTACAGGGAACAGGCAGCAAAACAAGGTGAAAAGAGAGAACCAATTCCTCAAAGTTGACCTGTGACCTCCTCATCTGCTCTGACATGTGTACACCAGCACATACCACACACCTATTAACACACATGCACATACTGCACACCCATTAACACACATACACATGCCACACACCTATCCCATGCATATTAAACAGTAATAACATAAGCGTGTTGTTTGGCTCAAGAAAAGCTGTTAAAAAAAAACCAAAAAGCCTGGAGTCTGAACTGGAGGTGGGAAGAGGGGTCACTCACTCACTCATCAAACATCAAGTAACCACATTGTGTCCAGGGCCAACAGCAATGTAGCACGAACTTTTAAAGAAGGCACCTATTCATAGTATAATTAAAAGCCATTTTGAAATGACATGTGCAGAGACCACAGTGAGGGCTCATTGGTTGAGAACACTGGCTGCTCTTGCAGAGGACCTGGGTTTGATTCCCAGCACCCACATGGTGGCTCACCTCCATCTGTCACTCCAGTTCCAAGAGATCAGATGCCCAATTCTGACCTCTGCAGGCACCAGGCACAGCCCTGGTGCACAAACATACACACGGATGCTCATACACATAAAAAAAAACAAAAAAACAAAAAAAAACCCCACCAAAAAACAAACCTAAGTAAAAATAATCTCATGGGTGTTATTTTTAAAAGACCGGAGGCAAATTAATCAAATATGGCAAATGCGTGGGAGTGCCCTAAGTAGGGGGATTCTAGCCGCGGGTGAGGTGTCGGGATGCTTGATTTCCAGGCCAGCTCTCCCTCTGCCTTGCTGGATGACTGTGAAAATCTTTCCCTCCAACTCAGACGTTACTTGAGCATGATCAGGACGAGACACTTGTGGGCAGTTTTATCGGCACAGCTGGTGCCGCCTACCCCCCTCCCCCCATGCAGGCCCAGCCAGCCAAGCCCTCAGCCCAGCTGGGGCCTCTCTCCTAACCTGGGAGGAAGCAGCCCCCACCATCCCCTCCCCCCAGCTGTGGGCTCTGATCTCAAATCAGAATCCCACCTCTTTCCTCTGCCTGGCTATGAATCATGAAAAGCCATCTACACCATCAGTTGCTGCCTCAGAAGCAAAGAGGCTTCAGCAGAGCAGGTAGCCCCTAGGCTTCAGAGGGAAAGGAGGGGACTACACAGGAATGCATGCTGGCAGGACAGAAGAGCATGTGTGTCACACGTCCCTTCTTATACAGGTCCCCGCAGATCCCTGGGTGGGTGACAATGTCGCCTGTGTCACAGGGAGGAGGTGGCAAGGGAGGCTCAGTCCTCACTGGGATACTAGCTCAGGGTAGTATGGGTTCTCCCTAAGGCTGAAGATGATTGATCTCCAACTGCCAACCAATCACAGCTGGGTCTCAGCCCCATCCCATCCCTGCCCATAGCACCTTGGCATAGCCTGTGGTAGCCGGAGTTAAAACTCACTTCTGATTGAGTCCATGGGAAACCTGTTCCACCCCGGAGAAAAGTTCAGTAGCAGAGCTAATTTTCCCTCTTGTTCTCAGGCCTCAGTCCTAGCTGGCCCCCACACCCTCCTCCTCAGAAGTTCGCAGATCCAGAACCTTCCCTGGTCTTTCAACGGGGGTTGCAACTCCAGTTCTTAGGTGAAGTGGCCTCTTCAACAGGGTGGGACATAAACCACACTGGTGTCCCCTGTTCCCTTTGTCACCTGCTACTGTTTCTTTTCATGATGTTCCTAACTTGGCCAACCAGCTTCACCCCTTTCCCTCAGCCTGTGCCTCACTTCTGCCCCCTTTATTTGTTTACTTTTTCTTAAATACTAATGTAGAATAAATTATGCCCATTCTATCTGACCTTAGCTTGTCAGGCACACAGCCAAGATAAACAAATAATTGTTGGTTTTTCAAGACAGGGTTTCTCTGAATAGCTTCGGCTGGCCTGGAACTTGATCTGTAGTCCAGGCTGGTCTCAAACTCAGAGATTTGTCTACCTCTGCTTCTGAGTGCTGGGATTAAAAGCCTGTACCACCACCGGCCGGCCCCGTAAAGAAATCTCTTATCAATGGTGTTGCCTTACTTTTCTTGTTAACAGTGTTGCGGTCTTACGTTCTAATATTAAAGGATCCTTTGGCTGGGACTAAAGCTTACTTGTAGAGGGCTTACCTGGCACAGACGGAGTCCCCAGCACGGAAAGAAAGATGAGAAGAAGAAAGGGAAATGAGAAAGAATGAAAGCAGGAGAGAAAAACAAGGACAGCCAATGTGAGAATCCTGGAGTTGTTTATGTGGTCATGTGGTCACCCAAGCACCTAAATCCAGCGCATTGTCCTGGGGAAGTGTGTTCCAACTGGGTCTTGGAAATTGAAAGTTGCACCCTGTTTCCATCTTTAGAATATTGGAATTATGTCAGGTAGCCATCTTTTTTTTTTTTTTCCTCTCTAGATCAGTGATTCTTAACCTGTGGGTTGAAACGGCCTTGGGAGTCAAACAATCCTTTCATGGGGGTTGCGTATCAGATATCCTGCACATCAGATGTTTACATTATGATCCATAACAGTAGCAAGATTACAGTTCTGAAGCAGCAACGAGATAATTCTATGCTTGGGGGTTACCACAACATGAAAGGTCGCAGCATTAGAAAGGTTAAGAACCACTGGTCTAGATGGCCTGAACTCGCAGAAATCCTCCTGTCTCAGCCCCCACAAGACTTGGCATGACAAACATGAGCCCCTATACCTGCCTCTCTTAACTTTCTTACCTGCTGTGGAGGATGTGCTGTTGTGTAATAGAAACCAGTAAGCATCCCACAGTTACATCCCAGCCTGCCTTGGTCCTAGGCAGCTGTGGGGAATCAAGTGTGCCCTGTGCTCGCTCTAGTGAAGGAGCACAAGAGGGGACTGGCCCATGGGCCTCTCTGCATCTCTTGATTAATCTGGTTCTAAAGAGATCAAACTCCAGTCCCGAGTCTCTCTGGCAGAACAGAGGACTGTCTGGCAAATCCAGGCCTGATTGTGCCCACTGCCGCCTGTGCACACTGCCACCTGTGCACACTGCCACCTGTGCACACTGCCTTCTGTGCACACTGCCACCAGTTCACACTCCTGCCTGTGCACACTGCCGCCTGTGCACACTGCCTCCTGCGCACACTGCCACCAGTTCATACTGCCACCTGTGCACACAACCCCCTGTGCACACTGCTGCCTGTGTACACTAGGTGCCTGTGCACAGTGCCGCCTGTACACACTGCCACCAGTTCACACTGCTGCCTGTGCACACTGCCTCCTGTACACACTGCCACCAGTTCACACTGCCGCCTGTGCACACTGCTGCCTCTGCACACTAGGTGCCTGAGAAGGAAAGCAAATCTACTCTCACTTTCTCACCTCAATTTAGCTTTCTCTTCATTAGGTCTCAGGTATAGACTGACAGGAGACATGTGCCACCAAGAAGTGGCACCAAGAAGTGACAGACTAACCCTCCAGGATGAGTTAAAGTCTCACTTCACATTAGACCCTTGTCCTTCTGTCTGTCAGGCTCTCAAGACTGGGTTGTCCTGATCCTGGATCTCCAGGGTGGCTTGTAACACTCCCAGGACAGAGGTGTCTTCAAGACCTACAGGCAGGAAGTCAAGTGTCCCCTCTGTTACCAGATGGCCTGTCAAAGCACACTGTGACAACCTGGCAGGTCTTTCCCCCGGGACCTCAGCTTTTCATTGTTGAGTGTTTATTTGAGTGGATGTTGACAGTTCAAGAGAAGCTTGACCTGACTCTGAGGTGAAGCATTTGGAGACTTTATTTTTTTTAGATTTTGTGTGTGTGTATGTGTGCTCACGCTTGTGTGTGGACAAGTGCATATAAAGGCCAGAGGTGGTGATGTGTTTCTACTGCTCTCCAAAATTCACTTCTTTTAGAGACAGCCTCTCACTGACTGAGCAGCCAGCAGGCCACCTGGATCCTGTCTCTGCTCTCCTCTGTGCTAGGGTTGTAGACACATGCCACTGTGCCCAGCTTTTATGTGAGTTCTAGGGATCCAAACTCAGGTCCTCGTGCCCATGGAGCAAGCACTTTACCCACTGAGCCATCTCCCCAGCCCAGGACACAAGCCTGTTTTTGATAAATTGTTTTAAAGTGGCAAGCGAGGCTGCCTACGTTCATCAGACTGCATATGGACTATCCCCCAACCCTAAACACACAAGACACACAAGATAGGGTTTCTCTGTGTAGCCCTGGCTGTCTTAGAACTCACTCTGTAGACCAGGCTGGCCTCAAATCCAGAGATCCACCTGCCTCTGCCTCCTAAGTACTGGAATTAAAGGTGTGTGCCACCATCTCCCACCCCTGCCTTGGACTATGTTCTTCAACAAAGTATTTTTTCTGTAAAGTGAGATGAGTTAAAGTTATCTTGTCACCAAGCACTAAAGGTGATGGTGTCACAGGGTTGCCCTGACTAAGAACTGCAACAGAAACTGGAGTGGCCATGTTCGGGAGACTGTCCCCTCCCATTGCTCACAACAGCCCCTAGGGCAGGTGCAGGACAGGAAAGGGACCCAGAGAGGTGAGATGAGTTACCAAGAGTTGCTGTCTTCACTGCTGGCAGTGACCTGGTTGGGGTGAATGATAGGGCCCATAGTTATGGGTCCATTCTATCTTGACTAAAGGTCAGTGAGTTGGAACTTATTTCTGTTCCTTCCTGGTTATTGTCAACAGTTCAAATAACAGATCAGAGAGTTCTGCTCGCTCAAGGTTATTGCCAGCAGGTGTGGCTAACACCCAGATCTGGTATTTCAGGTGTTAAGAAGTACATCTGCTTCTCAAACAAAAGGATCTAACTAGGTTGCTACTCCCTTAGAGAGATAACTATGGATTCTACTCAAGGGGTGATTTGCCTACAGTTTTGGTCTAGGGTGTGAGCGTTACTTGTCTTGTTCTGGCAACAGAATGTTTAACCAAGAACGTAGCCGGCAATGCTTCATCTGGTCTGTTCATTCCCTGTACCATGCAAATGCAGTTTTGTTTTTTTTTTATCTTACTCCTACCTTTATTTAAGGTATTTAAGCAAATGGGATTAAACCTGGGTATTCACTGGAACTCCCTCCTGATAGCCTATGTTTCTGTCTCTTATTTCTCCTATATCTATGTGTTCCTTTTGCCTAACAATTCTAATCCTCACGCTCCTACCCTGGAATGTACAAACCCGCCACAGCTAGGACCACGGCAGACATCACCCCCAAAACTGTGGCTTACGACAGGTGATGGATCTGGAGAAAAATGTCAGTCAACCAGCCGCCAGACCCTGGCCCAGCAGTTCAGCCCTGCTCTCTGAAGTGAGCTGTGTGGACACTAAGGATGTCCTCCAACTTGCTGGCTGACACCTGACTGGCTGACCAAAGTCTAAGGTAGGGCACACAGCAGCCTGGGAATGGGGCAGGGACATGGCAAAAAAGGAGAATCAGAAAGAAGTGGAAAGACAGGCAATGGCCTGCAGGCCATGCTAGCTCTAGAACATGTCAGAGCTAAATCCACCACTCCCACCTACCAGTACGGGTCTCTGAGGCGATGCTGACACCCATTCTGCAGACAGGTAAGAATGTAAGTCATGAGAATGTCAGGGAGAGCCATCAACGTGAGCATCACACAAAGTCCAGTAAGGAATGGTAGGAGCTTAGCGCCTTTCCTGCTAGAGCCGCCCGCCTCCTAGATCCCTCGAGGAGGGGGTGTGGTGGTGGGGGGTGTCTTTCTCACCTTTGGAGTGCTTGCCATGGGCCCATTTCTCTGCCTTTGCTCTAATGTCACCCATAAAGTTAACAGCGGCTTCCAGGCTGGATTTAGGAGGTAATCACTGATTCAAAGAGAACCAACCAACAAGGCAGCTACAAGGGCCTATAATTCCAGTGCTTAGAATGGGTGGAAGCGGGGGATCAGGATTTGGAGACCAGACTCTGCCACACAGGAAGTTGGAGGCCAGCCTAAGCTGTGTGAGACCCTGCCTTACCCTCCCCCAAAACACACAGGGAGTGAACAAGCTCCGTGTTCAGTGTGGATTACGTATGCAAACACAAACGGGTGAAAGAAAAGCACAGATGCCTCAGCGAACCCCAACAGTCTCATTGAGCCAGGTAGGGCAGAGAAAACAGCCCTGCTGGGCAGATGGGAGAGGGGCTCAGGGAAGCGAGGATGGACAGCAGGGAGGGGGGATCCAGAGGAAGGCTCACAGGAACATCCTGCCAAGATGAAGCCAAGCTGAAGACAGCTTGGCTGTGGGGGACAAGAGCAAGGCTGGCAAGAAGAGTAAGGCCTGCTCTCTGGCCCAGCTGAGCAGCCACAGGAGAGGTGACCATGGAGGTTAGGAGTGTTGCAGGCTGGGGGTGTGGTTGAACACAGGAGTCTGCTTGCGGGTAGTTGGGGGTGAGAGACGATTTCTGATACCTGTTATTATGAAAGGCCCAAAAAACGACCAGTTCCAGGAACTGTATTTCAGAGATTAGCCCACTCTCTTTTTATTACCTTAAAAACAAAACTAAGCAACGCTTTTCTTAAGTCCCCCCTCCCTCCCCACACACCGTTTTTCTGAGACAGGATTCCTCTGTGTTGCTCTGGCTGTCCCGGAACTCACTTGAGATCCTCCCAAGTGCTGCGATTAAAGGCCTACACCAGCACACCTGACCCTTGTATTCTTTAATGCCTTGAGGCTAGGCCCTGTGGCGCAGCTCTGTGTGATTCCCCGGGCCTTTGCTGTGCTGTGGGGCCCACTGAGAGGCTCCTGGGCCTCTCTTGATCACTACACACCTTATCTCTGAATTATAATTGTGAAAACTCAGGCCCCAAGTGGTTGTTTGACTAGCTCAAGGCCAAGTAGCTAGCGAGTGACAGACTTAAGGTGGGCCTGGCTGCTCTAGGACCTAGAAAGCCCCAAACTCACAGAGATCCGCCTGAGATCGAGACCAGCCTGGTCTACAGAGCTAGTTCCAGGACAGGCTCCAAAACCACAGAGAAACCCTGTCTCGAAAACCAAAAAAAAAAAAAAAAAGAAAGCCCCAAACTGCTTTTGATTACTGTAACTTTGCCTGTGGACCAGCCTTAATGGCTGCTGTTGCTGATCACAAAAGTCTCTGAACTTACAAAATTGCTTTTGTTTTGAAATTAATATTTTATATTCTCTTTCTTTTTTTCTTTTTTCTTGTTTTTCTTTTTTTAGACAGGATTTCTCTCTGTAGCCTTGTCTATCCTGGAACTTGCTCTGTAGACCAGAATGGCATTGAACTCATAGAGATCCTCCTTTCTCTGCCTCCTGAGTGCTGGGATCAAAGGCATGTGCCACCACCACCAGGCCTGCTTTTATATTTCTTAGCACAAAGTTGAACATGTTTCAGAATTATTTTTTTTAAGCTAAGGTCTTATGGTATTACCCAGACTGGCTAGCCTCAAATTCCTGGGTTCAAGTGATCCTCCTGCCTCAGCTTCCCTGAGTACCTGGGACTACAGACATATACTGCATTGCCTAGCTATGCTTTGGAAAAACTTTAAAGTGTCAAAAACACAAAGAGAAAGATTAAAATACTTCATAACCTTGCAATCAGAATTGGGCCCTGTTAGTATTTTAGAAGAAGCCCCCCCCCCCCCACACACACACTTCTTTTGTCCTTCTCCCTCTGTTTAGCTTTCTGGAGACAGGATCTCTCCACGTTGCCTAGGCTGGCCTCAAGGTCACGATCCTCCTGCCTTGGTGGGTGTCAAGTTCTGGGACTGCAAGCATGTGCCACTGTGCTAGGCTGCCTTTTCTTCCCGCAAACACGCACAATTCCTGAAAATTCTCATACTGTGCTTTCTATGTGTCTAAACTACACACATTGGAAGTATGCATGGGGCTGGGCTCAGTAGGCAAAGTCCCTTCTGAGTGAGCATGAGGGTGTGGTAGCATGTACCTGTGACCCCAGGGCTGGAGGACGCAGACAAGTGGATATGGGTCTCCCTAGCCTATTCAAGTAAACATGGGAGCTTAGGTTCAGGGTGAGACACTACCTTAAATAGTAAGCAGGAGGGCCAAGTGAAATAACTTTACTCAAAGATAAAGGTATTTGCCTCGAAAACCTGGCAACTTAGTGGGTCATAGTGGCACACGCCTTTAATCCCAGCACTCGGGAGATAGAGGCGGATGGATCTTTGAGTTTGAGGGGTGCGTGGTCTACAGAGGGAGTCCCAGGACAACCAGGGCTACACAGAGAAAACCTGTCTTGAAGAACAAAACAAAAAAACAAAAAAAAAAAAAAGGAAAGGAAAGAAAGAAAAATGAGAAAAAAAAGAAAAAGAAAACACAGCTTGATCTCAATTCTCAGAACCCCATTAAGGTGGAATGAGAGAAGTAACACCACAGAAATTATCCTCTGGGGGGCTGGAGAGATGGCTCAGAGGTTAAGAGCATTGGCTGCTCTTCCTGAGGTCCTGAGTTCAGTTCCTGGCAACCACATCTATAATGAGATCTGGTGCCCTCTATGGCATGCAGGTATACATGTAGGCAGAATATTGTATATATAATAAATAAATAAATCTATTTAAAAAAAGAAATTGTCCTCTGACCTCCATACATGACCATGGGGTGCCACCCCCCCCATCTTGTATGTTATGCACACACGCACAACGTTTTTTAAAAAGAAGATGGAGAAGAGGTTGAAGAACATACCTGACCTTTGATATCTCTAAACACCCACCATACACATGTGTGCCCACACACTTAAAAAGGGATTGTCCAATTTGATTTGGGAGCAATATACCTTACAAGTTAAACAGGAACAATATTGCAGGTTAAGGTTTCTTTATTCATTTTGTTTTTTTGTTTGTTTTCCTTTGTTTTGTTTTTTGAGACGGTTTCTCTGTAGCTTTGGAGCCTGTCCTGGAACTAGCTCTTGTAGACCAGGCTGACCTCAAACTCACAGAGATCCGCCTGCCTCTGCCTCTTGAGTGCTGGGATTAAAGGTATGCGCCACCACTGCCTTACCCTGCAGGTTAAGGTTTCTGTTTGTAATAAAATAATAAGTTCTTGTTTGTCCTGTATTAAATCCTTGCAAGTTAAGTCTTCTATTTGTAACTATTTATTGGTTTTTTTGTTTGTTTTATTTGTGTTGTTGTTGACACAGGTTTCTCTGTGCAACCACCCTAACTCTCCTGGAAATAGCTCTATAGATCAGGCCAGCCTGGAACTCACGGGAATCTGCCTACTCAGTCTCCTGAGTGCTGGGATTAAAGGTGTGAGCCACCACCACCCCGCATTCCTGTTTCTTAGATCTGATGTAAAGCATAAAACATGTTTTTCAATTTACACTAAACTCGCAACCCCATTTCCATGATGTATACCCTTACCCTTGTTTTTTTCCCCTTTCATTGCATTTTTCTAATAATGAATAATTGCCGACTCTTTCGCCCCATGAACACCTATCTCTCTCATAAAAGGGACCCCAGAGCTGGGCTCTGATCTTTAAAGCTGCCTTTAATTGTAGCACTTGGGAGGCAGAGGCAGGCAGAACTCTGTGAGTTTGAGACTAGGCTGGTCTATAGAGCGAGTACCAGGACAGGTACCAAAGCTACGGAGAAACCCTGTCTTGAAAAACAAAAACAAACAAAACAAAATAAAAAACTAAAACAAAACAAAAAAGAGACCTTAAGAGGCTGGCAGGGACTGCCTTCTCAAATCCTGACTTAGGGTGAGACCCCAGTTGGCTAGTCCTGGGTGTACTGCAAAACACAGCTTGATTTAATCGAACAGTTGTGGATTTGATCTTTCCTCCTCATGGTTCTCAGGTTCAGCACTCTGAGCTCTGTATGCTATCCTCCATGGTACATATCATGAACACGTGCACAGTACTTTTTTTTTAAAGAAAAACAAATAAGATGGAGAAGAGGTTGAAGAAGACACCCCAACTTCATCCACCATACATGTGTGCACACATGCATACACCCTGCACATGTGTGCATTTGCACATACAATAATGAAAAAATGCGTTTAAGAAAGATTGTCCAATTTGAGTCTTAAAATGAATTTTGGCATTCCATGCATACACCTATGAAACCACCTCTACAGTGAAGATCCTGAGCAGGTCGGACACGGCCAAGAATTTCTTTCTTCAAGACCCTTGGCCTGCTTGGCCTCCCCTGAGCCTCTCCCAGTGACTTATGGCCAGCATTTCAGGTCAGGAGAGCAGGCATGCAGCCAAGGCTTGCCTAAGCGCTGTCCCCTGGCCAGAGAGTGCTTCAGGGAGTGTGAAAGATTTCTCCAGAAGGAATCTCAGGCCCCCTGAACCTTCTGCTCAATTTTGCTATGAACCTTTAACTAAAGAAGAGGAGGAGGAAGAAGAAGAAGAAGAAAGCCTGTTTAAGAGGAAAGAGAAGCTTGTGTTCAGAAAAGAACACCATAAATATAACAAAAAGACATGTATAAGGACAATTGTGATACATGTACAAAACCTAAGACCAGTGTAGGAAGTACAGTTCAGAATCCCAGCATTCACCTGGGAGGCAGAGGCAGGTGGGTCTCTGTGAGTTCGAGGCCAGCCTGGTCTACAGAGTGAGTTCCAGGTCAGGATCCAAAGCTACAGAGAAACCCTGTCTCAAAAAAAAACAAAACAAAACAAAGCAAAATACAACAACAACAACAAAAGAAAGTACACATGGATGCCACTCCTCAGACTGGCAAAAATGAAAGGAAAGTGTAATCCAGTGCTCAGAAGAATGCGGGCAGAGAGGACACTCGCCGCCTGTCGCAGCTATCAGCTCCACTCCCTTGGGAGAGTCATCAGGTCCTCCTGCCAGGTTGGTACTGCCCTGGCTGCTCCTCACCACTTACGACTTGTGTTTGTCCGCTTCACCCCAGGGGCTCTTGGGCTCCTGCAATGTACTGGGGCAGGGCATGAAAACAAAGAGCTATAAGCAAGTCTGGCAGAGGCAGCCAGCCTGCCTGGAGTACACAGATAGGAATAATTTATAAAGCCTGTAATCAAGCCACGTAACTTTTCAAGGTCAAATGACTTAAGTTGTGGCACCTCACAATGAGATCTGGCGCAGTGAATGAGCCACCTCAGCTCCACTTACAAGCCGGTTTCAAGGGCAGAGCCGTATTGGATGAGGTTAATGTATTTTAACAGTGCGTTACCTGTTGGCCCTCACCCAACAGTTCGGGAGGCTGAGAGCCAGGACCCAGGTTCACAGGGCCAGCTGAGCCACCCTGGAGGTCCCGGGGGAGGGCATGACTTCTGGCAGCCTGACTCTAGGCTTCACGGGCTTCTCCCTGACCTCACTCCCTACTTTGGTAAGGACTTCAGCCATATTGGATTAGAGCCCAACCTAATGACCTGGTTTCAACTGTGGACCTCTGCAAGGACTCTTTCTCCAAATAAGGTCGCCTTCTGAAGTACTCGGGTTGGGACTCTTAATACACCTGTTTAGAGGGACACAGTTCCGTCCATAACAATAACAACAAAATAGCATCCATGAGCAAAATGTTCAGAGATCCATAGATGTGAGTCCCATGAAGCGTGAGGAATGACAAAGACTAAGTTGAGCTGAGGTGGGGGATGTGACTGGGGCTTCACACACCTTGAGAGACTCTCTCGCTTTTTTTCTTGTTTTTAGTTTGTGATCCAATCTCAGGGCTAAGCACATACTCTATCACTGCGCTACACTCCAGCCCTATTCTTCTGGGGGTTTTTTTGGGCAGTCAATGGGTTTATTTAATAGTCTTTATGACATGTGTGTTGGTTGTGTGTGTGTGGGTGTATGTGTTGTGTGTTCATGTAGAGGTACACAGCTATGCATGTAGATGCCTGTGCACATGTGTGCATGTGTGCAGAGGTCTCTGTCAGGTGTTCATCGTCTGTGGCGGTTCTCCACCTTATTCTTTCTTTATTTATTATGTATACAATATTATGTCTGTGTGTATGTCTGCAGGCCAGAAGAGGGCACCAGACCCCATTACAGATGGTTGTGAGCCACCATGTGGTTGCCGGGAATTGAACTCAGGACCTTTGGAAGAGCAGGCAATGCTCTTAACCTCTGAGCCATCTCTCCAGCCCTCTTTCTTTCTTTCTTTCTTTCTTTCTTTCTTTCTTTCTTTCTTTCTTTTTTTTTAAAACAGAACCTCTAAACCTGGAACTCTCCCACTCACTAGGCTAGTCAGTGAACCCGAGTCATGTCTCCCTCCCCACCAAGCATTCGGGTTAGAGTTCCACTGGCCTCAGTTTTTATGTGGGTGCTGGGGATTGGAATTCTGGTCCTCTTGCTTGCACTGCAGGGGAGGTACCAACTGAGCCATCTTCCCAGTCCTGTGTATATTTATGTATTTGTTTGTTTGTTTTTGATTTTTTTTTTTGAGATAAGGTTTCTCTGTGCAGCCCTTGCTGTCCTAGAACTCACTTTGTCTCTGCCTCTCAAATGCTGGGATTAAAGGTGTGTGACATCACCACCTGACTATTTATTTTCTTTTGAGATGGGGGTCTCACATACCACAGACTGGCCTCCAACTCTCTATAGAACCAAATGACCTCCCACTGAGTGCTGGAACCACAGGCACAGGCCTCTCTTCTCAGCTGTTGCTTTTGGTTTTGTTTGTTTTTCGAAACAGGGTTTCTCTGTGTAACAGCCCTGGCTGTCCTAGAACTCCCAGAGAACAGCCTGCCTCCTCCTGTTGAGGGCTGGGATTAAAGGCGTGGGCTGCCACCACCAACCTGCTGCTGCTGTTATCTTTATTTAAGAGGCAATTTATAAGTGCGAACTTTCAAAAACAGAAACCTAAAAAGATCGCGGTGAGTGTGGACAGCATGTTAGAGTCTGCTTTCAGGGGCGGAGCGAAGGAAAGAAGCTGGAGGGAGACGAGGGCCGTCTTCCGGTGAAGACTGTTGACTTCTGAGATATCATCAATGGCTCACGCAGGTTCATACAGCTGGTGTGGATCATTTTGGAGTAGCACTTGGGTCCCCAGCCAATCACAGTGTTCCCTCCCCTCATGACTGCAGCCTCTGTCTTGAAGTTGGTATCTGGGTCCTTGGGCGCTGACCATCAGGTTACACATGGTAGTGAAGGCCGGCTGTCTTCTCTGTCCCCCTTCCCACTTTGGTTTCTTTCACACAGCAAGGCTGAGTCTCACCTGGCCCTCTGGCCAAGCGCAGGCCTCCTGAGTACTCATAAGCTGCCAGGCCGAGTCCTGATTCGGAGTTGACCCTGGGAGAGCAGCCAGAGTCACTGCCCTAGAGAGAATGTTACGGCTCCTCTGAGTGTGAGGAGCAGTGGGACATGTCCGTTGTCACCGAGTCCGTGTCCAGACACGTCCCCACCTGACCCCACAACTGTGCTGGGACCTGGAGTTTGGTACAGTGAACTGGACAACTTGTGACCTCAGCTTTTCAGTCCCACGGGGGATGGACAGAGTTCAATTTCTGCATCACCTGTCCGTCAAGATAAAGGAATACCACCCCGTTTTGTGCTCTGAGACTTCATTTTCTGGTTTCATGAAGTTCAAGGGTTGCAGGAGACAGCCTGTAAGTCTCTTCATGTAATAGATATTCTCAATGATTTAGCAAGGTTTCCTCTGAGCGTACAAAACTAACCAGTGAAGACACAAGTTCCTGCTTTACTTCCTTAAACTGGAGTTAGTTTCCAGCACCTGCAGGAATCAATAGATCGAGTCAAGGAAAAGAAGATCCTGGAAGGAACAGAGAGCTGGGTGACATGTGGCTCTGAAGACAGCACTGGGCCATTGGGGTGGCATGGAGAGGTAGCACTCCAGAGAGTCTAAGCACGAGGACAGAACTCCGATAATGCCGTGACATAAGAATGAGTGTGTTGTTTAAGAAAAAAAAAAAATCAAGACTTTTTAATCAACCTAAATGTTCAGAAACTGAAGGCTGGCTTGCTATTGAGTTCATATGATCAGCTACCATGCAGAGTGACCGTGGCCATGAAAGGCCTACTGGCCTGCCTAGTGAGTGTAGTGGTCACCCAGGTTTAGTTATTCCCGTCTTTTCACATCACTGCCAGGAGAATTCTGTCTGACTGTCTTTCTGGTCTGGCCTCTACGGATAAAACGAGGTCAAGGCTAGGTTTCCCCAAGGCAAAGCTGCTTCTAAAGTCTGCCACTAAGGTCCAGGCTCCTCCCCCAAACTGCTACCTGCTCAAGACCATACCTACAGGGTAGCCAGGTCCCACTGAAGACCTTGTAGGCATGGCTCTTAAAGTCAATATACAGAATATGGTTCAGGTCAACCTGAAGCTCCTTTTATTTGGGATTGTTGGTAAGTACTGGCTCCTGTTCCTTTCTCTGACCTCTGAACCGCCCACCAGTGAGAGAAGACACAGTGAAGGACAGTCCCTTGTCAGCAGCCCCGCCATTATCTTTGGAGCTCTTTGTCATGCGGAAAATTGTTCACTCTGTCTGGAAACTTAAAGTCATCCTGTCCTGACTCCCCTTGTCTTCTAGGGTGGAGGAAAAGAATATGCGAATGTTTGGCTAGAGTCTCCCCCTCACCCTATTCCAAACAGTAGCTCAAGACTACGCCTACAGGGTGGGGATTTCTCCTGCTCCCTTCCATCACCTCACCTCTGGGGGCTGGAAAGTCACCCTGGGGTTCTTGGCCCAATAAACCTGGTTTTTAAAATTAGGCTTGAACTGACTTACTGCGTTGGCAGAGAAACCTAATATCGGGGTACGGAAACCTATCGGTAACACCCAATCAACAGCCTGGAGAAGGCCTGGTGGACCATCTTCTGAGAGGTCTTCTGTGTTCCCATCTCTCAGAGGGATGTGCCCCGGTTCTTCCCAGGACCTGGGGGCCAGCGTGTGACACCATGCTTAGAACTGAGGGCTCTAGTGTCACTAAAATCCTCGATAATTTGGGGGGAAGGCAAGCTGAACTCTCTGTAACCCAGGCAATCCTCCTGCTTCAGCCTCCTGAGTGCTATAGGAGTGTGCCATCATGCTGGATTCTTAACTAATTTTTTTTAAGATTGGATTTATTTTTATTTTATGTGCATTGGTGTTTTGCCTGTATGTCTATCAATATGAGGGTACCAAATCCCCTGGAACTGGAGTTACAGACAGCTGTGAGCTGTCCTGTGGGTGCTGGAAACCGAACGTGGGTCCTCTGGAAGAGCAGCACCCACGTGGCAGCTCACAACTGTCTGTAACTCCAGTTCCAGGAAATCTGACACCTTTGTACCAATGCACATAAAATTAAATTAAGAAGGAAGACAGACTAGGGACACTACAGGGGCATGCCCGGCGAAAAGTTAAAGGAAGGAGTCTAAAAGGTTACTGTGACAGGTAATGAAGCCTGGGGAAACCTCAGGAAACTGAAATAACAGAAAGGATTTTGATAATCATTGATATACACTTTATCCCCAAAGAGGCCTGTCTTGCTTGTTGTCTAACAACAGCCAAAGGATGGCAGTAAGTATAACAATGGTCAGGACCATCACTTTGGGGTCCTGCACAGCCACCATCCAAGTGAGGGGTCCTAGATTTCTAAGGCTCCTTCAGCTTAACTTTGGGATGCTGTCTTCGTCTTTAAACTGAGCCATCGCCAGCAAGGAGCCCAGGAGCTCACTTCAGGGCTCCATGACCTTCTCAGTGATTGCTTCCCTGAAAGCCTCAAGAACAGAACGCTGGAGCCAGAAAGATGGCACTTGGAGCTCTTGCAGGGGACCTGGATTTGGTTCCAAGTACTTACATGTTGGTTGTTCACAAGATCTGTAACTCCAGTTCCAGGGGATTCAACGCCCTCTTCTGACTTCCTTGGACACTGCACACTGGCAAAATAAATACACACACACACACACACACACACACACACACACACACACACACACACACACACACACATAGAGGGGTGGGGGTGTTCTCTGTATAGCTCTGGTTGTCCTGAAACTTTCTCTGTAGACCAGACCAGTCTCGAACTCACAGAGATCTGCCAGCCTCTGCCTCTGAAGTGCTTGGATTAAAGGCGTACACCACCACATGGTTATTTTTTTTAATATTAAAACAAAAGCCAGGACTGGAGAGATGGCTCAGTGTTTAAGAGCACTGTTGTTCTTCCAGAGGTCCTGAATTTAGTTCCCAGCAACCACAAGGTGACTCACAACCATCTGTAATGAGATCCAGCACACTCTTCTGGCTTGCAGGGATGCATGCAGACAAGACACTGTATACATAATAAATATTTTTTTAATGTAAAGGTCTGTTTTTTAAAAAAAACAAAAACAAAAAACCCAAAAAATAATAAAAACATAACTCTAGTTTTGTTGGTGATGACAGAGTGGGTCACCCAGGCCACGCCAGGAATTATGGCAACCCTATGTCCCCAGCCATCTTGCTGTTGAAGGTGCCATGTGACCGTCCTAGCCGCCGGACTGATATGAAGCGCTTGTGGGACCGACTGCCTTCTCCTAGTATTTTTGAAAGGTTTCTGCTCTCCATCATGGTAACATCCACAGTCCTACTGGAAAATCTGAAGAATTTAGGAACGCAGGACACCAGGCTGTCCAGCCCGCTCTCCTTGGCCCCAGCCCTCGGCCCCGCACTCCACCAGCCTTACTGAGTGGGAGGAGGAACCACTGTTGGCTTTAGCATCCTTGTCAGGTTTTCTGTTCCTCACAACCTTCCTCATTACCAAGGACAAGCACTTCCTTCTGCTTCCACGCCACAGGAGGGGTGGGGTGTCCTTAGGTCCTGAGGAGGCTTACCTTCTCTCTTGCCTTCACTCAGGCCTTTTATTTCTCTGAGTTCCACTCCACCCACAAGGTGCCCTATTTTCAGCTTCCTCCTCCGTTCTGACCTCAACTTCCCATTTTCTTTCTCAATTCTCTCCAAGAAAAACCACCTTCTATTCATGCACACTAACCCGGTGACTATCCCCCAATCAACAAACAGCACACCCCGACACACACAGGGAACACCCCACCAAGCACTCATCACACACTTAAAAAAAAAAAAGGCCTCTGGCATTGGGTGCAGATGTGACATTCTGATCTGCTCGGTTTGGAAGATTAATACATTCCACACAACCGTTTCTTTCCTTAATAGTTAATCTAGTTGGGCCTGTCAATCACTTAGCTAAAAGACTCAGGAAAGCCAGTTCACAGAAACCAAGTCAAGATGGGAGGAATTTATTATCTCCTTAATGAGATAACGGCTTTTCTTCCTAGAAACCCCACCCTTGAAACAGTTGCTTACAGAGCTCCATTAAGTCTGCCCACTTTGGGGGCTGGAGAAACGGCTCAGTGGTTAAGAGCACTGACTACTCTTTTATGGAGCCTGGGTTTGAGTCTCAGCATCCATGACCACATCCACAAGCTTATAACCATCTGTGACTCCAGTTTAAGATCTGATGTCCTCTTCTGACCTCCTCAGGCACCTCATACGTACGGCACATGTAATGTACATACATTCACGCAAGCAAAACATTCATACACATTAAATTAAAATAAAATTTAAAAAAAGTATGTCCACTTTATAAAAATACCAAGAATGACATAATCTTTTCTTTTATTCTCTCTCTGTCTCTCTCTGTCTCTGTCTCTCTGTCTCTGTCTCTGTCTCTCTCTCTCTCACCATGGCTTCCATTATCTGATGCTCTGCGATTTCTCCCTCTTTTTCTCTGATGCTCCCCTTCGTGTCTTGCTGACACCCATTGTCAAAGACATGATTTTATCTCTTCACCATCTTCCTGTCTGAAGCAACTGCTGAGATTCACAGCCTGTCTGGTCTGTTGCTTTTATCTTAAATGCTAATAAAATTGTCTGCAAGCTTCCTTTCAAGTTTGCTTCTAATTTTTTAAATCAATTATTTATTTATTTCTAGGCATGGTCTCACTGTTGCCATGGCTGCTCTTGAACTCGGAGATCTGCCTGCCTCTGTCTCTCCAGTGCTGGGATTAAAAGTGTGCTTTGCCACATCCAGCTCTAAATTCTCTGTAGCTTTGGAGCCTGTCCTGGAACTAGCTCTTGTAGACCAGGCTGACCTCAAACTCACAGAGATCCACCTGCCTCTGCCTCCCCAGTGCTGGGATTAAAGGCATGCACCACCACTTCCCGCCAGTTCTAAATTTTTTTATTGAGATTAAAAAGCAAAAAGGTTGTCTTGTTTTCACTGATAATAATAGAACATGCATACACCACACACAACACATATCACACAACATATGCCAAACACAGCGCTCGTTACACAGCACATGCCTCATACACACATGCCATAAATCTGCTCTCCCCACTCCCCCATTGGTTTTCATGCTTCCCTGCTCAGTGCGTGCAGAGCTAAAGTCCAGAGTCTTGCTGCACTTCCGCCCACTTCCACTGCTCATGCCAGGCAGTGTTCTTAATCTACATATGATCTCAGAGCAGACGAGGGTGACACAGGGACCAGGAGCCTGTCCTTCTTCCCAGGGTGTCCAGATGGCCTGCCTGACAAGCCAGGGAGAGTATGAGAATCGAGTCTCTCGGGAATTCTCAGTTCCGAATCTGACCTCAGTGGCGGGGCTCTCAGGCTACCAGAGGGCTATTTTGGGACACTTGCCCTAGCTCCACCTCCTCCTGTAGAGCAGGGCTGCCCACAGCACTTGGTATTTGTGGGGATACTGTGCCTTCCTTTCCTCAGGCTCATTCCTGAAGCAACACTGCACTTGGGCTGGCTAAGGAGCTGTCGGCCCATGGAGAGTGTCCTCAAACCCTCCTCGGTGAAGGATAGGTGACAGATGTCACCATTCGCCGGGTTAGAGGCTCCCGTAGCTTTGCCACTAAATGATGTGAGCTCTACAGGAGCCCCCTAAAAACATGTGCTGGTCAAATAGAGACGGCGGGGGGGGGGGGGGGAGGGTGGTTTTCACAGTAGGTGAGGCAGTGGTCTCTTCCTCCATAGGGACTAATACCTGCCTGCCCAGTGCACAGGTTCCCTAACCAGGTCACTCTGGGGTTGCAGGGGTCCCCAATGTGATCCTCAATTACCCCCACGTGACTCCCCAGTCTCCTGACATGGCCCACACTGTTCTAAGCGCTGTCCTGGTTCCCTCTGCTGCTGTCCTGGGCAGCCTTGCTGGGCTGGCAGGGCAATGAAGTAATTAAGGCTTTTTGCTGGGGTGTCAGAAATATTCCCCACTCCATGAGGCCACATCCTCTGAGGAGGATTAGTCTGTGGTCTGCCAGGTCAGCACCTGTGGGTCCAGAGAGAGGAGAGGGGCGGGTGCCTCACTTACAAAGGTACCAGAGTCTTTGAAAGGCACGCTGGAAAGAATCTGAGAGAGGCGCTGGCTGAGGAGTAGCTTAGGGGACACACACACAAGCTGAAACCTGGCCTGTGCCCATGGCCAAGAGGTTTAAAGTGGGAAGTCCCTTCCTTTGCTGTGAACGTGATCCATGAATTGAGGATCCTGCAGACTAGGTTGTCTGCAGTTGGTGGGTGCCTTTCTTAGGCGACTCCCCAGGTTGGGGCTTTGGGAGGGGGCTCTGAAACATCACATCAAACATATTAAAATATTCTTGCAAAACTCATTATACACACACACACACACACACACATGCACACATTTTTTGAAAGAATTTTGGGGAAGTGGCTTGGGAAGCTGCTTAGCAATAAGTAAGGGAATTTTTTTCTTTGTTTTGTTTTGTTTCTCAAGACAGGGTTTCACTGTAGCTTTGGAGCCTGTCCTGAAACTAGCTCTTGTAGACCAGGCTAGCCTTGAACTCAGAGATCTGCCTGCCTTGGCCTCCTGAGTGCTGGGATTAAAGGCATGAACTACCACCGCCTGGTTAAATAAGAAAATTTTGATCAGCTCTGATTTTTCAGTGGCCATGATATATACTGCCTATTCTTAGAGAATGAAGAAGGCCACAAAGAATGTCTAAGTGTAATGCCCTTTCCTGAATACTGAATGAATTAACTTCCAAGCCAGGCAGAAGATCATTGGTCACTTAGTACCAGGGTGAGGTTGGGCTATTCACACCACAGAAACACGAAGTCACACTAGTGAGGGTGAGGTTGGGCTATTCACACCACAGAAGTGCCCAGGCACACCAATGAGGGTGAGGTTGGGCTATTCACACCACAGAAGTGCCCAGG
>NC_022010.1:41747164-41748892 GCF_000317375.1 Microtus ochrogaster
TATTCACACCACAGAAGTGCCCAGGTACACCAGTGAGGGTGAGGTTGGGATATTCACACCACAGGGAAACCAGTGAGGCAACAATTCCTTTTCTCCAACTAGTCAAAGAGGTTTTGCTCTCAAGATCCAAATGTATGGCCACGGATCCAGAAGTGTAGGGCTCTCAGGAGTCCACTGAGTGAGTCCCTAACAGGGACTGTGGTTCCGAAAGAGCCCTGGCCACCGAGCAGGAGGAAGGAATCCTGTGGAAAGAGTGCTGGCCTAGGGACTGTCCCTGCCTCCAGCTTCAGACCTTGTTCCTGAAGAGTCCTAATTTTAGATCAAGGCTTAGTCCCAAAGGCTTAATCTCTGTATATATTTGTATCTGTAGCGTGGCCCCTTTGTTCTAAGGCAGCTTTTTCTTCGGAGCCTTTGGCCTAGTGTTGGGTTTGTTTGCTTCTCTTCTTATCTTCTGCTACTGAGAGGCCCCCTGGCCAGCAGAACTGAGCACAGCTTGCCCAGCAGGGTGGACCTGTGGTCTCAGCAAGGTCCTGGGCTCTGCTGGACCCTTCCTGTCCCTCAGGCTTTAGGGAGGGTGGGGAGGCCTTGATCTTGAGTCCAGACTGTTAGGGTCTGTGGGTGGCCGGGCTTCAAAGTGAGCACTCCTTATGATTTGCAAATGTGCCAGCCCAGGACTCTTCTGGAAGCTTCCTGGCTCCTCAGCAGAGCCTCTCTCTGAGGTCTGGGGCATCAACCAGGGAAGCGTATAGCACGCACGGCTTGTTCAGTGGTATGAGCTGTGAACAAGCAGTCAAACCAAATGTTTGATGTCAGGCGAGGGGGAGTGGATAAAAAAGTTACAGAGACACACGCGGTGCCTGGTGCCGTGTGGGTAAAGGCACTCACGTAAGAATAACCCCGTATGCTTCTTGTAGGCTTGTGTGTAAATACAGGTTGGACATACACATCACATCCGTTGTCAAAGGAGACTGTGCTCCTGCTCATGATCTCAACAAAGCAGACTCATAATCAAAATGGAGTCAGTCAGGATACAAGGCAAACCTAAGCAATGCCGTTATCCCACTCAGAGAAATCAAGATGAGAGAGACGAAAGCCTCTTCCTCCAATTGGAATGAAAATAGAATTCACACCTTTAATTCCAACATTTGGGAGGCAGAGACAGACAGATCTCCAAGTTCTAGGCCTGCCTGGTCTACAGAGTGAGTTCTAGGACAGCCAGGGCTACAAAGAGAAACCCTATCGCAAAAAAAAAAAAAAAAGGAAGAAGAAGAAAGAAGAAAAGAAAATTCCAATGAAAACCACTAATTGTGCAGCTAATATGTTAATAACTAACTGTAATAACTGTAATAAAGGAGAAAAGAAAAGAAAGGGAAGTTCCCCCACTCGAATCTTCTCCAAGCTGGTCTTCAGTTCCACTCTTAATTGAAGCAATTGTTTCTCTGTGCTGCTTTGGAGCCTGTCCTGGAACTCCCTCTGTCGTCTCTCTCGTCCAGGCTGGCCTCGACTCACAGAGATCCTCCTGCCTCTGCTTCCCCCATGCTGGATTAAAGGCCTGGTCCTTTATTTTATAAA
The DNA here is from genome assembly GCF_000317375.1 of Microtus ochrogaster. Taxonomy (NCBI): domain Eukaryota; kingdom Metazoa; phylum Chordata; class Mammalia; order Rodentia; family Cricetidae; genus Microtus; species Microtus ochrogaster. The sequence goes on from NC_022010.1 coordinate 41,748,737, forward strand.
GTCACCCTCATTCACTCCTGACCACGGGAGCTACCATGTCAACAGAACGAAGCGTCGCTGGACCTAGGACCGAAAGTGAAGCCTACAAATGTCTTTAAAGTCAAATGCAGTTTTATTCTTTTTTTCTTCCCTCTTTTTTTTCTTTTTTTCTTTTTT
>NC_022010.1:41749222-41756295 GCF_000317375.1 Microtus ochrogaster
CGAGACCAGCCTGGTCTACAAGAGCTAGTTCCAGGACAGGCTCCAAAACCACAGAGAAACCCTGTCTCGAAAAACCAAAAAAAAAAAAAAGAAGAAACTCTAGGGTTATATGTCAGTTCTTTTTTCTTTTTTTAAGGAAGTTCGTTTGCTGAAGTAAAGCCTTATTAACCGTTTTTTAAGGTGAAATATTACTAAAATGTCCAGGCAGGTCTTAAAAATCCTGGGCTGAGCCTGGTGTTGTGGCGCATGCCTTTACTCCCAGAACTCCGGAGGCAGAGGCAGGTGAAGCTCTGTGAGTGTGAGACCAGCCTGGTATGCAGTGTAAGTTCCTAGACAGCCAAGGATACACAGAGAAACCCTGTCTTGAAAAAATAAAACAACAAAAAAAAAACAAAAAGAAAGAAAGAAAGGAAGGAAGGAAGGAAGGAAGGAAAGAAAGAAAGAAAGAAAGAAAGAAAGAGAGAGAGAAAGAAAGAGAGATAAAGAAAGAGAGAGAGAAAGAAAAGAAGGAAGAGAATCCTGAACTGGACTGGAGGGTCCCTGTTCCAATGGGTGTTGACTCACTTTTAATCTGAATATCCTTGGATCTTGGAGAAGGGTTGGGGCGTGCTACCACTTAAAGGCAGAGCCACTGTTTAACTTCCTGCTTTTCAGCTACCTCCTGAGTAAATTGAGCACAGTAAAAATAGCGACAGGAGGGACTTTCAAAGAAATAATTGACCCGATAGGATATATATAGGCTGGTTATAATTAGAGTCTTGTGCTGCCACAGCCAAGGCTGGTCTCAAGCTTGCTGCACAGCCAGGTGCCTTTGAGCTCGGATCCTCTTACTTTCACCCTCCAAGTGCTGGGGTCACCAGCATGTACCTCCATGCCCTGTTTAGTATTTGTTCTTGAGACAGTGTCTCACTGTTGCCTTGGCTGGCCTGGAACTCAAAAATCTGCCTGCCTCTGCCCCAAATGCTAGAATTAGAGGTGTGTTCCAATACACCTAGCAACATTTTGTTCTTGAAAACAACTTAGTGTCTATAAAGACGAGCTCTAAATGAAATCATTGCCCTTCCCAAAGCCTGTAGGAAAAAGAACAAACAGGACTGCCTTGAGTTTCCCGGGAGTGGATCCCACTGGGCTAACATGAGAGGGGAGAGCAGGAAAGACTTGTGTCCTACATACCCAGGGTCTGTGCTGCATATAATGAGAATTCTCCATATTTCCCAAGCCAAGTCTCTCGTTTTCCAGATGCCAGGAACAGTGAGGTAAGGGAATACTAAGAAACAGGCTGTCAGGGGTCAAGGGTACAGCTCAGCTGGAGAGAAGGATTTACCTTGCACAGGTCTTGGGTTTCACCCTTACAAGTAACCTTTCCTGAGAATGTCGGGATTCAGACGACCACAGACAACCCCACCAGTCTGCAACAGGACCGAGAGCAGCCGTGCCGCACAGTGGGATATTACAGTGTGAGTCGGGAGAGCAAGTTCTGTCATCCACACCCTACAGCTGAAGCACAAGGGACAACAGTGGCTGAAGGTCTTGGCACGCGCCTTTAATCCGAACTCTCAGGAGGCAGAGGCAGGCGGATCTCTGCGCGTCAGAGGCCAGCCTGGGCTACAGAGTGAGACTCTAAGAAAGGGAAGGGAAGATGGGACAAGAAAAGGAAGCAAGGAGCTGAGTGATCTAGTCCAAACTCACGCCGTCTGGCAAGCTCTTAACGGCAGTACCCTTGAGTTCCCTTCTGCCCTGTCCTCCTCTGTCTCCCCCTCCCCCCAATAAATAATACCCTTGTTAAAGGAAAAAAGAAAACTGGGCACAGATAACTTTTTAGTTTGCTTTCTAGTGCTGTGATGCACACCATGACCAAAAGCAATCTGAGGAAGGAAGTGTCGATTTCACCTTACAGTTTGTTACAGTTCAGCAGGGAAGGAAGTCAGGGCAGGAACTCAAGGCAGGAACCTGGAGACAGGAGCTGATGCCAAAGCCACAGAGAAATGCTGCTTACAGGCTTGCTCCTCATAGCTTGCTCAGCCTGTTTTCTTACACCACTTAGGACCACCAGCCCCAGGGTGACAACATCCACAGGGAGCTGGACCCTCCCACACTCATCGTTAATCAAGAAGATGTAGACATGCCTACAGACAATGCAGTCAAGGCAATCCTTCAGTTAAGGTTCCTGCTCTCCGATGACCCAGTTTATGTCAAGTTGACAAAACAAGCAAGCAAACAAACAAAAACCCCCAAACTACCCCGCACAGGGACTCGAGGGAGACAGAAGTCGTGTTGAGCTGGAGGTAGGGGCTGAGTGGTGAGACCCTGAACGGAGGAGAATCATGGAGGATGGCCTGAAGCCCGCCGTAGAGGAGGCAAGGGAGGACTCCTAGCTCTGCTGATGCCTCGGGACTTCTGGCTTCCAACACTATGAGAGAACGGATTCTTCTTGTCTTAGGCCATGCGTCTTGTGGCGACGCATTTGAAAGCTCAGGAAAGCGGAGTTTCTCCATAGGTGCTTACGCAATCAAAGCCAGGAATGATAATTACTGTCAACATGTCATGTGCACCTGGTAACGGGCTGAAGGATTTTATCTCTGACCCTAATGTATATTATTACCCCCTCTTAGGTAATAATGAAGCCTGCCTGTCAAATTAGTGCATTATGTAAAACCCAGAGAGGTTAGTAATGAAGTCGGAACCTATGCCAAAACACCTTGAACTGCAAAAGTGAACTAAGCTTTGAAAGTTGCAGCTGAGCCAGAGCAAAGTCCTTTATTTAGGTTCAAAGAACCAATTGTCTGCTTGAGGGAGGAAGACTTCTAACTCTGGTGACAGCTCACACAACAAAGGAACTGCCTGGATGCTGAGTAGATGTATTGTAGCCATGGAAAAGGCAGAGCCTCATAGTCCTCGAGACAGAAAATCGATATCTCATGGACCTCTGAGCTGGTCAGGCCACATCTGGAGCTCCCTTCAGCTCGGAATGCCACACATCCGAAACTCCAGGCAAGAAAGTGAGGCGTCCACAAATGGTAGTGCAAGGGGCAATCCGGGCACTGAGGTTACTCTCCCTGGAAAGGGGAAGTTGTGGGAAGGTGGGACATAGTTAAACACAGAGTGCCTTTTTGTTTCGTTGTTTTTTGCGACAGTATCTCACGGTGTAGCTCCGGCTATCCTGGAATCCACTATACAGACCAACCTGGTCTTGAACTCACAGAGATCTGCCTCCCAGGTGCTGGGATTAAAGGTATATGCTTTTATGGCCTGATGTGGGATTCTCCTCTGGATGCTGTGAATACCATTGGTTAATAAAGAAGCTGTTTTGGGCCTGTGATAGGGTAGAGATGAGCTAGGAAGGGAAAATCAAACTAAATGCTGGGAGAAAGAAGGCAGAGTCAGGGAGAAGCCAGGTAGTCCTGCGGAAGACAGACACCAGAATTTTACCCAGTAAGCCACAGCCTCGTGGGAATACACAGGTTAGTGGAGATGGGTTAATTTAAGATATGAGTTAGCCAAAAATACGCTTAAGCTATTGGCCAAACAGTATTGCAAATAATATGGTTTCTGTGTGATTATTTCGGGGCTGAGCAGCGAGAACAAACAAATGGTCCTCATACTACCATGCCCAGCCTGATGGCTTTTGTGAAGCAGTGGGGACAGACCAGTGGTAAGATGCTCTGGAGGGAATGGTTCATTGGGTCCAGGATGGGCACACAACTCAGAGCTAGTCAATCAGAGCTAGAGCCTTGTGTTCCCTATGGCTGTAGCAGTCTGTTCAAAAACAGTCTTTTTGAGATCCAAACAAGATCAACTGTTGTCCATTGCAGGCATCTGGCTGTACCTACAGGAAGGCAATCTTCCACTACAGGCTAAAATTCTGTAGCTTTCAGAGGGCAGCTGGCTGCAGTGGAAGGACCTCGTCTGAGCAGGAATTCACATAGGAGATGGAGACATGAAATGGAGACAGAACCATCCTTCTGGCGCTGTGTGCACATCTGGACCCAGCCATGCCTGTGACTTTTGATTCCTTGTGATATGACACTTACCAATTTCCTTTCCTGCTTTCGCCAGTTATGTCTTCACCATTTGCTCTTAGATGTCTGAGTGCATCACACCCACCTGCAAAGGAAACAGCCTGCCTGATGAGGAGTCACAGTGAACGTTCATGGCACAAGTTCTAAGCATGGAAATTATGGTGGATATTAATTTATTTTTAGTGTGTGTGCTGGCAGCTCTGCATGTGCCCCCCATGTGCAGTGCTCCCCCTATGTGCAGTGCTCCCCCTATGTGCAGTGCTCCCCCATGTGCATGTGCACCCCCTATGTGCAGTGCTCCCCCTATGTGCATGTGCACCCCCTATGTGCAGTGCTCCCCCATGTGCATGTGCATCCCACATGTGCAGTGCTCCCCCTATGTGCAGCGCTCCCCCTATGTGTAGTGCTCCCCACATGTGTAGTGCTCCCCCTATGTGCAATGTTCCCCACATGTGCAGTGCTCCCCCTATGTGCAGCGCTCCCCCTATGTGCAGTGCTCCCCACATGTGCAGTGCTCCCAGAGGCCAGAAGAGAGCACACTGAGTTCACTGGAGCTGGAGTTACGGAAGGTTTCGAGTTGCCCAATGTGTGTGACAAGAAGGGAATGTTATTGACTTTTTGCTCTGGATGATTGGATCTGGCTTTTGACTTTTCCTGTCCCCATTACACAGAACACATCCTGTCTCTGCTTCATTTTACCTTAATTATGTTGTAGTTTTGTTTAGATCAGTATTCACTGCTTATGCTTTAGAGCAGTGTTCGTTAGGTTGTGGCCCCTTTCCCTGGAATCACAGGTCAGATATCCTGCATGTCTGCTGTAGGGCCCGTGGGTCTACCCCTGCTCCTGGGGTTCATCTTGAGGACAGTTTCTGGCCAGCCAGCTAAAGCATCCTGTTTGTTCCTGTGCTCCCTCTGCCTCTCCTGGTGGTTAGCTTGTTTACTCCACCTTGGGTGTGGTAATTTCCCACCTGCCTGGGGGGTATTCCATTGTGCAGCAGCTGGGTATAGAAGGTTTTTCCTAAATTTGAATAAAGGGCATTCGGCTGACCTCCTTTTGAATGACCCGAGTCTCTTGTGTGTTCTTTCAATCTCCAGGTTCTTGCCTGGTTCACGTATGGGACAGTGGCTTACGAACTGTACCGAGAGTAACGCAGTCGCAGGCGTTACAGTTGGAGGCCCATCAGCAAGACTAGGAGTTACAGTCTGCTATTTAAATTACAACTCATAAAAGTAGCAAAGTTACAGTTATGAAGTAGCAATGAAATAATGTTATGGTTGGGAGTCATCATGAGTAACTGTATTAAAGGGTCACAACATTAGGAAGGTTGGAGAACCATAGAGCATCCCAGAAAGAATGACTCTCCCACACAATGTTTTCCTGCAGTTAATAACTCTCTTACTTTTCTTGCTTATTAGTGTTCTTTTGGGGGTGGGATTTCAAGACAAGGTTTCCTTGTGTAACAGTCCTGGCTGTCCTGGAACTCAGTTTGTAGACCAGGCTGACCTCGAACTCAGAGATCCACCTGCCTCTGCCTCCCGAGTATTGGGGTTAAAGGTGAACACCACCACTTCCCAGTGAGATGACCCTTTCCATCTGCTCCAGCTTCAAAATACTCAGCATTTTATTGGCTCTTGGTGTTTGGGTCCCATTTCTTCCCTTGGTTAATGACGTCATTTTTATAGAGTACATTATAGCTTCCTGTAAAAGAAAAAAATGAACGTGTGAGAGCACATTGTTCTTTTTGTTTACTTTTTTTTATTTAGACAGATATAAATCCTGGGCTTGTCTTAAACTAGCAGTTCCTCAAATATACAGGACTCGACCATAGGTCTTGGAGTTCTTTCGATACCATGACTTATTCTCCAGAACTGCCGAAGTGGCTCGTGTGGACAAGGAGGGGCTCTGACGAGGCTCAGGGCGTGGGCATGGTGTCGATGCCTTCAGTTCCAGCACTGGGGAGGTAGAGACTGATGGATCTCTGGGAAGGAAGAAGAGCATCCAAAGCCTGAGTGTGAGTGTGAAGCACTTTGTAAAAGACCCTTGCTTCCTTGTTGCGTTCTTGCTGTGCTGAGGACGTAACTGGGTGCCTGTGCACACTGGGTGTCTTCGCTAGGGTTTCTATCACCATGATGAAACACCACGACCAAAAAGCAGGTTGGAGAGGCAAGGGTTTATTTCCCTTACAGGTCCACATTGTTGCCCATCATTCCAGGTGGTGGCGGTGGTGCACGCCTTTAAACCCAGCACTCAGGAGGCAGAAGCAGGGGGATCTCTGTGGGTTCAAGGCCAGACTGGTCTGCAGAGCTAGTTCTAGGACAGACTCCAAAGCTACAGAGAAACCCTGTCTCGAAAAAAAAATCAAAAAATCAAAATAAAATAAAGAAAGGAAGGAAGAAAGAAGTCAGCACAGGCACTCAAACAGGGAAGGAACCAGGAGATAGAAGCTGATGCAGAGATCATGGAGGGTGCTGCCCACTGGCTTGCTCCCCATCAGTTAAGAAAATGGTGTACAGCTGGATCTTACGGAGGCATCTTCTCAGTTGAGGCTTCCTCCTTTGAGATAACTTTAGTTTGTGTGTCAAGTTGACATAAGACTAGCCAGCACACTAGGTAAACACACTCAGTCAACGGCCAGAGCTCCTGAACAATTATCCCATGGGTGTGCGAGGCCGGAATCTGCTCTGGATACTTCAGACTCCTTCTGTCATAAGTTCAATCGGAGTGGGGCTTGGAACATCTCGGAGTCGTAGGAAGACAGACTCTCCTGCTGAATTCCAGCCTACTAGCTATTAGCTAAAGTCATCTGTTCTGTGAGCTAACCCACACTGAAGTAGAGGGTACAACCCAAGGAGAAAGAAGTACCAAGAGGCCTGGACAAGTTAGCCAGGGCACATGGTGAGCTGAGGTGCTTATTAGCATATCAAGGAAGATGCTGCCTATTACAGAGTCCTGGCTCTTTTCAGGACCTCTTAGCTCCGTCCCCCTACCCTAAACCTCTCAAGCCTCTTCCCTTCCCTTCCCTTCCCTTCCCTTCCCTTCCCTTCCCTTCCCTT
>NC_022010.1:41756395-41766425 GCF_000317375.1 Microtus ochrogaster
TTCCCTTCCCTTCCCTTCCCTTCCCTTCCCTTCCTTCCCTTCTCTTTCCCTAGCTTCTCTTTCCTATATAATCTAACCATTTCAGCTATGCGCTCCCTTGGTCTCCTGGTCTGATGATCCTCATTCTCTTGGTTCTTCTCCCTCTCCTGGTCCCCTCTCTTATCGCTCTCTTTTCTTCTCTCTCTGCCCCCAACCCCCTCTCGTGGCCCAGTTTATTAAGCTGCCCATGTTCAGTCTGGACTCTTCCAGATGCCCCTACCTATTCTCCCCTTCATGTCTACACTAAAAACCATCTCCTCAACCTTACCTAGGAGCAGTCGTGTCCTTATTGTCATCCAAAGACCACAGACGGTGACCTATCTGCCAACAACACTTAGATGGGCTGTCCAAGCACATGTGTTGGCGAGAGTTGAGTATTGGCTGTCGCAGCTGTACACAAGAAGACATACCATCCTCTGCTTGAGGAGGGTAGCAAACATCTGTCCCTAGAGGAAGGGGCTTTGGAATACCCAGGACTGCAGAAACACTGTTTAAAGTAACCGAAACTCAAAATGTGGTAGAAGATGGAATAGCATTAAGCTATAATAAACACAATTCTTGTGCCTACTGCAACATGTATGACCTTTGGAACTGTGCTGAGAGAAGTAATCTAGGTACAAAGAACGAATATTGTTATGATTTCACTAGTATGGATCACACAGGCAAATTCATAGAGGATGAAAATAGAATAGAGGTTAGCAGGAATGGGGAGGATTTCAGAAGTTTGGAAATAGGAATGATTGACCATATAACATGAATGGGCTTACTGTTATGGAATTGTATACATCATAAAAATGTCAGACTAAGACAGGCAGTGGAGGCTCACACCTTCAATCCCAGCACTCAGGGAGGCAGAGGCAGGAGGATCTCTGTAAGTTTGAGACCAGCCTGGTCTATGGAGTGAGGTCCAGGACAGTCAGAGATACACAGAGAAACCCTGTCTCGAAAAACCATTAAAAAATGTTAGATTATGGTTGGGGATATAGTTGAGAGGTAACAAGTTAGTTTAACATGTGCGAGACCCTAACAATACCAAAAAAGAAGGAAGAGGAGACGGAGATGTCGAAGGATGAGGAGGTTGCAATGTAGAGACCAGCAAGAGCAATTACAAAGAATTAAAAGTTGCCTGTGGGACCCAGTGAGATGGACCAATGGGTAAAGGCACTTGCTGCAGCAGCTGAAGACCTGAGTTAGATCCTAGGGACCCACATGACGGAGAGAACCAACTCCCACAAGCTGCCCTCTGACCTCCACACACGCATACACACATGCACACACACGCATGCACACATGTGCATATGCACACACAACCAACAAATAAAATGTAATGGAAATTTTAGATTTATTTATTTTTATTTTTATGTATATCAGTGTGTTACTTGCATGTATGTGTCTTGACCAGGCCTGGTGTCTCAAAGGCTGGAATACCTTTGAGTTATTAGATACCTTGAGTTAGATACCCTGGAGCTAGTGTTACAGATGGTTGTGAGCTGCCATGTGGGCGCTGGGAACTGAACCCAGGTCCTCTACAAGAGCAGTCAGTGCTCTTAGCCACTGAGCCATGTCTCCAGGCCCATTGCCCATTGAAAAACCTTTTTGTTGCTTTGTTTTATTGTTTTTTTGAGACAGGGTTTCACTATGTAGCCCTGGGTATCCTGGAACTTACTCTGTGGACCAGGCTGGTCACCAACTCAGAGATTCGCCTACCTCTGTCTCCTGAGTACTGGGATTAAAGGTGTGTGCCACCAACCCCCAGCTTAAAAACTTAAAAAAAAAAAACAAAGAAAAAAAGAAAGACAGACAGACAACAAGAGTAAATCTTTTTTTAAAAATTTATTTTTCGAGACAGGGTTTCTCTGTGTAACAGTCCTAACTGTCCTGTCACTCTGTAGACCAGGCTGGCCTCGAATTCACAGAGATCCACCTGCCTCTGCTTCCAAAGTGCTGGGATCAAAGGCATGCACCACCACTGCCCAGCCAGCATACAATAGTAAATCTTACGTGTATATTTTACTGCAGAGAAAAAGTGTTAATTTTAGAAAAAAAGGAAAGAGGCAACTACATGAAGAAGCTTTGGGTTAAAATTCATTTTATTTTATTTCATTTTTTCTTTTTTTTTGTTGTTTCTTGTTTTTTGTTTTGAGCAACGGTCTTGCTATGTAGCCTAGACTGGCCTGAGGGCTGAGTAGAGATAGTGATGGACCCGCTGGTAGGCAGGCTCTCAACCAAAGCAGAAGCGGTAGAGAAGCTAGAGTCAGGGAAAACATGGTGGGCTCTGGAAACAGCAGGGCTGGAGCATGGAGAAGGGGGCGGGATGAGAGGTAAAGGGAAAAGCCAGATCCAGAGGGACTGTCCAACCTTCAGAAGGAGAGGTCACAGGCAGGGGAACAGGACGGGAGAAAGGATGGTGCCAGGCTTGTGTTTGAGTCCTCGTTAGTTGTTGAGGAAGCAGAGAGGTGGAGAGCACAGTGGGAAGCTGCGGCAGAGGTCCAGGCGAGTTCCTGGGGCCGACCTGGGCTAAGGGTAGTAAGGTCAGCCACTTCAGGTCCTAAAGGTCCACCTCTGCACCGTGTGCTATTTCCTCAGGCCACTGAGATGCTTTCTCTGTGTCTGCAGCCATGGCTCAGCCTCAGAGTCCTTCAAGGCATCTCAAATCTTCCTTTGGACTTGCTCCAGCAGCCTCTTCCAGAGCCGGGCCTGTCCTCACCCTTCTGAAGTTCACGAAGACCTAAGACCTTGAACTAACCTTGCCAGATCCCTGCAGTCTTGGCCCTCTCCTTTGTACGTGACCACAGGGCAAATGAGCCCTCATTCTTCATTTACAGAGGAGATGGAATATCTGCTCCCTGCAGTCCCTGCCAGCATTAGCTGGCAGGCATTCTGCCAGGCTCCCACAGGCTCTAGGCTGTTTCTGTAGCAAGTATTTCACTCTCCTGGGGGTGGTCCACTTTCCTCCTCTCCTCTGCCTGAGCCTGCCCTCAGGGCCAGCTGCACTTTGATACGCTCTGCTCTTCATCTTAATTCTGCAAGCCCATTGTGAGGTTTGGTCTTGTTCCAAATAAGCACTTAGACGCTGGAGCCACGGGGTCCTAGTCTAAAACCTTCCCGGCACACCATGAATCATTGGCTGGAGGGTCTTCGAGGACTCATGTAGTCCCTGTCATCCTCGGGGCAGAAGTTCATCTGCTATCACCTTCAAGTAGTGGTCCAGGGGGAAGCTTCACACCTTTCGGGGAAGGAGCTCTTGCTCTGCCCATCCTGCATGTTGTACCTCTTTCCCCATCTAGCCCAAATCCTCTAGAGATCCCCAAACCGGAACAGAGACGGATGACTCCTAGGGTTTCTGGATGGAGGAAGCAAACCTGGCCTGTCTCTTTCACATCCCTCAGAGATACTTCCAGGAGGGATGGCAACTCACTTTCTTTACCTCTGGCCTCCTTGGCTACCCCTTCCCTGCAGTCCACACCTTGGAGCAGAGCTGCGGTTGCTCTTGGCATCCAGAGGCCCTGGACTGTTATGTAACAGGACTTGGCCAGACATTCTGGTTCGGCAGGTACAGCCTACAAGTTAAAAACTGTTCTAAATGCAGCCTGGCTGCCTAAACACACACGGTGGTGAGGAGGCTTTGGGGCAAAGGCCACAGTCAGCAGAGCTTGAGTCTGCCCCAGGGCCTTTGGGCTCAGAGATCTGACTCCAGGAGAGACAGCAAACTCAGTTATTTCTGTTTTCTGCTTCCCTCACCCCACACACCTGCTGCCCAGAAGTGGGTTTTGCGACCTGCCCGCCTCTCAGCTGTGCTCTCTAGAATAAACTGTGTCCCTCTGTTGGCCTTTAGCTGCTGGCTTCTCACAGTGTCAGTTGGCTCCACCCTCTGCTCCGCACCCTGTCTGTCACCTACGCCTGTGCAGTGTCCTCTTCCCTGTTTTGCTGTTGCTTTCTGCTCGTGCTTTAGACACATCTACCCTCTGATTTCGTTCCTCTTTCTCCTCCTCTTTTTCCTGCTCTGCCTCTTTACCCTCGCTGAGCAAACCCTGTGTCTTGCTTCAAGTCTCCAGCGGAGGGAGACAGCCAATAGCCCCTCCATGGGCCCCTAAGCTCTCTGTCAAGAGGGGCAATAATATCCATGTGCTTCTGCCTCATAACACACTTCCGCCCACAGGAATAGAAGATGGAGACTCCACATGCCCCCTCGCTCACATGCAGGGTCTCTGAGTGGCCACGCCAGTCTGGAGAGCCTCAAAACTGCTTTAAACTCATTGCTCCTCCTGCCTCACCCTCCCGAGCGCTGGGGTCCCACCTGCACCGTTTTTTTTTTCCCCTCTCCTATTTATAATAACTTGCTGGCCATTGTGGTTGGACCTGGGATTTATAAAGAAGAACTAGGAACTGGGTAGGTGGTAAACCACTTGCCTTGTGAATATGTGGATCTGACTTCAGATCCCCCATACCCATGTAAGTGACCGGAGGGGCACAGCTGCCCGCCTGCAATCCCAGTCCTTGGGAGGTGGAGATACATTTCCTGGGGCAAGCTTACTAGCTAGACTAGTAAAACCCCTGAGCTCTGAGTTCATGGGAGAGGCCCTAGGTAAAGAAGGCTGGAAAGATGGGTTAGCCAGTAAAGGCACTTGCTGTCAACCCTGAAGACCCGAGTTTGATCCCTGGGATTCGACAGAATGGAAGGAAAGAATCAACTCCTGCAAGATGTCTTTTTCTTCTCCGCACCGAGTCATGCTTGTGTTCCCCCCATTACACACATACATAAGTAAATGCAATAATAATAATAATTAAAAAAAGCGTAAGACAGAAAGTGATCAAGGATACCTCAACCTCTCTCTCTCTCTCTCTCTCTCTCTCTCTCTCTCTCTCTCTCTCTCACACACACACACACACACACCCTTCCACACTCATGCACATGTGCATGCACACACACAAGCACACACACACTTACACACTCACGCGCATGTGTGTGCACCCACACACCTTCCTCCCCCTAAAACCGAGGGAAAAAACAAAACCAAAACAAAGAGGCTTGCAGAGTGGCCCCTACAGAATCTTGTGGGCTCACAACAGAGGAACTGTCAGACCTCCAGAATGGAACCTGGGAAGCTGGGTGGAGGCCTGGCTTCTCTGTGGCTGTGGTGTGGTGTGAGGGAGAGAGGAAGGCACTGGACACTGTGGGGAGGGGGAGGATGTAGCGAGGCTTCAGAAAAGGACTGGGGCAGGGGTGGAGGCTGGAGACAGGGAGGCATTAGCATTCCTCCTGCTTCTTGCCTGGCTCTGCCCCCACACAGCTGTTCAGCCTGGGCAGTCATAAAAAAGAACCACAAAGGAAATACAGTAGCTGTGCCCATGTATGCACCATGGCAGGCTTCCCTTAGACAGGGATTTCACAGCAGCTTCCTCACACACCCGCCTTGTTGGCTGTCCGCAGAATCCCCAACAATAGACCTAGGTTTTCTGTTTTGCTCATGGTGTGTGTGTGTGTTTACATACAGGATTGGTATAATTTCTTTAATATTGGTGAGGTGTTCTGACATTTGGACATCTGGACATTTTGCTCATCAAAAATGACTAGTGGTAACCGGTAGGGTGGTGATGGTACATGTCTTTAATCCCAGCATTTTCAGAAGGCAGAAGCAAGTAGATCTTTGTGAGTTCAAAGCCAGCCAAGTCTACAAATTGAGTTCCAGGACAGCCAAGGCTACATAGAAAAACCCTTTCTCGGAAAAGAAGAAAGAAAGAAAGAAAGAAAGAAAGAAAGAAAGAAAGAAAGAAAGAAAGAAAGAAAGAAAGAAAGAAGAAGGAGAAGAAGAAAGAACTAGTCAAAAAACTAAAACAAAACTAATACTTCCAGCCCTAACAATTTTTGCATAAACATATTTTAAATATGGTTGGGCTTTTTTTAGATTTTGAAATGTTTATATGTATGTATGAGTGTTTTGCTTACATGCATGTATATACATCACCTGCAAACCTTGAGCTCTCAGAGGACAGAAGAGGGGGTTGGATCACCCCCCTCCCCCCGAACTGTAGGAACATGTGGCTCATCATGTGGGTGCTGGAACACTCTGCAAGAGCAGTGAGTGCTTTAAACTTCTCTCCTGCCTGGTGTACTTAGTTTTAAAGTTCAAAGTGTCCTTTAGGGATAACAAGATAACATGCAGCAATTCCTTCTTTCCACTTCGGTACCTCTTCTACTGACTTCAAAGCTAGAATGAATGTTAGTAATTCTCACCTTTATCTGGGCTAGAGGTGACTCAGCCGGGCGTGGTGGTGCACACCTTTAATCCCAGCACTCAGGAGGCAGAGGCAGGCGGATCTCTGTGAGTTCGAAGCCAGCCTGGTCTACAGAGTGAGTTTCAGAACAGCCAGGGCTACACAGAGATATCCGGTCTCGAAAAATTAAAAAAAAAAGTCAAAACAAAACAAAAAGAACCAGAAACTGCCGAGGAGAACAGTGAACACTGCATGTGATCTTGAAGCACCCTCCTGTCATGCTCTGAGTCACGCTCCACACCAAGGAAGGACTTGGTCACTAGCAGTAGCACAATGAACGCACAGGGTGTAGAACGAGATGAGTGTGAAGGAGGCAGCTGAGGTTGCCGGCCAACCGCCCCCTGACTGACAGACCCCCCGCCTTGGAGTAAATTATAAAAGTGCACCCCACACAGCCTTCTGCCAGCCTCAGACATCTTAGCCATTTAGCACCCTCTCCCCAGTCACCCCCAATTTGTTCGATGTTTTGTTCAAGGCTGGGTTTTTACCAGTAAATTTGAGAGATCAAGTCGAGTTTTCCGTAGACTTTCCAGTAAGCATCCTAACTGGTAAGATTTTAAAGGAACATACGTGGTCGCCTTCTTGCTTTGTTTTTTGAGACAGAGTCTCTCTGTTTTGTACCCCTGCCTGTCCTGGAGTTCTGGTTGGCCTGGGAACTCACAGAAAACCACCCTCTTCTGCCTCCCTAGTGCTGGTATTAAAATTCTTTTAAAGGGGAAGTCAGGAAGTGGGTAGGAATTATTTGGAGCCATACAGAAAATATACCCTCACACCATTCCCTTCCTCTCCTGAAGTCAGGCACCCCAGGACCCTTGTCCCTCCTTCCCTTCTCATACCCAGGAGGAACTGGGAAAGAGGTCAACACTACGGTCAGCCACTAGCAGGTCCTGGTGCCAATACTGAAGAAACAACCAGGCCTACGACCCCTTTCTTATCCCACCTCCCAGCTAAGCCCTTTGAAACTTTATCTCCTTCCCACCCTCATCACGACTCAACCAATTGGTGCTGGCCACATTTTCTGGATTTGAGAGCTGGGAAACTCCCCTGGGTCACACAGTAGGCAGATTGTGGGTTTGATGGTGTGGAATTCCCTTCTGTAGGCTGTGAATATGTTTTATTGCCATTGGTTAATAAAGAAGCTGTTTTTGGCCAATGTCTTAACAGAGTCAAGGCAGGTGGGAAATCCGAACAGAGGTGTAGAGGGAGAGTAGGTGGCGCCGAGGAGACGCCATGTAGCTGCCGAAGGAGAAAGACACAAACCACCAGCCAGAACCTTACTGGTAGGCCACAACCTCATGGTGATTCACAGATTACTAGAAATGGGTTAACTTAAGATGTAAGAGTTATCTAGAAATATGTATAAGCTATTGGCCAAACAGTGTTGTAATTAATATAGTCTTGTGTTTTTATTCGGGTCTCTGACTACAGTGTGAGAGCTGGCGAACTACCCTGAGTCACACAGTAGGTATTCTGCAAAGCCAGGTCTCTGCTCTTTGTCTCTCCGCCCACTGCTGTGCTGTAGAGCACACTCCTTAACCTCTCTGGTCTCTTATCCACTCTTAGGGGACAAGGCTGGAGTACCGTGGAAGAACTCGGCTGTCTGGACCTGTAGCTAATCCTCATGGTCTAACAGTGCAGACGGTGGTAGAGCATCACCTCTGTGGATTTGCCTCTCCCCGTCGGTCTACCATCCACTCCCCTTTCTCATCCACCTCAGGCTGCTCTGGAACCCTGATCTTCCTGCAGCCTCCCACGTGCTGGAACTACAGGCATGTGTCGCCACACCCATTGTAGGGACTCGCTGTATTCTTCAAGTTGGTCTTGAGCTCTTTGATCCCCCAGGCTCAGGCTTCTGAATGACGGAATTACAAGCAGGTGTCATCACACCTAGCTGTGCTCATACTTTTTCTTTCTCTCTTTTTGGGACAGGGTTTCTCTGTCTGGAGAAACTGGAGCTGACCTGGAGCTCTCATTGTAGATCCAGCTGGCCTCAAATTCGGAGATCTGCCTGCCTCTGCTTCCAGAGTTCTGGAATGAAAGGTGGGTACCACTACACCTAGATGAAGATTTATTTATCTATGTATTTTACATATATGAGTGCTTTGTTTGCTTGTTTGTCTGCAAAAACCACAGGACGGCATCAGAGCCCATCATGGACCAGAAGGTGGTGACCCATGATGTGGGTGCTGGGAATTGAGATCTTGACCTTTAGAAGAGACCGGTGTTCTTCACTGCTGAGGTATCTCTCCAGCTCTTTTTTTCTTTTTTTTTTCTTTCCTTTTTGTTCCAAATGCAGTCTCCTAACCCAGTGCTGGGATGACAGGCATGTCCCACCATGCCCAGCCCTTTCTTTCCCAGCAGTATAAACCTGCTGAGCTGTCTCCATGTGCCAAGTTCTGCACTACCTCTGGGGACAGGTATAACATAACAAAGGCTTTCAGCAGTTAGCCAAGAAGCTCACAACTGCCAGTGGAGAGCTCGGGCACAGACGTGACATCTACCACAGCCCATGGAGAACTCAGCCACACACGTGACACCTACCACAGCCCGTGGAGTGCTCAGCCACAGACATGACTCTTCCACAGCCCGTGGAGAGCTCAGCCACAGACGTGACTCTTCCACAGCCCGTGGAGAGCTCAGCCACACACGTGACATCTACCACAGCCCCTTTCCCCAAGGCTCTGAGGCCATTGAGGAGGAGGTGCCAGAAAGACTGTAAGAGTCGGACTTCAGGGAGAACCAGACTGAAATAGCTCTCAGGACACCACTAGATGCTGCCTTCATGGACTCTCCGTCCACGTTCCAGCAAAGAGAAGGGAGAGGCTTACGAGCCGAGTGGCTACCCCTGGCTGAAAAACAAATGACAGTGGATGGCTTCTAGGCAGGGAGATTCAGTTTCCTTTAAGGGCATGGCCCCTGGTAGGTCTGTTCCGGTGGCTGGCCCCACGCCCATATATATATGAACAACGTAAGTTGGACTTGGGCAATAGGAGAGGGACAAGGAAGGAAGGAAATAGTGATAGATTAAACACACAAAGTTGTGGGTGGGGCAGTCTGGGAGAAGCTGACGGATATGATCAATACATTGTGTGGAGGTATGACCTTCTCAAAGAACTAAATATATATATATATATTAAAGACACAGTACTTGTCATGCAAAGGGAGAGAGACACATCGACAGAGTGTAACCTACGACACAGTCCAAAGGACAAGCTGGACCACGCTGTTTGGAGCCTTCCTCACAGCCGTTCACTCCTACCGTCTTGTCGTTACTTGATATAGATTTAATCACTGGGTCTTCGGTTTCACAAGTTCCTCAAGAATGGGCAGTTGTTCCTGTCCAGCTCTGTATTTCCCAAGGCTTTGCACCAAGTGCACACTTCCTGCTGCCTGAGCTGCCTGAGTGTGCAGCTATGTGGCAGGTGTTGTGGTAAATCTCTGTATAGCAGCGCACTGCAGGGACCCAGAGGGAAGAGATGGAAGTCTCACCTGGGACACTTTGAGAAAGATAATATGGTGATGCACTCTATCTATCTATCTATCTATCTATCTATCTATCTATCTATCTATCTATCTATCTATCATCTACCTATCATCTATCTATCATCTATCAATCTATCTATCATCTATCAATCTATCTATCATCTACCTATCATCTATCTATCTATCTATCTATCCATCCATCTATCTATCTATCTATCTATCTATCTATCTA
>NC_022010.1:41766525-41775762 GCF_000317375.1 Microtus ochrogaster
CTCTCTCTCTCTCTCTCTCTCTCTCTCTCTCTCTCTCTCTCACACACACACACACACACACACCCTTCCACACTCATGCACATGTGCATGCACACACACAAGCACACACACACTTACACACTCACGCGCATGTGTGTGCACCCACACACCTTCCTCCCCCTAAAACCGAGGGAAAAAACAAAACCAAAACAAAGAGGCTTGCAGAGTGGCCCCTACAGAATCTTGTGGGCTCACAACAGAGGAACTGTCAGACCTCCAGAATGGAACCTGGGAAGCTGGGTGGAGGCCTGGCTTCTCTGTGGCTGTGGTGTGGTGTGAGGGAGAGAGGAAGGCACTGGACACTGTGGGGAGGGGGAGGATGTAGCGAGGCTTCAGAAAAGGACTGGGGCAGGGGTGGAGGCTGGAGACAGGGAGGCATTAGCATTCCTCCTGCTTCTTGCCTGGCTCTGCCCCCACACAGCTGTTCAGCCTGGGCAGTCATAAAAAAGAACCACAAAGGAAATACAGTAGCTGTGCCCATGTATGCACCATGGCAGGCTTCCCTTAGACAGGGATTTCACAGCAGCTTCCTCACACACCCGCCTTGTTGGCTGTCCGCAGAATCCCCAACAATAGACCTAGGTTTTCTGTTTTGCTCATGGTGTGTGTGTGTGTTTACATACAGGATTGGTATAATTTCTTTAATATTGGTGAGGTGTTCTGACATTTGGACATCTGGACATTTTGCTCATCAAAAATGAC
The DNA here is from genome assembly GCF_000317375.1 of Microtus ochrogaster. Taxonomy (NCBI): domain Eukaryota; kingdom Metazoa; phylum Chordata; class Mammalia; order Rodentia; family Cricetidae; genus Microtus; species Microtus ochrogaster. The sequence continues at coordinate 41,767,267 of NC_022010.1, forward strand.
TAGTGGTAACCGGTAGGGTGGTGATGGTACATGTCTTTAATCCCAGCATTTTCAGAAGGCAGAAGCAAGTAGATCTTTGTGAGTTCAAAGCCAGCCAAGTCTACAAATTGAGTTCCAGGACAGCCAAGGCTACATAGAAAAACCCTTTCTCGGAAAAGAAGAAAGAAAGAAAGAAAGAAAGAAAGAAAGAAAGAAAGAAAGAAAGAAAGAAAGAAAGAAAGAAAGAAGAAGGAGAAGAAGAAAGAACTAGTCAAAAAACTAAAACAAAACTAATACTTCCAGCCCTAACAATTTTTGCATAAACATATTTTAAATATGGTTGGGCTTTTTTTAGATTTTGAAATGTTTATATGTATGTATGAGTGTTTTGCTTACATGCATGTATATACATCACCTGCAAACCTTGAGCTCTCAGAGGACAGAAGAGGGGGTTGGATCACCCCCCTCCCCCCGAACTGTAGGAACATGTGGCTCATCATGTGGGTGCTGGAACACTCTGCAAGAGCAGTGAGTGCTTTAAACTTCTCTCCTGCCTGGTGTACTTAGTTTTAAAGTTCAAAGTGTCCTTTAGGGATAACAAGATAACATGCAGCAATTCCTTCTTTCCACTTCGGTACCTCTTCTACTGACTTCAAAGCTAGAATGAATGTTAGTAATTCTCACCTTTATCTGGGCTAGAGGTGACTCAGCCGGGCGTGGTGGTGCACACCTTTAATCCCAGCACTCAGGAGGCAGAGGCAGGCGGATCTCTGTGAGTTCGAAGCCAGCCTGGTCTACAGAGTGAGTTTCAGAACAGCCAGGGCTACACAGAGATATCCGGTCTCGAAAAATTAAAAAAAAAAGTCAAAACAAAACAAAAAGAACCAGAAACTGCCGAGGAGAACAGTGAACACTGCATGTGATCTTGAAGCACCCTCCTGTCATGCTCTGAGTCACGCTCCACACCAAGGAAGGACTTGGTCACTAGCAGTAGCACAATGAACGCACAGGGTGTAGAACGAGATGAGTGTGAAGGAGGCAGCTGAGGTTGCCGGCCAACCGCCCCCTGACTGACAGACCCCCCGCCTTGGAGTAAATTATAAAAGTGCACCCCACACAGCCTTCTGCCAGCCTCAGACATCTTAGCCATTTAGCACCCTCTCCCCAGTCACCCCCAATTTGTTCGATGTTTTGTTCAAGGCTGGGTTTTTACCAGTAAATTTGAGAGATCAAGTCGAGTTTTCCGTAGACTTTCCAGTAAGCATCCTAACTGGTAAGATTTTAAAGGAACATACGTGGTCGCCTTCTTGCTTTGTTTTTTGAGACAGAGTCTCTCTGTTTTGTACCCCTGCCTGTCCTGGAGTTCTGGTTGGCCTGGGAACTCACAGAAAACCACCCTCTTCTGCCTCCCTAGTGCTGGTATTAAAATTCTTTTAAAGGGGAAGTCAGGAAGTGGGTAGGAATTATTTGGAGCCATACAGAAAATATACCCTCACACCATTCCCTTCCTCTCCTGAAGTCAGGCACCCCAGGACCCTTGTCCCTCCTTCCCTTCTCATACCCAGGAGGAACTGGGAAAGAGGTCAACACTACGGTCAGCCACTAGCAGGTCCTGGTGCCAATACTGAAGAAACAACCAGGCCTACGACCCCTTTCTTATCCCACCTCCCAGCTAAGCCCTTTGAAACTTTATCTCCTTCCCACCCTCATCACGACTCAACCAATTGGTGCTGGCCACATTTTCTGGATTTGAGAGCTGGGAAACTCCCCTGGGTCACACAGTAGGCAGATTGTGGGTTTGATGGTGTGGAATTCCCTTCTGTAGGCTGTGAATATGTTTTATTGCCATTGGTTAATAAAGAAGCTGTTTTTGGCCAATGTCTTAACAGAGTCAAGGCAGGTGGGAAATCCGAACAGAGGTGTAGAGGGAGAGTAGGTGGCGCCGAGGAGACGCCATGTAGCTGCCGAAGGAGAAAGACACAAACCACCAGCCAGAACCTTACTGGTAGGCCACAACCTCATGGTGATTCACAGATTACTAGAAATGGGTTAACTTAAGATGTAAGAGTTATCTAGAAATATGTATAAGCTATTGGCCAAACAGTGTTGTAATTAATATAGTCTTGTGTTTTTATTCGGGTCTCTGACTACAGTGTGAGAGCTGGCGAACTACCCTGAGTCACACAGTAGGTATTCTGCAAAGCCAGGTCTCTGCTCTTTGTCTCTCCGCCCACTGCTGTGCTGTAGAGCACACTCCTTAACCTCTCTGGTCTCTTATCCACTCTTAGGGGACAAGGCTGGAGTACCGTGGAAGAACTCGGCTGTCTGGACCTGTAGCTAATCCTCATGGTCTAACAGTGCAGACGGTGGTAGAGCATCACCTCTGTGGATTTGCCTCTCCCCGTCGGTCTACCATCCACTCCCCTTTCTCATCCACCTCAGGCTGCTCTGGAACCCTGATCTTCCTGCAGCCTCCCACGTGCTGGAACTACAGGCATGTGTCGCCACACCCATTGTAGGGACTCGCTGTATTCTTCAAGTTGGTCTTGAGCTCTTTGATCCCCCAGGCTCAGGCTTCTGAATGACGGAATTACAAGCAGGTGTCATCACACCTAGCTGTGCTCATACTTTTTCTTTCTCTCTTTTTGGGACAGGGTTTCTCTGTCTGGAGAAACTGGAGCTGACCTGGAGCTCTCATTGTAGATCCAGCTGGCCTCAAATTCGGAGATCTGCCTGCCTCTGCTTCCAGAGTTCTGGAATGAAAGGTGGGTACCACTACACCTAGATGAAGATTTATTTATCTATGTATTTTACATATATGAGTGCTTTGTTTGCTTGTTTGTCTGCAAAAACCACAGGACGGCATCAGAGCCCATCATGGACCAGAAGGTGGTGACCCATGATGTGGGTGCTGGGAATTGAGATCTTGACCTTTAGAAGAGACCGGTGTTCTTCACTGCTGAGGTATCTCTCCAGCTCTTTTTTTCTTTTTTTTTTCTTTCCTTTTTGTTCCAAATGCAGTCTCCTAACCCAGTGCTGGGATGACAGGCATGTCCCACCATGCCCAGCCCTTTCTTTCCCAGCAGTATAAACCTGCTGAGCTGTCTCCATGTGCCAAGTTCTGCACTACCTCTGGGGACAGGTATAACATAACAAAGGCTTTCAGCAGTTAGCCAAGAAGCTCACAACTGCCAGTGGAGAGCTCGGGCACAGACGTGACATCTACCACAGCCCATGGAGAACTCAGCCACACACGTGACACCTACCACAGCCCGTGGAGTGCTCAGCCACAGACATGACTCTTCCACAGCCCGTGGAGAGCTCAGCCACAGACGTGACTCTTCCACAGCCCGTGGAGAGCTCAGCCACACACGTGACATCTACCACAGCCCCTTTCCCCAAGGCTCTGAGGCCATTGAGGAGGAGGTGCCAGAAAGACTGTAAGAGTCGGACTTCAGGGAGAACCAGACTGAAATAGCTCTCAGGACACCACTAGATGCTGCCTTCATGGACTCTCCGTCCACGTTCCAGCAAAGAGAAGGGAGAGGCTTACGAGCCGAGTGGCTACCCCTGGCTGAAAAACAAATGACAGTGGATGGCTTCTAGGCAGGGAGATTCAGTTTCCTTTAAGGGCATGGCCCCTGGTAGGTCTGTTCCGGTGGCTGGCCCCACGCCCATATATATATGAACAACGTAAGTTGGACTTGGGCAATAGGAGAGGGACAAGGAAGGAAGGAAATAGTGATAGATTAAACACACAAAGTTGTGGGTGGGGCAGTCTGGGAGAAGCTGACGGATATGATCAATACATTGTGTGGAGGTATGACCTTCTCAAAGAACTAAATATATATATATATATTAAAGACACAGTACTTGTCATGCAAAGGGAGAGAGACACATCGACAGAGTGTAACCTACGACACAGTCCAAAGGACAAGCTGGACCACGCTGTTTGGAGCCTTCCTCACAGCCGTTCACTCCTACCGTCTTGTCGTTACTTGATATAGATTTAATCACTGGGTCTTCGGTTTCACAAGTTCCTCAAGAATGGGCAGTTGTTCCTGTCCAGCTCTGTATTTCCCAAGGCTTTGCACCAAGTGCACACTTCCTGCTGCCTGAGCTGCCTGAGTGTGCAGCTATGTGGCAGGTGTTGTGGTAAATCTCTGTATAGCAGCGCACTGCAGGGACCCAGAGGGAAGAGATGGAAGTCTCACCTGGGACACTTTGAGAAAGATAATATGGTGATGCACTCTATCTATCTATCTATCTATCTATCTATCTATCTATCTATCTATCTATCTATCTATCATCTACCTATCATCTATCTATCATCTATCAATCTATCTATCATCTATCAATCTATCTATCATCTACCTATCATCTATCTATCTATCTATCTATCCATCCATCTATCTATCTATCTATCTATCTATCTATCTATCTACTATCTACCTATCATCTATCTATCATCTATCATCTATCATCTATCTATCTATCAATCTATCTATCATCTATCAATCTATCTATCATCTACCTATCATCTATTTATCTATCTATCATCTACCTATCATCTATCTACTATCTATCTATCTATCTATCTATCTATCTATCTATCTATCTACCTACCTACCTATCTATCTATCTATCTAGGTCTTTCTAGACAGGATTTCTCTGTGTAACCCTTGCTGTCCTAGAATTCACTCTGTAGACCAGGCTGGCTTTGAAATCACAGAGATCCTCCTGCCTCTACCTCCTGGGTGCTGGCATGCACCACGCATGCCACCACCACTACCAGGCAGCAATGTGCTTTTATTGGGAAGAGGTCCTGAAAACAATGAAAAGATTCTTCCACCTGGTAAGAGGGTGAGCGTGGTGATGGAGTTGCTGTGACAGGCTGGAGTCACAGGGCCTGACTGCTGTCAAACAAAGCCACCAAGCTCCCCTAGATGAGACAGGCACTTCACAGCTTCAGCTCCTGAGTCTCACAAGACACAAGACAGGTTCAGGTTTGGGGATAATAAGATTAGAAGCACAGATCTGTTTTACGAGTGTCACTCAGGGGCAGAGATCAACCCCACTCTGGTTTCTGAGCAACTGCTGGCTCTCCTAGGCCGTGGGAGGTAAATCCACTCCGAAGGGTGGCAGCACCTGTCCCCTGGGGATTCTTTTCAATCCCACCCAGGGAGGTCTTTCTTATGCCAAGTCAATTGTTTTCCTGCCCTTACAGAACACTAGAAAGAAAACTGCAGCTTTAATTGTAGCACTTGGGGCAGGGGCAGGTAGCTGAGGGCAAGGCAGCCCGGTCTACAGTGCAAGGTCCAGGACAGACAGAACTATGTAAAAAGACCATGTCTCAAAAAAAAAAAAAAAAAATGAGACGGAGTCTCATAAATTGCCCATGGCAGCCTTGACTCAGCCGGTAGCCTAGGTAAGTCTTGAATTTCAATCCTCTGGTCTCCGCTTCCTCTGCATCAGGAACTACACAGAGTTTAGTTTAATAGACTTTCTCTTTTTTTCTCTACAGTGTCTTAAGTGTAGGTTTGACTGGAGTTCTGTTCCCACCCTGGGGTCCTGCTCTCTCCATCCAAGGCTAAGGACCCCTGCAGTCAGGCTCCAGCCTCTGTCTGGGCCCAACATCTTACTTCTGATTGGAGTAGCTCTCAGAAGAGACATGAGTCCCCACCTCCTGGCAGAAAGCCCTGGGGTGTAAGAGCTCTTTGTGTGTGGAGCACAGGTTCTCATGGGAGGAGCACTTCCAGAGAAGGACAGGTAACCTGGAGGAAGGCTCGTGCGGAAAGTCCCTGCAGTTTCTCAATACTGTTGATTGGCATAACCAAAACAGCCTCCTATATCATAGCAACAGCAGCCACGCCGTCACACTTCACAGGCTGCGGGAGGCTCCGCACCACCTCCATGCAGGTTTCACAGGATCCTCCTCACTTGATGTTCCAATGAGTCAGGAAGACTGTTGAAGCTTGTTAGAAAGAGATCACCACTACCGCCGAACTGTCTGAGCAAGGCAAACTTCATCCTGATCCTGATCACCACTACCACCGAAGTGTCTGGACAAGACAAACTTCATCCTTCCTTCCTTCCTTCCTTCCTTCCTTCCTTCCTTCCTTCCTTCCTTCTTTCTTTCTTTCTTTCTTTCTTTACTTTTTACTTTTTTTTTTTTTGACAGGGTTTCTCTGTAGCTTTGGTTCCTGCCCCGGAACTAGCTTTTGTAGACCAGGCTGGCCTCGAACTCACAGAGATCTACCTGCCTCTGCCTCCCTGGTGCTGGGATTAAAGGAGTGTGCCACCACCGCCCTGCCATCCTTTCTTTCTTTTTAAAAAGGATTTAGTTTTCCCTTTTTGTTTGTTTGTTTGGTTGGTTGATTGGTTATTTGATTTTGGAGACAGGGTTTCTCTGCGTAGCCCTGGCTGTCCTGGGACTCACTACGTAGACCAGGCTGGCCTCGAACTCAGATATCCGCCTGCCTCTGCCTCCAGAGTGCTGGTATTAAAGGCGTGCACCACTGCTGCCATTATTTTTACTTTTAATTGTGTGTGTGCTCATGTCTCTGCGTGTGAGCATGTGCGTGTGAGCAGTTGTCTGTGGCAGTCAGAAGAGGCTGTCGGATTCTCTAACGCTCGACCAATGGGTGGTGGTTGTGAGCCACCTGACAAGGGCGCCAACAAGAGTAGTACTTGCTCTTAACTGCTGAGCCACCTCTCCAGCCCTGCAAACTTTACTTTTGATCAGGAAGGTGCACTCTAAGAGGCAACACCTCGAGACAGGAAGTGAATTTGGTTTTCATTCTAACACAGGTGGTGGCTGGTAGCTGTGTCTTTTCCCATCGGCTGAGGTCTAGTCTAACAATGTTATTCAGTTAGCACAGGAAATGAAGAAGGAAGGGAAAAGAGCTCCCTGTACCAAGAAGAAAAGAGTCACTTCCAATTCTTAGACTAGAGTAGCAGTGTAAAGAAACAGGGAGGGTTTTCATGAAACACATTTGCGTAAAAGTCTTACCAGGTGTGGAGATAAAAAGACTTCGTTTTCTTGTCCTAAAACCGGGTTTTATGGCATGCTTGGTATGTTCCACTTTGCTTGACTTGCCCCTGGCTCTCATTTTGACCCCCAGAAAGTCCTGATGTTTGCCTCTCCCTAAGCTCTTTCAGTGTGCCAGCAGGAGGGATGCCAGATGCTAAGAGGCTTGCTCAGCTTTGGAGATCCTAGGGATGGAGGTTCAATGCCTGTCCCCACTCTGGGGCTGCCAGGGCAAGCCGTCCAGAAACAGGCTCTCTAAGCCCAGCAGCCACCCTCTGATCCTACTCGGAGGCCAGGGTCTACTTCCTCACTCTATTTGGCCAAGTCTACATTGCCTAGGACTTTCTCCATCAGTCCAGCCATTTTGCCATAACCCTTGAACTTTCCAGCTGCCCACTGCACCAGCATTCCAGGAAACCCAAGATCTTTGTACAAGCTGAAATATTGACCAAAATGAGAGCTGGGGGTGCGGCTATTGCTTTCAGTTTTGTGTATATGGTTTTACTTTGGTTGTTTTGAGGCAGGGTCTTTCTATTATGTGGCTCTGCCTGTCCTGGAACTCACCTCTGACTCCCTAGTGCTGGGATGAAAGGTGTGAAACAACATGCTCGGCTTTTTCAAAGTTTCGAAGCTTTTTTAGTTTTAGTTGTGTGTGTGTGTGTGTGTGTGTGTGTGTGTGTGTGTGTGTGTACCTCAGTGCAGGCACCCAAGGGGTCAGAAGAGGCTGTTGGATCCCCAGGAGCTACAGGCAGTTGTGAGCAGACTCACAGAAATGCTGGGAACTGAACGTGGGTCCTTGGGAAGAGCACCACTGAGCCATCTCTTCAGCCTCCGTCACTTTCTGCATGAGGTGTGCTTTGTCCCTGACAGGACACACAATCTACATTTTGCCAACACTTCCAAGTTGACGTATACGGCAGGTATACGTCAGACCTATGCCCAGCTAACTCACGCTTCATGCTATCCATTACCCCACTCCTCTCCAACAGAGTGCCAGGCCCAGGAGGTCGGGAACCCCTGGTTCTTTGTTCTGTGATGTATAACAAGGATTCAGAATGGGACCCCACACAAAGTAGACACATAGTCAACAGTTGCCGAACGAATGAGCAAGTGAAAGACATTGACTTAGAACTGGCTGGTCAGAGGAAATTCCTTGGGTAGAGAATTAAGTGGTTGTGTACTGGAGGCTAGAGGCAGAAGGTAGATGGATTACATGTACTTGACCTGAGCTTCTTTCTAGGTTAGGAAGCCTCCGCTCATTCTCTCATCCTGTCTACTGTGGAAAGGAGAGAAAGTACTGTGTGTGCAAAGTGTGTCTTCTTAGCATCCAGGACCATCCAGGAGATTTCTAAGACAAATGGGCAGGGATACCCATCCATGTGATGGGGGTCTATAGAATTGCCCTGTCTCTCTGGGCTCAGTGCAGGCACCCGAAGCCATCAGCCAACAGCCCGATCCAAAGAAGACGAGAGAGAGAGAGAGAGAGA
>NC_022010.1:41775917-41776423 GCF_000317375.1 Microtus ochrogaster
TGAAGCCAACCTGGGTCTACAGAGCAAGTTCCAGACAGCCGAAGCTATACAGAGAAACCGTGACATGAAAATCAAGAGGGAGAGAGTACGTGCTCCATAGCCAGACTAGTTTCCATGTCTCTCACTGAGCAGCAGGTCTGAAACTGGGCTGTAATACTAGAAAAATGATACCCCGAGATGCCTTTGCCCTCATTCCCAGAACCTGCACTGGTTAGTTTTTGTTTTTTCAATTTGGCATGAGCCAGGATCATTTGGGAAGAGGGAACTTCATCAGAGAAAATGTCTCCTTTCCTTTGCCTGCTTCTGGGATGTTTTAATTGTTGCTGTGGCAGTGCCCAGCCTACTGTGAGCAATGCCATCCCTGGGCAGGTGGTCCTGGGTGGTATAAGAAAGCAGGTTGGGCCAGCCATGAGGGGCAAGACAGTAAGCCGCACCCCTCCATGGTTTAGCTTCAGTTCCTGCCTCTAGGCTCCTGCCCCAGCTTCCCTTCTTTTTTTTTTTTTTTC
>NC_022010.1:41777696-41788820 GCF_000317375.1 Microtus ochrogaster
GGATCTCTGTGAGTTCGAGACCAGCCTGGTCTACAAGAGCTAGTTCCAGGACAGGCTCCAAAACCACAGAGAAACCCTGTCTCAAAAAACTAAAAAAAAAAAAAACCCCCAAAACACAAGCCAGCCATGTTTGAAGGTCTCTTAGGGGTCATTGAACCCAAATCTCTTGCCATACACTTGGGAATACTGGGCCACAAACAGAAGAATCTCCCACCACACAGACATTTGTCATGATGGCAACAATGAGACCTCAGACCTTCTTCTTTGGCAGAATGTACTCTATGCACCCAAGCTGTGGGAAAGGCAATATTAAGAGTCCCAGACTGCTGCTGAGCCCCACCCCCATCCTACCCCACCGCCTGCCCCAGTGACTGCAGCTCTATAGCTTGGCTGGTCCACGTCATCCTGTTTATTGGGAGCCAGAGGGGATTATCACAGAGGTAATCAAGGCCTCCCAAGATCAAGAAAGAACAGCCATACTTCCAGATATTCATTCATTTATTTATTGTTTATACCACACCCACTTCCAAAAAAGTGTTTGAGGTGGCTCACCCTAAAAGCCAAGCAAACGGTGTAACTATGCAAAAGAGAATAAACATCTAGACAGCTGAAGCCGTTCAGGATTTCAGGCTCTGGTGAAGGAGCAGAGAGGGGTTTTGCTTTGTTTTGAGACAATATATAACCTAGGCTGACCTCAAACTTGAGATCCTCCTGCCTCAGCCTTCCAAATACTGGGATCTACAGGCTTGTGCCCTCATGACTGGCCCTAAAAGAAACCTTTGATCTCAGGTACTTCAACAGGTCAGCGTTTGAGTGTGGCCATTGAAGGCAGCCCTGTCATTTCAAGAATTCAAATGAGGGTACTGGCAGAGTGAACACATAGGCACTGAAGGTAAGAACAACAAAAAACGAAAAACAAAAAAACAAGAACAAAGTATAGGAATTCACACACACTCACTTCTCGCCTTAGCCCATCTTCTGGTGCCGGAACAGAGTACAAAGAGGTCTAACACGATGTGGTGGTTCAGGCCTGAAATCCCAGGGCTTAGGAAGGTAATGCAAGAGAATCAAAAGTTCAACAAGACCATTAAAAACAAAAACAAACACAAAAGCCAAAACATAGTGTGGTGGGGGCAGCGCTAGAGAATGGAAAATGTCGCTCAGGATTCAGGACAGGAAACCTGTAAACAGAGCATGACATTGAGAAGGACCATACTACTCCATGGTAGAAAGCAGAAGGGAAGCAGGTGTATGGGAAAGAAACAAAACCCAAGGCACAGGCTCACTAATCACCTGCTCTTGTAGTATTGAATTCCACCCGTGGAGTCGGGGAACACACTCCTGGAATTTCTCAAGGCCCAGCCCCAACAATAGTAACCAGGTATCAAAGTTTCACACGGAGAGATCCTGATCATAGATGTGTTTCCCTGGATTTACTTCTCAACAGCAAAAAGCAAAGCGAGCCTATAGCATCACTCAAGAGGCATTGAGAGCCTACTATATGCTGGGTTCTCCATGGAGACTGCTAAAATCTAAAGCCTCCTTTCTAGGAGCAGGAGCGACGAGGGTTGTGGTGGACACAGCTCCTCCCAGGTTCCCAGGCTGCACCCAGGGTACTCTTGGAGCAGCACACTCAACCTCCCGTCTGCCACCCTGGCCGCTGTTAGTGCAGGGTCAGCTGGTCTCCAAGGGGCCTCCTTTCTACCTACTGCAGCTGATGCTGCCACACTGCTGCCCAGGCTGATGTGGGAGTCCCCTCTCTGTGTTGCTTGTATTGGTTAATGAAGAAAACTGCTTTGGTCTGATACGGCAGAACTTAGGTAGGCAGAGAAGACAGAACTGAATTCTGGGAGGAAGAAAACAGAGTCAGAGAGCCACCATGGAGCCGCCAGGGTCAGACATGCTAAATCTTTCCCAGTAAGCCACTGCCATCTGGCGAATACACAGATGAATAGAAATGCGTTAAATCAAAATGTGAGAGTTAGCCAAAAAGAAGCTAGAGCTACTGGGCCAAGCAGTAATTTAATTAATACAGTTTCTGTGTGGTTATTTCAGGGCTAAGCAAGGCCAGGCAGTTGGGATGAACAAGCTGGCCTCTCTCTCCCCACAACACTGGGCCTACGGGTTCTGGCTCCCTGGTCCTTCATTCACTGGTGAAGAAGCATCCTACAGCAGGCAGAAGATTTGGGTTCAAACAGGGCACAGAATGACAGATTAACTTTGATGGATGGGAGATGGCAACAAGAGCCAGCAGCAGGCTCAGTTTTCCTGGTCTCTCTGCAGAGATGCCCGGTCCACAGAGCAACCAGCTGTGTCTCTTTACATGCCGCTCTCATGCCCTCTTTTTTGTTTGGTTGGTTTTTTTGTTTTCCAAGACAAGGTTTCTCTGTAGCTCTGTAGCCTTTCCTGGACTTGTAGACCAGGCTGGCTTCAGGCTCACAGAGATCCGCCTGCCTCTGCCTCCTGAGTGCTGGGATTAAAGGCGTGCGCCACCACTGCCCGACTCTGTCATGCCTCTTTTCCCCTCCCTCCTAAACTGTGTTTTAAGTCGCAATAGAAATACTGGTCCTGAACCTGAATTTGACTCCAGCTTCTTCCCCCTTTTCTTTTGTGTAGGCCTCACTGTGTGGTCCTGGGTAACCTGGACATAAAAGTCACTGTGTAGACCAGGTTGCTTTGACACTCACAGAGATCCCCAGCCTCTGTCTCCCGAGTGCTGGGATTAAAGATGTGCACCTTTTGGGTGTTTGGGCTTCTGTTTTGAGACAGCCCTTGCAGATTTTGACTGCAGATAAACGATCTGGAGGTCTACCTGCTTCCTGAAGGACAGGGTAAGGCCTGATGCCACGTTCTAGCAAGTTCCCAGCTGATGTCAATGTTGCTGGTCCAGCAAGGTAGTGGAGTCCAAGGACAACGGAACCAGGATTCCTTCAGACTGACGGCTGTGCACTTACCTGGCCTTGGGTGGTTATTCACATCTGCTAACATTTTCTGAAAAGGAAAAATAAAGTCTTTCCATTTTGAAAAAGAGACTGTCCTGAGTAAAGGCCACATCCCTGCCCTCATGGGCTGAGTGGGAAGTAAGGAGCCCATGCAGCAAAGGGAACAGACAGGAAGACATCAAGCAGGTTACAACTTCCCAGGTGAGGGGGTGGGGCTTATTGGTAAAGCACTTGTCTGTCAGGCCCAAGACTGTAAAACAATAAATATTTTAAAAGCAAACCACATAGGAGGGGTTGGGGGATAGATCAGCAGACAAAGTACTCGCCTTATGAGCAGGACACTCATTAGAGTCCCGAAGCCCACATAAAGCAGGCAGCACTTGAAGTCCTAGCACTCGAGAGATGGAAACAAATCTGGCGGCTTAGCCTTTGTGAGTTCCAAGGCAGTGAGAACCCTGTCTAAAGAAACAAGGTGTGATTGGGCAGTAGTGGTGCATGCCTTTAATCCCAGCACTCGGGAAGCAAAGAAGTGGATCTCTGTAAATTTGAGGCCAGACTGGTCTACAGAGTAAGTTGCAGGACAGGCGCCAAAGCTACAGAGAAACGCTGTCTCATCTCACTCCTGGTTGGAACTGGCAAGCTGGCCCAACAGCCACAGACACAGCACCACCACCACTATGAGAAAGTCCCTTAGAAAATTACTTAACCTTGTCCCAGGGACTTGAGGTCAAAAATGCCCCAGCTAACTGCTGATTTTTGCTGAATAAAGACTTTCAAATCCCTCTGGTTTTGTTGAGAGGTCCTTGGGCGTCTTTGTCCCATGACAATCTGAAGAGTGAGATACCCAAAGTTGTTTTCTGACCCTCACACATGTGCATGCACATGTTTGTACATGTGCACTCACATAAACATGTACACATATACAGATACACATGCACACAACCAAAAGATGAACAAATAAACAAAAACAGATGATTGGGGCACAAGAGAAAAGGTGAGTGTTGAGGGCAAGTGTGTATGTGTCCGTGTGTGCGTGTGTGTGGTGTGTTTGGGAATGGGGACATGGGATGACCCAGATGTAAAAGTAGGAGATCTGAATTAGTAACAAGACTTGCACAACCAGCATACCCTGGTGTGGTTTGGACCTTCTCTTGTGTACTCCTTGTTTGGCAAGACCCGGTCATCTCTTTCTGCGTGGCCAACAGAGACAGTCACTAGCAGTGAGGAAGATCTAGGCAGAGAGCACACCCTTCCATAGCACAGATGAGGGAGCTGTGGCCCACAGAGGGCCTGAAGTCATGCCACACAGTGAACTGGAGGTCAGTTATGTTGAACCTGGAAGCAGCATCCTCCCCCACCCCACTCCACCACCACCTTCATCCCCCGTCCACCCACCCACACATAGCTCTCCTTTCAGAACCACGTATGCCTACCATCAAACAGAGCAAAACAAAAACCCCTGGGCCTACCTGGCTAATACAATCTCCAGAGAAAGAACCAACAGTGTTTGAAGCTCATCAAGAGGGCCTGTTCCCCAGAGTGAGGAAATTGGAGATAAAATTCCTGAAATGCTTAATACCTTGTAACACTCTTCCAGAATTCCCAGGAAACTAAACTTTAGTTTAGAATAAATAAATACAGGCCAGCTTTGAAGTAGTTGGAAGTAAGGGGCATTTTATGGACCGCAGAGGGGAAGGAGCTCTCCACAGTCTGAGAGGATTTGCAAAGTAAGAATTTTACAGACTTGTTACCACTGAGCCAAGATGACACACTCCAGACCTAGTCTCCCAGGATGGCCTGGGTTCAAATCCCAGCTTCATCAGTTACCTGCTTGGGAAAGTCTCCAGAGCCAGGGCTCTTGTGAAGATTAAATGAGGCTTGCTCGGAATGGGCAGAGCCTGGCTTTCATCTCCATCACGCATGTGCACACACACACACACACACATACACACACACACACACACACACACGATAGTCATAGAATTAAATGAGTGTCCCAGGCACAGAGTGGTGGCAGCTATCACTGTCAGCCCCAGGCATCTCAGTGGGGAGAAACAGCCCATGCTCCCCAGCCTGACTAGGCCTCCTTGCCTTTAGGCCACTCTCCACTGGGTAGATGCATACAGTCTTGCTTGTAAATACAGTCCCTAAGCCAGCAGTAGCTGTCGCGTGGGCAATGGTTAGAAAGCTCAATTGAGGCCCCACCCACACCTACTAAAGCAGAATCCTTATTCTACCAAGATACCTGGCATGGATTCTGGCTAGTCTGAAACCCAAGGAAACTCAGGAATAAGCCACTAGGCAGACCAGTGATGCTGTCTGTTTCCTTTACAGCCAGAATCCCTCTGTCCTGTGGCCTGTCTTCCCACGTCCCTGCTTTCCACGGGACTGTGTGTCCTTCCACTTCTGACAGGAGGTGTAGGCACATGGGAGACCCTGACCTGACCCTAGGGTGACCAACAGCAGGGAACTGGCAGGACATCTTCAGTAGGGCCTCAGCTTTGCCCTCCATGTGATCCTTTCCAAATCCCTGTGGTTCACTGTTTTCCCCACCCCAGCCGGTCACGGGGCTGGCTGTGGGTGAGTAACCCTCAGCACTCAGTGCTGAAAAGCTGAGATCGGCTAATCCTTCAGTGAACCAGGGGAGGAACCATCCATTTGTTCCTGGTAATTCTCTCCACTGACAGCTTTTCTAAGTGGCACCAGGGCTTCCCAGCTTCAAGAGGCCTTATGTTCATCTCTGTGCTGCCACTTAAACAAGTCCGTGGACACCTCTGGGCTCTGGTGGACTTAGATGGAAAGTGAGAGATGCTCTCTCGGGCTTCTCTGCTTAGGATACGCATGCCCAGGTCAGTCTGAAAGAAAGATCTGGAGGGTTAAGCTGGGAAACTCTGACGTGGTGCTCTAAACTTCTGCTAAACTAGAAGCTCTATGAACCCTCGAAACTTGCTAGCAAAGATTCGAGCTGTTCTCAGAGTATAAAATGCATAGCCCATTGTAATGGTTACACACACACACACACACACACACACACACACACACACACACACGAACAACAGTCAGGCAGTGGTGGCGCATGCCTTTATTCCCAGCACTTGGAAGGCAGAAGCAGCTGGATCTCAGTGAGCTCGAGGCCAGCCTGGTCTACAAAGCGAGTTCCAAGACAGCCAGGACCCACAGCAAAACACTGTCTTGAAAAAAAAACAAAAACAAACAAAAAGCAAAAGAAACAAAAATACCATATTAATGTTAATGTTATGTTAATTGCCTGTTGGAATAGTAATATTTTAGACACATTGGGTGAAATAATCTACTTCATTAAAGTTAATCTCACTGGTTTTTCAAGAAACAGTATTTTTATTATATTTTTATCTGTATTTATGTGTGTTTTGCCTGTATGTATGTCTGTGCACTACATGTGTGTCTTGTGTCCTTAGTGGCCAGAATTGGGTGTCAGAGCCCCATGACATGGAGTTACAGACAATTATGAGCCACCACGTGGGTGCCAGGAATCAAATCTAGGCCCTCTGGAAGATCAGACTTTTAATCACCATCTCTCGGGGTCCTGGCTTATTTTTATTTTATTTGAGACAGGGATTCTCTGTGTAGTCCCGGCTGTCCTGGAACTCGATCTGTAGACCAGGCTGGCCTCGAACTCAGAAATCTGCCTGCCTCTGCCTCCAAGTGCTGTTATTCAGGGCATGCACCACCACCGCCTGGCCCTGGTTTCTTCTAAAAAAAATTAATGTGTCTCCATACTTAAAATATATTAAAACACACCAACATTGTATCCTACAGATATTGAATACTTCTCAAAGAAGGGAAGAATTAGAGGGAGATGTAGTTTTGTTTCATTTAGAGACAAGCTCTTTTCATGTAGTACTGGCTGTCCTGGAGCATACTATGTAGACCAGGCTGGCCTCAAACTCAGGAAAATCATCCTGCCTCTGCCTCCAGAGCGCTGGGTTTAAAAGCGTGCACCACCACACCAGAATGAAATGTAGTTTAGATTGGGTCTCTGCGGAGATCACAAATTTGTCCTTAAGGAAAGAACTCACCAAGGAGAACAGCAAGGAGAAAACTTCGCAGGGTTTTTTTTTCCCCTTCCTTCCCCTATTTCTTTTTAGAGATCTGGAGTTTTCAAGGCTGATCTAAGATCCCTAGACTTGAGAAATCCTCCTGTCTCAGCTCTCAAGCACCTAGAACTGCAGGCATATGTACCACCATCTGAGTCCCAGGTTTTGCCTGTACTTCCCCAACAAATGGCAACATTTAAGTGTGCTACCTGTTGAACAATAGATATTTGGGGCATTGCTTATGGTCTGTTTTAATCCCCTGTTAGTTGAGCCTCAAGCCCAGGTCTCTGTGATGTAAGAATTACTCTTCATGTCCTACTTAAATCACATGGCAGAAAGATAAATAAGTAAAGAGACACGCTAATCTGAAAAGATGTTGCAATACGTTTTCCTGACACAGTGGTTTTGTGTGGCTTAAAGGCTGGACGCTAAAGAGAATATTAGCAATGGCAGACAGGAGGAAAGCTAGCAGCCCAGCTTTGGTGAACGAACTTTCTCTCGTGGAAGCCTGCAGCCACTGGCCATGTGGATTTGGGGAATGCTGTGGGTGTTCCTAGTTTGATTGCCAGGCTGGCTTCTGATGAGATGCCTGCCTAATGGACAGTTCTAAGGCTGTCTCTCTTGAGTGTGTCCAGCCCATGCTCTGACCAGGTGTCTGTTTAGGCAGAGAGCCACGGTGCTGGAAAAGGGAAAACCACAAGGCTGGGAGTCACTTGCTTGAGCTTGCAGTCTGGGCTTCCAGTGGTCCCAACTGCAGCCCTGGGTCCACTCATTGTCCAGCAGCTCCAAGCGGGGCCTCTGCTCTAGGATTTGCTGCCCAGTTCTCTGGCTGTGAGAGGGGGGCAAAAAGTTCTCATTCCTGGGTATCTGCTTCTCGCCATGTCCCAGGACTGTATAGCCTGTGTCCTTTGTGTGGAAGTTGCCTGGGATATCTAAATAATCTACCTTGTTTAGTGTTTTAGAGAGGGACCAAACTTCCTTCCCCTGCTCTCATGACACAAGCAAATCAATCTCCCCCAAAACCCCAGCACTAAAGGGTCATGGAGGGGCTGGTGTAGGAGGTCCTTCTGTTTGTGTGTTGCTTTCATTGGTTAATGAATAAAGAAACTGCCTTGGCCTAGATGATAGGGCAGAACTTAGGTAGGCAGAGAAGACAGAATTCAATGCTGGGAGGAAGAAGGGTGGAGTTGAGGAGAAGCCATGGATCCTCAGCCTGAGACAGACACCATTAGAATCTTTCCCAGTAAGCCACTGCCACGTGGTGATATACAGATTAATAGAAATGGGTTAAATCAAGATGTGAGAGTTAGCCAATAAGAGGCTAGAGCTAATGGGCCAACAGTGATTTAATTAATATAATTTCTGTGTGGTTATTTCAGGCTAAGCTAGCCGGGAGGCAGGAACAAACAAGCAGGCCCTCACCTTGCAACCAAGGGGCTGGAGAGATGGCCCAGGAGTTAAGAACACCTTTGCTCCAGCAGCCACATGGCAGCTAACAACCATCTGTACCTTCAGTTCCAGGGGATCCGACGCCCTCTTCTGGCCTTTGTGAGCATTGCACACACATGGTGCATATACATGCAGGCAAAACACCCATCCACATAAAATAATAAATAATAATAATAATAAAAGATGATGGTGACTATACTTTTGGAATAAAATGTTGAGACACTGGGTCAGTTAATTTGTGGTGTGGCAAGACTCTCTGAGCTTTTTTAACGGAAGTCTCCTAGTTCTGTAATTCTTCCACTAGGCAGGGAATCTGTGCCACTCCTTCCCTGGGGGAAATCTCCCACCCAGAGTCCTGGGCTTTCTCACCTGGTCTGGACTGATGATAGGTTCTCACATCCTGATGTTAGCTTTCTGCACAATGCAGTAAGCCAGATCAAGTTGAATTCAAAAGACCAAGCAACCCCGGGTGATTTTCCAAAGGTGAGGCAGTGGAAGGGAACAAGAGAAATCATCTCACTAGTCTAGAGGAGGGGGGCTTAAATACCCCACAGGCACAGTCTTGAGCTTTGGGTGAGGAGCCTGAATTTTTGGAGGTTTCTCTGAGTGGGCAGAGTCTGGAGAGGGAGAAGTGGAGGGCCAAGGGGCCGTTTCCAGTTGAACGTGGACCGGAGTGTTCTGGATTGACTTCAGTCTCCTAGCCACCATTCTTTTGGGGGGTGGGAGGGTGTGACAGCAATCCCTTATTTTCTGGTTTTTTCGAGACAGGGCTTCTCTGTGGTTTTGGAGCCTGTCCTGGAACTAGCTCTTGTAGACCAGGCTGGTCTTGAACTCACAGAGATCCGCCTGCCTCTGCCTCCCGAGTGCTGGGATTAAAGGCGTGCGCCACCACCGCCCGGCCTTATTTTCTGTTTTTATTTTACTTGATAGTAGAGTTACAAAAGAGGAGTCAGTTTAAGAACACACCTGTAATTTGGGAAAATGTCACGATCCAATCCTCTTTGGATTTAAGTTTCTGGTTTCAGTATGAAAAAGAGTTGGGGACTAGTGAGTTGTGTTTGTTTGTTTGTTTTGAGATGGGGGTCTCACTTTGTAGCCCTAGCTGGCCTGGAGCTCCTGTGTAGGCCAGGTTGGTCTTGAAGTCACAGAGATTCACCTGCCTCTGCCTCTGCCTCTGGAGCACTGACTGGGACTAGAGGCCACTCATGAGGTCCCTCCCCATCTCTGGGTAGACACCACACCTCCCTCTGCACTGGATAGCCTTTGCCGAAGGTGTCATGGCTCAAAGTTAGACAAGTACAAACCACAGCAAAAACTGATGCTTTCTTATGTAATGAAGCGACTTGGTAAATAATGTGCGTTTCCATGACACCAACTCTGCAGTTTTCGACCACTAACAGGCTACACAGAACTACATCTGTGGTTACTAGGAAACGCCAACATTTCAAGCTGTAATTTCTGTCACATGGCAAAGGAGATCAAGAAAATCATCAAATAGAGAGACCCACAGCTTCAGAGAAAAAAAGAAAAAAAAAACCCTGCTAGCCCATGAAAACAGCTGCTGTCTCAGTGAGGGACTCCTGGTAAAACCAACAATGAGACTGCCAAGGCATCTGACCCGAGCACCAGGACTAGTGGGGTACCTGCAGGATGCATTGGGCAACAGTGGCTCTGTCGGAAGCACTGGCCAGAAACTCCCTTTGGATCAGAGGACACAGCGTTCAGGGCTCCATTAAACACGGTAGGGTTCTGTCCAGTGCTAGCCTCTGGTCAAGGTTAGATAGAGAAATTCTCTATATGCCGCGTGATTCAGAATCACACACTCAGGGGTATGAACTTGGTGCTGACAAGCCTCTTTTCCCGGCCCGGTGGTGTGGGATGTGGGTCATGAGCCAGGCTCCGCTCCTGCTTCTTCTTTTCCTGGAGGCTGCCATGGCGGAGGAGGAAGTAGTAGGGCTGTGTTTCAATCATGGGTTCTGAGGATCAAACTCAGGTCCTCGTGTCTGGCAAACAAGCACGTTACCTACTGGATCACCCCCAACAGACACACATCCCCCTTTTTACTTTTTAATTTGAGATAGGGTCTGAATTCCCCAAGCTGGCCTTGAACTTGTGACCCTCCTGACTTCGGCTCCGAAGTAACTGGGAGCACAAACCTACACCCCCAGACTCAGCAACATGTTCTTCTCTAGTGTTTTATTTTCCCCATAGATTAATAGCCCAGCCTTTCACAGTTATGTCCTTGAACCACCTGTAATTCTGTCTTGCTTTCTTTGGAGATGACACGGGTGGAGGGGCACTCCTCTTGTATATTAGTGATAATGTCTGTGCTAGCTAAATACACAAGTCCTAAAACAAAAGAAAAACAAAGTTTGCCGGGTGGTGGCGCACACCTTTAATCCCAGCACCTGGGGCAGGTAGATCTCTGCGAGTTCGAGGCCAGCCTGGTCTACAAAGTGAGTTCTAGGACAACCAGGGCTGTTACACAAAGAAACCCTGTCTCAAAAATCAAACAAACAATGCGGGGCGGTGGTGGCACACGCCTTTAATCCCAGAACTCCGGAGGCAGAGGCAGGCAGATCTCTGTGAGTTCGAGACCAGCCTGGTCTACAAGAGCTAGTTCCAGGACAGGCTCCAAAGCCACAGAGAAACCCTGT
>NC_022010.1:41788920-41805473 GCF_000317375.1 Microtus ochrogaster
AGAGCTAGTTCCAGGACAGGCTCCAAAGCCACAGAGAAACCCTGTCTCGAAAAACCAAAAAATAAAAAAATTAAAAAATAAATAACAAAAATCAAACAAACAAACAAACAAAACAAAGCTTGTTCCTTTTCCTTTTCTTTTTTTCCCATCTATCTGTCTGTCTGTCTGTCTGTCTGTCTGTCTATCCAGGGTCTCCATGGTTTTGACTGTCCTGCAATATAGAACAGGATGGCCATGAACTCACAGATATTCTCCTGCCTCTGCCTCCATCCCCATCCAACTTTCTTCTTTCAATTTCAGATTACAAGATTTCATTTACGAGTTCGAGGCGAGCCTGGTCTACAAGGAGCTAGTTCCAGGACAGGCTCCAAAGCTACTGAGAAATCCGTCATGTAAAGCCCCCCCCCAAAAAAAATATTTCATTTACTATCTATTGTGGGTCTATCTAGAGATGAGGCCTGAATAAGAAATTGGGAGGGGGGCCAGGAGGATGGTGAGTTTGAGGCCAGCCTGGGCTACCTGTGTACTACAGGTACAGGCTGACCTGGAACTACATAGAAAGATCTGTTTCAAAAAAAAGGAAGAGAAGAGAGAAAGCAATGGGTCACTACTGCTTTGAATCATGATGTTCTGTTGAGGCCACTGCTGATTCTGTCGTTTCCGTAGTCACCCTTTTCCCGTAGAAGAGAAGTGTACCTGGGTTCTGTGGCTGTAGGGGATTCCCACATTTACTTCCTTAGAACTGCAACCAGAGAAGGTTCTCACACTGCTAAGCCAACCAGAGAAGGTTCTCACACTGTGCTAAGCTGAACCTTGGCCCCTGGTTTTCTTCTTATTTTCTTATTTGCCCTTCACCCCAGAGTTTATACAGCCTACAAAAATTTCTCAAGATCTCACAAGATCTGCTTTAGTACAGATACTAGGAGGTGTCTAAACACAAGGGCGGAAGCCACGTGACTACAGGCTGCTAATCCACAGACGTGTGTAAACTGTCAGGGCCGCTCTTCTCTAAACTCAAGGCTTGCTACCTTCACGTTCTAGCTCATTCTAGCTCCGTGCAGCATCAAAGTTTCTCACACTAGAATCTGGAGAGCCAGTTATGGAAATCCTTTTTTTTTTTGATCAATATGAAATCTTCCTTTTATTTTAGAGACACGAGCCCATAAATGTATTCAGAAATTTCTAAAATCCCTTGCTGTTTCGTAGCACCAGATTCCTATTGTAGTAAAAACTAATGGTATTTTAGCCAGGCATGGTAGCATGCACCTTTAATTCCAGCACTCAGGAGGAAGAAGCAGGAGGATCTCTGTGAATCTGAGGCCACCCTAGTGCATTCGGTAAACTCCAAGAAAACCGGGAATACATAGAGAGGTCCTACCCTCAAAACAAAACAAAACAAAATGATATTTTTAAAAGTGTATAGGACTGGGATATATCTTGGTTGGGAAAGAGCTTGTCTACCATGCCCAGACCCCTGGGTTTGACCTCTAGCAACACACACATTAAATCTTTTTTAAAACATATATCCTTTCAGAAATAAATTTAAGAATAGGAGCCAAAATTGGGCAGTGGTGGCGCATGCCTTTAATCCCAGCACTCAGGCAGAGGTAGGCAGATCACTGTGAGTTCGAGGTCAGCCTGGTCTACAAGTGAGTTCCAGGACAGTCCTTTAATTTGTTTGTTCTTTAATATTGTTTGTTTGTTTGTTGTGACAGGCTCTCTCTGTAGCTTTGGAGCCTGTCCTGGAACTTGCTCTGTAGACCAGGCTGGCCTCGAACTCAGAGATCCACCTGCCTCTGCCTCTTGTATGCTGGATTAAACGCATGTGCTACCATGCTGAGACTTTTAATTTTATTATTTAATTTTTAATAGTACATCTGTTGGGCTGGAGAGATGCCTCAGCAGGTGTGAACACTTGCTGCTCTTCCAGGGGACCCGAGTTAGGTTCCTAACCCCCACATCAGGCAGCTTGCAACCAACCATTTGTAATTCCAGCTCCAGAGGATCTGAGTCTTCCAGCCTCCAAGGGCACTGGCATTTACATGTGCATCCATCCCCACCTGCACGCTTGCACGTGCACACGTGTGGTATGAAGTGCCTGAGACAGCAGATTCCCTGCAGTGGTTGTGAGGTGACCGATAGGAGCCCTGGGAAAACCGAATTTGGGTCCTGGGCAAGAACAGTGTGTGCTCATAACTGCTGAGCCATCTTCCCAGCCACTGGCCAGATAGTCTACGGAAGCGCTTCTCAACGTCCCAGTGCTGACCCCAAACCGTGTTATTCTTTTTTTGAAGATACTGGGGGGGGGGGGGGTTGGCCCGTCACATGAAGGGCGGCAGTCCCACGAGGGGTAGCGGTGAGTCCGAGACAGAAAGATACGCCATACAGAGAAAGAGCTTGGGTATAGAATTTATTTCGTGGGTTATGGAGCGAAAAGGAAAGGGGTTAGAGGAGAAGAGGGAAGAAGAGAGAGAGGTATTGAGAGGGGGTGGTAGAGAGAGACAGAGGGGGAGAGAGAACAGAAGTTACCTCTTCAGGAGGGAGACAGAAAGAGAGCACGGGAACAGTGGGGAGATCTGCTTACCTCGGTGAATGGGAGGGTTGCCATGGGCTGGGCTTGTTTCTTTTTTTTTTTTTTTGGTTTTTCGAGACAGGGTTTCTCTGTAGCTTTGGTGCCCGTCCTGGAACTAGCTCTGTAGTCCAGGCTGGCCTCGAACTCCCAGAGATCCGCCTGCCTCTGCCTCCCGAGTGCTGGGTTTGTTTCTTAAAGGGACAAGGTACTCAGGTGACAGACCAGGCCAGCAGATCATAACAGTAAGATTATTTTTTGTTGCTACTTCATAACTGTAATTTTGCTACTTTTATGAACCGTAATGGTAATATATTTTTGGAGGTAGAAGTTTGTCAAAAGGGTCGAGGCCCACAGGTTGAGAACTGCTGGTTTATAGGCTCATTCAGTTGGTGTCTGTCTGATACTTTTCTCTTTAGCTTGGGTTTGGAGTTGGAGAGAGGAAAACCAAGCACTATTTGGCCACATTATCTCATTTTTATCAAGCATTACATAACCTGCTGCGTATAATAAAATATACTGCAAATTCTCTTAGCAGAAGCAGATGACCGTAATGGAGGCATATTTTCCATTAGTCCAGAAAATGCTCTTCTTAATGTTCCCCAAGCTCCCAAGCTCCTGGACACAGAGTAATAACTCTCACCAGACACACCTATCTCATGCCATCAAAGCCCATCCGGATGGCAGTCAGGCAAACCTTTCTTTCTCCATTAGTGAGCTTGCAGTCCTAGGCAGTAGCCATTCCAGGGCTGAGCAAACACACGCCCCTGATACTCAGTCCAGGGAGAATCTCGAACTGCGTCTCTGCACGTGAAACATACTAAAACCCTGTCCTGAAGCTTCTCAAAGATGACCCAGCTTTGGCTCCCATTCAAAGAGGCCCTGCTTGGGAACCTTCTTTACTAAAGACATGTCGAGTCTTCATTTATTCTTTAACCAACCATTTATTTATATTAGTAAGATATCATTTGCTGCCGGCATTGTTAATTGTTTTTTGAGTCAGGATTTTTTGTGTAGCTCTGACTCTCCTGGAACTGTAATACAGAAGCTAAACCACCACACCTGGACACTATCGTGTTGCTCCAAGAATGCTTTCCTTTTTGTTTGTTTGTTGTTGTTGTTCTCTCTCTTTCTTTCTTTCTTTCCTTTTCTTTTCTTTCTATTTTTCTTTTTTCTTGTGATGGGGTTTGGAACTCTGTAGACAAAGCTGGCCTGGAACTCACAGAGATCTGCCTGCCTCCAGGACAGCCAGGGCTATACAGAGAAACCCTGTCTCAAAAAGACAAAATGAAACAAACAAACAAATGTTTGTTTCTGGCCATGTGAATAGTCCTAAACAACCAACAGAAAAGTATAACCAAAGCTTACATGTTTTCAATAATACAATGAATAATACTGCCCAGCACTATGCTTAAGTCCATAGGGGTGTTATTTATTTCTCATTAATGATTTTCTCCTTGATAAGGAAAGAGCTATCCAGATGCAGAGTCACAATCTTGACTCAGTTTCAACACTGCAGCCAAGAGGAACAGACCCACTAAAAATCAAATGATGGTTAAATCTCTTTTTCCTTCAGTGTTTAACCTTGGCTGGCCTAGAACTCTGTGTGTAGAGCAGGTTGGCTTTGAATTACAGAGATCCACCTGCCTCTGGCCTCCCTGAGTGCTGGGATTAAATGTATACCCCAAAATAGACATTTTTAAATTGTCAAGACCAGCTGAGGGCCTGGTCCTTGGGGTCACCTAGGTTTGGGACGAGACCTTGGCTCCTTTAGTTTTTCTTACCAGTTGTTCCATCTTGTGAAATAAGTCACTTCTTCCTGACTCCCTTTGGAAACACTGAAGGCACCCCCACCCCACCCCCACCCAGTCTCCTCTTTGCCGAAAATACCTCTCTGATCAAGAGAACAGGTGACTCAATAATGTCTTTGCCACATGATCTTTTGAGAAAGGTGGCACAGTTCCCTGAGGACCTAGCTGACCTTGGAGGACAAGGGGCAAAATCTTGTCCCTGTTAGTCCCTCTGTCCTCAAAGGTATAGGTCTCCAAGTATGGTTTCTGAATATCCAGAAGGTTATTTATACAAGTTTGGTACTTTAAGTATTTTGAAAAACATTATTTTGCATGTGCATGCACACCACACCACACCACACCTCTGGATGTCAGGGGAAATCTGGCAGCAATTGGTTCTCTCTTTCCACCTTGTGGGATGATCTGGCCTGCAGCTCAAGTGGTCAGTCCTGGAAAATGCCTTTACCTGATAAGTCATCTCTCCATCTAATTCTGTGTAACATTTAGAGAAGGAAAAAGCCAAACAAAAACAAAGCCGAACAAAGAACAACCAAAAACCAAACCCAATTTTTCAACTAGTTACCTTAATTAGACATACACTTTTTTTTGTTAAACTAATCACTGTAGATTGGCCAGGTGGTGGTGGCAGCGGCAGCAATGTCCGGCTTTAATCCCAGCACTTGGGAGGCAGAGGCAGGTGGATCCCTGAGTTTGAAGCCAGCCAGGTCTTTGGATCAAGTTCTAGGACAGCCAGGGCTACACAGAGAAACCCTGTCTCAAAAGAGAGAGAGAGAACTCTATTTAGAGGTTTGATTTGATTGAACTTTGATCTTTGAAATTTTAATATCATATGGGCTGGAGAGATGGATCAGTGGTTAAAAGCACTGGTTGCTCTTCCAGAGGTCCTAAGTTCAATTCCCAGCAACTACATGGTGACCCACAACTATGTAGAATGAGATCTGGTGTCCACTTCTGGAGTGCAGGCCTACATGCAGGCAGAGCACTATATATATAATAAGTAAATAAACCTTAAAAATTAATATCATACATGCATCATCTTTAAGTCTTATCTTTTGCATGCCTTATATAACTTATTTGGACTTCCTGTCTTACTTAAGCTTTCTGATTTTGTGTTTATCTTTCTTTTTTGGGGATGGGGGTGTTGAGACAGGGTTTCTCTGTGTAGCCTTGGCTGTCCTGGAACTCTGCATACCAGGTTGGCCTCATACTCACAAGAGATGCACCTCCCTCTGCCTCCAGAGTGCTGGGATCAAAGGCACCAGGCATCACCACTGCCCTGCTTATCTTTCCTGTTTTTAATAACAACCAGCTATGATTTCTCAAAAATATGAGGAAACAGTCTACCTCATGACCCAGCAATACCACTGTTGGGTACATACCAAAAGACAATCAATCAAGCCAGGCAGTGGTGGCGCACGCCTTTAATCCCAGCACTCGGGAGGCAGAGGCAGGCGGATCTCTGTGAGTTCGAGTCCAGCCTGGTCTACAAGGGCTAGTTCCAGGACAGGCTCCAAAACCACAGAGAAACCCTGTCTCGAAAAACCAAAAAAAAACAAAAAACCAATAAATAAATAAATAAATAAATAAATAAAAAAGACGCTCAATCATACCACAAAAACATGTGCTCAACTATGTTCATAGCAGCATTATTTGTGATAGCCACAACCTGGAAACAACCTAGATGCCCCTCAACTGAAGAATGGATAAGGAAAATGTGGAAATGTGGTACATTTACACAGTGGAGTACTACACAGCAGAAAAAAATAATGACATCTTGAAATTTGCAGGCAAATAGATGTATCTAGAAAAAAAAATATTGAGTGAGGTAACCCAGACCCAGAAAGACAAATATAATATTGTCACTCATAAGTGGCTTTTAGACATAAAGCAAAGAAAAACTAGCTTATAGTCCACAAAACCCTGGAGAAACTAGACAACAAAGAGGACCCTAAGAGAGACATACATGGATCTACATAGGAAGGAGAAAAAGACAAGATCTCCTGAGTAAATTGGAAGTAAACTGGGGTCACAGGAGAAGGTAGAAAGGGAGATGGGTGGGAGAGAGTGGAGTAAAGAAAAAATGTATAGTTCAATAAAAAAAAAACAGCTGCCTTAACTCAGAAAAAAGTCTCATTCTATAGAAATCCAAAAAATTCTATAGTCTTATTCTTCTAGTGTTCTTTTCTCTTTTTTTATAGTTGGTTTTTCAAGGCAGGGTTTCACTGTAGCTTTGGAGACTGTTCTGGAACTAACTCTAGTAGACCAAGCTAGCCTTGAACTCACAGATAATGCCTCAAAATCAAAGGTTGATTGTGTTAGCCAGGATTCCAAAGAGAATCAATGGAGTGTGTGTATGTTGTGTGTGCATGCGTGCGTGCATGTGTGCATGTATGTATGTGTGTGAGAGAGAGAGAGAGACAGAGAGAGAGAAGAAATTATTACATCAGCTTTAAAACAATAACAACAACAGATTCAATGCAATGCCCATCAAAATCCCAGCAAAATTCTTCAAAGACCTCGAAAGAATGGTACTCAACTTCATATGGAAAAGCAAAAAACCCAGGATAGCCAAAACAATCCTGTACAATAAAAGAACTTCTGGAAACATCACAATCCCTGACTTCAAACTCTACTACAAAGCTACAGTACTGAAAACAGCCTGGTATTGGCATAAGAACAGACAGGAGGACCAATGGAACTGAATTGAAGACCCGGGTATCAATCCATACATCTTTGAACACCTGATTTTTGACAAGGAAGCAAAAAATATCAAATGGAAAAAAGGAAACATATTTAACAAGTGGTGCTGGCATAACTGGATATCAACATGTAGAAGAATGAAAATAGACCCATATCTATTACTATGCACAAAACTCAAGTCCAAATGGATCAAAGACCTCGATATAAAGCCAGCCACACTGAACCTTATAGAAGATAAAGTGGAAAGTACACTTGAACACATTGGCACAGGGATCCACTTCCTAAATATAACCCCAGCAGCACAGATACTGAGAGAAACCATTAATAAATGGGACCTCCTGACACTGAAAAGCTTCTGTAAATCAAAGGACATGGTCAACAAGAGAAACCAACAGCCTACAGAATGGGAAAAGATCTTCACTAACCCCACATCAGACAGAGGTGTGATCTCCAAAATATACAAAGAACTCAAGAAATTGGACACCAAAAGAACACATAATCCAATAAAAAAAAATAGAGTACAGACCTATACAGAACTCTCAACAGAGGAATCTAAAATGGCTGAAAGACACTTAAGGAAATGTTCAACATCCTTAGTCATCAGAGAAATGCAAATCAAAACAACTCTAAGATTCCATCTTACACCTATAAGAATGGCCAAGATCAAAAACACTGATGACAACTTATGCTGGAAAGGTTGTTGGAAAGGGGAACACTTCTGCATTGCTGGTGGGAATGCAAGCTGGTACAACCCCTTTGGATGTCAGTGTGGCGATTTCTCAGAAAATTAGGAAACAACCTTCCTAAAGACCCAGCAATACCACTTTTGGGTATATATCCAAAGGATGCTCAGTCATGCCACAAGGACATGTGCTCAACTATGTTCATAGCAGCTTTGTTTGTCATAGCCAGAACCTAAATGCCCCTTGACCAAAGAATGGATAAGGAAAATGTGGTACATTTACACAATGGAGTATTACACAGCATAAAAAAATAATGACAGCTTGAATTTTGCAGGAAAATGGATGGAGCTAGAAAATATTATTTTGAGTGAGGTAACCCAGACACAGAAAGACAATTATCACATGTACTCACTCATAGGTGGTTTTTAAATGTAAAGCAAAGAAAACCAGCCTACAACCCACAATCCCAGAGAACTTAGACAACAATGAGGAAACTAAGAGAGACTTACATAGATCTAATCTATATGGGAAGTAGAAAGTAGAAAAAGACAAACTCTCCTGAGTAAATTGGGAGCATGGGAACCTTGGGGAAGGGTTGAAGAGGGAAGAGGAGAGGCAGGGAGGGAAGAAGAGAAAAAAGTAGAGCTCAATAAATATCAATAAAAGAAAAAAGAAAAAACCAATAGCAACAGCAAATCACGTCTGAGAAGCTGAGAACCTAGCAGTGGGTCCCTAGGCCTGGATGACTGAACAGGGGGAGCAGTCCCATCATAGCTGTCTCCCACAGGGCGGTGGGAGAGCAATGACACACATGACAATCTGTAGTTACTCAGTCCAAAATCGAGGTGCCTTGGCAGTCCTAATCTGGTATTGGAAGCCAGGAAGGATCCTGGACAGCGGCTGGTCCTAGTCTAAGAGGGAGACAAGAAATGCTGGTTCTGTTATCGACAGAGGAATCAGAAGCAGCAGCAACAAAGACAGGGCAGATTTAACTGAGAGACGGCCAAAAAGGCCTTTGGAATTACCCTTTTTATGTGGGCTGCTACCAGAAGAAGTGCCTACAGTCAGGAAGGGCTTTCCCGCATCAGTCAGCAATCAGAATCCCATTTATATATTTATATGTTTGTTTGTTTGTTTGTTTATTTATTTATTTATTTACGTACTTACTTATTTTTTAAGACAGTGTTTCTCTGCCACTTTGGAGCCTGTCCTGGAACTTGCTTTGTAGACCAGGCTGGTCTCGAACTCACAGAGATCCACCTGTCTCTGCCTCCCAAGTACTGGGATTAAAGGCGTGCGCCACTACCATCTGGCCCAGAACACTTATTCAGGTAAGGTTCCCTACTCGGTGGTTCTAATGTGTGGCAATGTGACATTAAAACCAACCCTAATACTGATATAGGAAATGCATTGACCTTATCACAGGCAGTGTGAGCGCCTGAACACATCACAAAGCATACCCCTCCTTGAAAAACAGCACCTGAGTCAGATTAGCAGAAGACAGTACACATGAGGCAGGAGAAAGTGATCAGAGGTGTGCAAGAAGAAATTGCATTGTCTCAACCCAAGGACGATGCACCCTTACTCCTTACTGCAGGATGAAGAGAAAGGAAATCCAAGTGTAACTGGAAACACCAAAAGATGTCACTTGGGTCACCTTTAACCATCCTTCACCTTCCAGGATCTTGGTTTTACAAGTTGTTGACAGGCTAGGAGCCCAGGAGAGAACTCAAGGGGAGGGATGAAGGATGCCCAGGGTGCATCCCTCCCCCCCCCCCGGAAAGAGAAAGTATCCTACAGCATGGAGAAGGACAGATGGTTGCCCTATTGGAAAGGTGTTCAGATCACTTCCCGTGTTGTAAGACTTCTCTAGGGCTTTAAAGCTAAAACTGCTCTCAGGCCAGAGACTGTAATTTATCAAAGCTACTATGGCCAAGAGGTATTGAAAGAACAGATTTTTAAATTTGATCTCAAACTTCAAATAGAAAAGGTTAAGACTATAAACAAGACACTCAAATGGGGAGGAATCCTTGCATGGGCAAGACTTGGGACGGAGTGTTTTGTTTGCTAAGTGGACCCCAGGAAAAGGGTCAGGTAACAAGCACATGTCTTTGTGAGCCTTGGTTTATCCTTTTGGAGATGGGTAAACTTGGAGATTACAATTGAGATCCTAACATCTTAAAATCAGTGGCTCAGGGCAATAGACTCAGACCCAAGCCTAGTGGGGAGTTCCCAGTGCTGGGAATTTTGGCACATCAACCAGTGGACAAGGGTCCTGAAGAAACCAGAGACCTACCAGGAAATAGAGAACAGAATCTCTGGTGAGGGCAAGGGCCCAGAAATGGAGGAGGGTAAAACCCCAGGGGTCAGTCAAGAGCCAACAAAGAGGGGCCACTAGAAATCCAGCAATTGGCAAAATGTAGGGTCAGGGCAGGGAGGGAAATGGGAACATGTGGGACCTTCAAGGCTGGCAAGCTGGTAGGATGGGAGAACGGGGTGGGGTAGGAAGAGGAGTTGAATATGAACAGGAGATGAGTGTCAAAGGGAGGGACAGGTGAAGGTTTGACAGAGGTGACAGGTGACCTGAATGTTAGGGCCTGGCTTGCAAAGGATGGATAGATAGAGTAGAGGAGGCAGAGACAGGGAAAGGGACTCCTCATTGTGAGGAGGCAGTAGCAAAAGAGGGTTCTCAGCAGAGGCGGGCAGATTTCTGGGAGTCCAAGACCACTCTGGACAACAGAGTGAGTTCCAGGACTGTTGAGAGAGAGAGAGAGAGAAAAGAAAGAAAGAAAGAAAGAAAGAAAGAAAGAAAGAAAGAAAGAAAGAAAGAAAGAAAGAAAGAAAGGAAAAAGAAAAGAAAAGAAGGTGGCTTGGAAGGCAAATTAGGGGCAGGGTCAGATTTGAGAGGAGTGGGGTCAGATTTGGGGGCCTGACTGAAAGGATATTTGTAGAGGACCTGAGGGTCAGAGCAGGGTAAACAGAAAGGCTGGGGTGGAAATAGACAAAGGCTTGGATAGAAGGGATATTGGCCCGTTTTCTGGTACACTGGAGAAAGTTTTCAAGGTCCCCACGACAGTGGAAGTCAATGCACCCCGTCATGGGCAGCAGCTACCATACTGGAGGGAGAACCATGGTGGCCAGGCCCTGTGACAGCAGAACAATAGACATTGGGTTTAACAGAGCCTTCCGTCTCTGGGCTGGTGATGTTTGTAAAGAGCCGTGGCATGATAGAGGATTGCTGGTCTCTGACTGGGGAGGAATGAGAAAACAGATTCCCCCTCCCCCAGAAAGAAAGGCGCACTGGGCACTGGACCTGCTGGCATCACGGGAGGGGGCAGGGGTCAAAGGAACTAGGAGGATAGAGAGAAGAAGGAATAGAGCGGAGTTCTCACAGGCGGGGCCACCCCCTCACCCCGTGACCGCCAAGTGGAAGGTAGGAGGGGGAAAAGCTAGACAAGGAGCAGGTGACTCGGCTGTGACACGGGCTAGTAAAAAGGGGAAGGTCTAACGAGGGTCTCCGGCGTAACAGCGAGCTTGTCGTCTGCTTATGGGCTAGGATAGTTATAAGGCAGAAAAGGAGAGAGGTAGGAGCTGAATTTTTTTTCCTTTTTGGCCAGAGGTCAGCCTCTGCAAGGGGTAGGGCGTGCAATGGGCTGAAGAATGTCAGATGACCGAGAAGCATCTGTGTGGTGTGGTGTGGTGTGGTGGCCACGATTGGGATTGATGGGGGCAGAGAGGCAAGAATCTAGAAAAACAACCTGGAACAAAGTTAGTTTTAGTTTGGGGAATTATCATTGTTTAACTAAAACGGAGGGGCATTGCGAAACAGCGTGGCTGTTAGATTTCTGAGGTATCCTAAAGACGCAGAAGGCAGAGACCATAGTCTGAGCTCAACAAGTAAGATGGTGTTTATTAGCACACACAGCAAAAGGGGTGCCCTCTCCCGTGGGAAATGGAGGAGAAAAGGCTGACTGGGACCTTTTACAGGGGGGCAGTTGAGGAGCTTGGGAACAAGGATATTGTTGCAGCCATAGGAGTTATACAAGGCAGTCTGCAGTCTCTCCCTCATGAGACTGTTTGCCCAAGGCAAAGGCAGACCATTTTAGGACACAGATTGTCCCAACGTACAGTTCTTTCTGAGCTGACCATCCTGGTTAAGCAAGATCAACTATAATCTCATAGGAATTGGCCAGGCAGTGGTGACGCATGCCTTGAATCCCAGCACTCAGAAGGCAGAGGCAGGTGGGTCTCTGTGAGTTTAAGTCCAGCCTGGTCTACAGAGCTAGTTCCAGGACAGCTAGAACTATTACACACACACACACACACACACACACACACACACACACACACACACACACACACACACCAAAACCCTGTCTTGAAAAACAAAACAAAAACAAATAAACAAACAAAAACACCTTATAGGAATCTTATTTTTACAACCAAGGCACTTTATCATTCCAAACTCTAAAAGTATAGAAAAGAATGAAAGTGAAGGCATCAAAAGGAATGGGAACAGGGGCATCAACTCTTCCTTTCTTCCTTCCTTCCTTCCTTCCTTCCTTTTTTTTTTTTTTTTTTTTTTTGAGGCAGGGTTTCTCTGTCTTGGAACTAGCTCTTATAGACCAGGATGGCCTCAAACTCACAGAGATCCGCCTACCTCTGCCTCCCGAGAGCTGGGATTAAAGGTGTGCACCACCACCATCTGGCAATCCATTATGTATTCTTTTTTTTGTTTGTTTTTTTGTTTTTCGAGACAGGGTTTCTCTGTGGTTTTGGAGCCTGTCCTGGAACTAGCTCTTGTAGACCAGGCTGGTCTCGAACTCACAGAGACTGGGATTAAAGGCGTGCACCACCACCACCCGGCTCCATTATGTATTCTTAAATAAACTTTTGAGAAACACTAATGGGAGGGCTCTAAGAAGATGATTTGATTATAGAGCATAACTGAAGACTGCCCGGGAAGGTGGGGGAAGGGAAGTAGAGGCGAGAGACAGTGAGCCCGTGATAGGAAGTGGGGTATAGGGTTGATTCAGGGTGACAGTGACTCACTCCACTGCCAGGGGTGTTGCACTGAAGTGAGCTAGCAGAAGCAACAGGAGCTCCTCAGACGGGCCCCTTCCCCGTTTTTTTAGTTTTTAGCCTGTAAACCCAGAAAACCTTGTGGTCTTTGCTGGACAGTGATAGCCCACACCTTTAATCCCAGTACTCAGGAGGCAGAGGAGGAAGCAGATCTCTGAGTTTGAGGTCAGCCTGTTCTACAGAGCGAGTTCCAGGATAGCCATGGCTACACAGAGAAACCCTGCTTTGAAAAATTGGAAAAAAACAAAAGAGAGAGAAAGAAAACCCAAGGTCTCTATAATTAGGGCCTGACTGCATCTACCACATAGGAGGAATGACTGCTTCTCAGGTGAGCACCCAGTGACTACCTTGCTTAGCGCCTTTTTTCTTTCTTTCTTTCTTTCCTTATTTTTTTTTGGTTGTTTTTCAAGACAGGATTTCTCTGTGTAACCCTGGCTGTCCTGGAATTTGCTCTGTAGACCAGGCTGGCATCAAACTCAGAGATCCACTTACCTCTACCTTCCTAGTGCTGGGTGAGATTAAAGGTCTGTGCCACCACCACCTAGCTTCCTCTTTCTTTCTTTCTTTCTTTCTTTCTTTCTTTCTTTCTTTCTTTCTTCCTTCCTTCCTTCCTTCCTTCCTTCCTTCCTTCCTTTCCTCCCTCCCTCCTCCCTCCCTCCTTCCCTCCCTTCCTTTCTTCCTTTTTTCACATATGCTGCCTACAGAGCGGAGCAAGTTCCAGGACAACTGAGAACAGGGAAACCCTGTCTCAACAAACCAAAAAAGAAGAAGGCGGATCTCTGAGAGTCTCAACACAGCCTGGACTACGTACTGATTCCCATGACAGCCAGGGTTATACAGAAACCCTGTCTCTAAAAATATCAAAAGATGGGGGCTGTAGAGATTGTTTGGCAGTTAAGAGCAGTTACTGTTTCTCCAGAGGACCAGAATTGGGTTCCCAGCACCCATATCAGGGTTCCAGGGGATCCAGTGCCCTCTGTCCTCCTTGGGCACCATCCACACATGGTGCACAGAAACTCACATAGGCACATACACATAAATAAAAACAAGTTGGAAAACACACACACACACACACATATAAAACTAAGCCTCGTCAGCAGACGACAGACCACTATCTATAGGATGAAACTGTCCTCTATTTCTCTCAGATCTCCAACAGACAAATACAAAGCAAGCAAATTAATTTTTAAAACAACCATCAGCATCTCCCAACTATACATTTTAACTGATCAGTCTCCTTTTTCAGCATCCTACAGTCTCTGCACCATTGACAAAATAGTTCATGAATGACTGGGAAAGAAACAAAAATTGCTGGATGGTGGTGGTGCATGTCTTTAATCCCAGCACTTAGGAGGCAGAGGCAGGCGGATCTCTGTGAGTTCGAGGCCAGCCTGGTCTACAAAAGCTAGTTCCGGGACAGCTAGAACTGTTACACAGAGAAATCCTGTCTCAAAAAACAAAAACAAAAAGACATAAATATTAAAAGAAATAAACTTAAAAAAAAGTGGGGGTGGGGAGGTGAGGGTGGTCCTACAAAACTAGTTCCAGGATGCTGAGTTCCTCTCGAAAAACAGACAACAATCTTTCGTTCCTTTGTGTGTGTGTGTGTGTGTGTGTGTGTGTGTGTGGTGTGTGTGTTTGTGGTGTGTGCCTTTGTATGCGTGTGAGCGCTAGAGCAGGATGTTAGAGTCTTCCCCTGTAGTGCCCCTTACTGCTTTTTGGCAGCATCTTCTCCTGAACTAGATTTTGGGGTGATAGGCACATCCAGTCATGCCAAGGCTTTTACACAGGTGATGGAGATTCAAACTAGGGCCCCCATGTGTGGAGCAGGCACACTCCTATCCACTGAGCCATCCCCAAGTCTTGAAAAAAATCAAACTCTTAAACACGTTTTGGATATCTATCATGTACATTTTGAAATTTTAAACACTGAATTACAGTCACCATTTAACCTACAAGAACTTGCTTGTTCGTTCGTTTGTTTTGTTGTTGATTTTAGAGACAGGGTTCCTCTGTGTAGCCCTGGCTGTCCTAGAGCTCACTCTGTAGACCAAGCTGGCGTTGAGCTCAGAGAGCCGCCTACCTCTGCGTCCAGGGTGATGGGATTGAAGGTATGCACCATCACACCCGGCCACTTACACTACACTTTTAATCTATCAATATTTATTTTAAAAGTTATCTTGATTGCCCAAGAGCTCTAAGATGGAATAAACCAGTGGTTCCCCAGGTTATCAGAGGATCAGGAAGAACGCAGGTGAGCACAGGTTATCAGCTAACCTCTGGAGCTAAGTTTATGGCTCCCTGCGAATCTCACTCTTTCCTGTGCTGATGGAGCTAAGGTCATGGGAAACTGATGGAAAGTAGGGGTGTGGCTGGACAAGAGATAGGGACCCTTCAATTTTATAAACAGCAGCATTAAAATTAAACCCAGGACAATCATCCCATTCTGCCAACATCAAGGGCTGCTATTGGAGGAAGGAATCGCCACTGAATTCATAATAATAACTTTTCCTTTTGTTTTTGTTTTGGGAGACAGGGTTTCTATGTGTAATAGCTCTGGCTATCCTGGAACTGGCTTTATAAA
Source organism: Microtus ochrogaster (assembly GCF_000317375.1). Taxonomy (NCBI): domain Eukaryota; kingdom Metazoa; phylum Chordata; class Mammalia; order Rodentia; family Cricetidae; genus Microtus; species Microtus ochrogaster. The sequence goes on from NC_022010.1 coordinate 41,804,350, forward strand.
CCCAGACTGGCCTTGAACTCACAGAGATCTGCCTGCCTCTGCCTCCTGAGTGCTGAGATTAAAGGCATGCACCACCATTACCTGGCTTATTTTCATTTTTTAAAATATATTTATACTAGTTTAGCCTGGTGGTGGTAGTGCAGGCCTTTGAACCCAGCACTCAGGAGGCAGAGGCAGGAGGATCTCTGTGAGTTTCAGCACAGCCCGATCTACAGAGAGGGTTCCAGGACAGTCAGGGCTACAAAGAGAAATGCTGTCTCAAAACAAAACAAGGATACATCTGTGATAGGAGCCAATAAATATGGCACCGAGGTTTCTGGCTTTAAGGAGATCCCAATGATTGAGAGAAGAAAAACAAATCCCACTATTATCTGAGTCAATGGCCCTGCTCAAGCTTTCAGTTCAAGGGCAGGAGTTAAGCAAGGCTTCATTCAGGGCTGTAGTTATGCTCACATCAACACCTCCAAGGCAATTAGAGAATTTAAAGTTGGTTTCCAAATTAGGCTCCTTTGGTCCCCAAACTGCCTGGAATACCTTCCAGACTGCAGGGGTGGGAGCTAAAGGCCTCCTGGGATGGTAGCCTGGTGTCCTGCAGAGGGAATCCATCCCATAACACAAACCAGGCCATGTGAAGCCTGGCCAAGTCAGTGTCCTTGCACTTCTCAGGAAGTGGCCTGGGATGACAGGCTGAAGTACCGAAACAGGATATGCCAATGTTCTGTTTCCTTTTGGAAAGTTGCCACTCGCCCCAAGAGCATGAAGATATCAGACTCTGCTGGATGTCAAACATCAGCAGCTCCGACCTCATGACAGTCTCCCGCTTCAGGGCCTCTGATCTAAAGACACTGCTTCCCAACAGAGCTTCTTTGACTTGAACCTAGGCCCATGGGTACTCCATTCAAAAACCACTTACTGAAAACCTAGAGATGCCGGGCAGTGGTGGCGCACGCCTTTAATCCCAGCACTCAGGAGGCAGAGGCAGGTGGATCTCTGTGAGTTTGAGACCAGCCTGGTCTACAAAAGCTAGTTCCAGGACAGGCTCCAAAACTACAGAGAAACCCTGTCTCAAAAAGAAAGAAAGAAAGAAAGAAAGAAAGAAAGAAAGAAAGAAAGAAAGAAAGAAA
>NC_022010.1:41805573-41813789 GCF_000317375.1 Microtus ochrogaster
AAGGAAGGAAGGAAGGAAGGAAGGAAGGAAGGAAGGAAGGAAGGAAAAGAAAACCTAGAGACTGGAAAGACTGTTCCTTAAACCTGCCAAGAACGGAAGCAGACGACACAGGCTGTAGGAGACCAGACTTGGAAAGCAGGCTGTTAGGCTGTCTTTGGGGCAGGTTGAATTTAAGTGGGTCAGGGTCACGCAGGCACCTGAGGGGAAGGCAGGCTCTGGAACTTAGAGACGCAAGGGTCAGAGAAAAATCCCGTGAGCCTCAGAGATCTGAGTGGGAGGTGCGGTGTCTGGTCTTCAGCTCATCACATACCTTCCCTTAGGTGAAGCGTGGTGTCTGTACAGCTCAGGGCTAGTTTGTTTCTACAAAAGCTCTTGGGAGCAGGTCATTATAGAAGATTGTAGTGAGCCTTCTATCCTGGCCATGTGTCTGTGACCTCTGCTCACGGAAGAAGAATGCCTCTCTTAATATTTTAAATGCTCTTGATGCTGGACAAGAATGTCAACCTTGGAAAGACCTCTCCCCTGTAGGCACCTGATGGACACATCATCAGCGAGAGAGCTGGAGGGTTGCTCAGGAGAAACTCTTGATTACGACAGCTCAACAGAGCCTGCTGCAGCCGCACAGTAGATAGCTGACAGACATTTTATCAAAGCCCCGATGAACAAGGGGAGAAGGATGGGTGTGTGGCAATGAAGGCACAGCCACTCTCAGGCATAGAGTCTATTCTGTGAACAGGTGGAAAATGAGAGGCATCCCTGAGTCAGGAAGTAGGGGCTGCACAGATCGCTCCAGAGCAAACACAGGCCTAGGACCAGGGTGAGACAGTACAGTCCTGACAGAGGGAGTGGATGCTGTTCACACCAGCACTGGGTAGGAACCCTCTGCCAGTCAGGCCTCAACACAAGTCTGGATCCAGCCCAGTGACTGTGCCCAGCATCCAAAGGCTGGACCTTCAGAAGCTAACTGCCCAGAGATATTCAGATAGACTGGGGTGCTAAAAGTCTGGGTGGGCCAGAAAGATGCTGACTAGAGTCTCATGAAGAGATAATTGGTGAGCCTGTTCTAGGCAAGAGATGAAGAGATGATTGGTGGGTTCTAAACACCACCCTCCCTGAACTCACAATGCATTCTGCTTCCCGAGTGCCGGGATTAAAGGCAAGGCGTGTGTGCACTGCTGCTGCCCAGCTGAGAGACCTCGCTTCGAATCAGAGACCTGGAAAAGAAGAAGTGGGCCAAGTCTAGTGCCAGACTCAAGGATCTGACCAGGCCCTCATTGGAAGTTCTCCAAATACGTCCTTCGGGATCCGCTTCCTTCTTGTCTTGTGACTATATAAGTGGGTAGGAGCAGGGGAAATCGTGATTTTAGTATTTGTTTCCCAGTAAGATTTTTGTTGTTACTTTTTGTTTCTTTGAGATTGGGACACTGATGGTATTTGCTTTAGAAAAATCTTGCCCTAGCTCTAGCCATGGCCTGTTTGCAGGAGCGCTTCCAGCGTGGAGCTGTGGAGACCAGGTAGCTAGTCAAAGAGCAGCCCTTCCCAGGGCACGTGATAGAGTTCGCTGGCTGCTCCTCTGGTTTGTAGCTTCAGAAGCTTCATTTTATTAGCACATTCAAGGTTATCAAGAAGTCTGTTAGCCAAGGGCATGGGGCATTGATTTGGAAGGCCACTCACTTTATTTGTGCAGAGCAAGAACCAGTCTGTTCTTCAGACTGGTATCTAGTGTCTTCTCAGGAGGGAGAATCCTCACAAGAATTAGGAAGGTGGATTGCTGGGTAATCAGTAGAGTACTGGCTGGTCTGAAGGCTGCTTGATTTAACTTTGGGTGGGGTAGCCTCAGGAACTGTCAGCGTCATCAAAAGATATTGTAGGACAATAGACCGCACAGCTACAAAAAATTTAACTGCCAGGCAGATACCAGCTGGTAAGCTGGCCACACAGAGCCCTATCTGTGGGGAGGAGAAGGAGCAGCTAATATAATTTCCTTCCCCTGCAGTCCAGCAGCCCAGCTGGTTAGAAATGCAAAGTCATCCCCCACCCCCTTATCCTTCTAAATCAGAATCTGCACACACATTAAAGTTTAAGGCGTTCTGGGCCGGAGTCAAGGCTCCCAGAGAAAGGCACTTTTATCCTAACTCCACAGGGGAGCAGGGAAATCTGCTGTCTCTTGACGTCAAGGTGAGAGAGCTCCATCTTAGCCCCACAGGAGACTGACTGGAATGAAGAGGGGGGTGGGGCTCAGCAGGTTGTGCTTCCCCCCCCCCCCCCCCGAGAATTCTCTCTCTTCAGCTCTTGCTGCTGTTATTGCTCACAGTAACTCCTGGATTTGACTTTATTATAGAAGCGAGGGATATAAATAAAGATCCAGATCTCACTGGAACCCAGTTTCAGAAGCAACAAACCTGTTCTTGTTCTGCTTTACCTTTTCCTTTTCCTTTTTTTCTTCCTTGAGGAGAGTGTTTTTTTCGAGACAGGGTCTCACTAGCCCTGGCTGTCTTGGAATCCACTCTATAGACCAGGTTGGCCTCGAACTCACAGAAACACCCTTACCTCTGTCTCCCAAGTGCTAGAATTAAAGGTTTGTGCCTCTTTACCTGACCCAGAAGCAATAAGCTTTAGTTTTTAAGATGACTTATTATTTTTTTTTGTGTGTGTGTGCATTGTTGTTTTGCCTGCATGTATGTCTGTGTGAGGGAGTCAGATGCCATGGAACTGGAGTAACCTGTGGGTGTAATATGTAGGTGCAGAGAATTGGGTCCTGGTTTTCTGGAAGAGCAGCCAGTGTTCTTAACCTGTCCCCAGAAGCAGTACTCTTATGCAAGCTTGGAGTTGTGCTGTCATGTATATATATATATTTTAGACAGGGTTTATCTGTAGCTTTTGGAGCCTGTCCTGTAACTAGCTCTTCCAGACCAGGCTGGCCTCGAACTCCCAGAGATCCGCCTGCCTCTGCCTCCTGAGTGCTGGGATTAAAGGATGCACCACCACCTCCCGGCTCATGCTTATACTTTAGGTTATCTGTCTTTAACCATGGTTTCTTAGGCAGCATGGAGCTTCATCTCATTAGTTAAGCTGATTATAAATCCCTCTGCAGAGGAGACCACTTCTAGGGGAGCATTTGGGAAAGTTAGTCTAGGCACACTTTTGACCTAGTCACTTGGGGTTTTTTTTATTTGTTTGTTTGTTTGTTGTTTTTGATTTTTCAAGACAGGGTTTCTCTGTAGCTTTGGAACCTATCCTGGAACAAGCTCTATAGACCAGGCTGGCCTCGAACTCACAGAGATCCACCTGTTACTGCTTCCATATTGCTGGGATTAAAAGCGTGTGCCACCACGGCCCGGCTTCATTTGGGGTTTTTTTAAAATTGTTGTTGTTTAGATTTGTTTTTAGGAGGAGCTTAATTGTGACTCTGTCATCAAAATCCTAAGACAGACAGGAGCATATAAATCCTTCTCCGGTGGAAACAAAGCTTCAATCTTTTTTTTAAGGGGGGTGGAGTGGGGGACAGGGTTTCTTGCTGTAACCCTAATGTCCTGGAACTCACTCTGGAGACCAGGCTGAGATCTGCCTGCCTCTGCCTTCGAAGTGTTGGGATTAAAGGAAAGCTTCAATCTTTTGTCTTCCAAATTAGTTTAAATAATTCAGTGCCTGCTATGCAGTGAAAACCAGTTCTAAGACAGAATCTCAAAACTTCAAAGACTCTGGGCTCTACTATTAAAAGCTCCCGTCACAGGTAGACAATGATCCTATCATCTTCATCTATAAAATGGGTTGGCTTCCCTCCCAACTTACAGAATTGTCGGAGGCCAAATAAGAGGACAGAGACAAGCGCTAGCTCTGAGCCTGCATAGTCCAGGGACTCGGAGGCCTCGGGACCCCGGCCACGGAATTCTCCTCTACCCACATTTATGACTCAGGTGACATGAACCGGAGGGAGCCAGCCCAGCCCTCCCAGATGTGACCACCATAAAGTTGCCTCCTTGACCACATTTCCATGTCTAAGAAATGAAAGTTTGGGCAGAACCATTTTCCAAACAGGAAAATTTTGTCTACTGTGCATATTAGGTCAAGAAAAACCAAAAAAATTCTGATGATTTGGTGTTTTTCCTGCACATTGAATTTGCTGACTTGGGATTTTTATTCCTTGTGATATATATATAAATTTTAATCAAACTCTTGCAATCAGGATTGGCAGCAGGCACCTTTAACCACTGAGCCACCCTGCTGAGCCAAGTGGCTTCTTTCTTTCTACATTTATTCAATTTTCCCAAGATATCAACATTTCCAATGTTCTTTTCAAAGGCCTCTTCTTAATCTAAACAAACATAAATATAAAAACCCCTCTCAGTTTAATTAGTGCTTGACCATATGATACAAGTTTATCAAAAACATTAGGACATCAGATTTTAGTTATGGAGGCAGGAAAATTCAGACAGACAAAAGAGCAGATGAAAATATGAGATGCCAAATTGACTCACTGATGTTTGAGAAACAAAATTAATGTAATTCTTTTGGTTTATTAGGTGTCCTCAATATACAGACCCTGGGAGTGTAAAAAAATCAGCTGTCCGAAACAGAAATGGGGTTTTATGAGGCTGTCAAATGGGGCCATCTGCAGAGTTACATGGCAGGGTCGAGCTTTCCAGGATATATCTGGGATTGCCCTTCAATATAAATATGAATGCATTTTGAAAATGAAATTGAATCTGGGGGGATCTTACAGATACGGAACTCCCTCAAATTGTCCCACTCAAGTTGAAGGGACTCATGGCAAACTTGGCTATGGCAGGCCTTGCCCTTCTCCCTAATTCCCTCTGCCTTGCTAAAAATCTTTAGATTACATTCCTAAAGCTAGCCACCAAGGTCTAGTCCCTTATTTGGCTACTTCCTCCTCCTGAGGTTGGCAACCAAGGATTAGCTATCAGAGTTTTGAGTGGAGCAAGCAAAAGCTTCCTTTGACTCACTCACTTAACATGCCCAGTTAAAATTAACAGCATCCTAACACACAGTTTCCCCTTTTATAAACTGTCATTTTCCTATGGGCCATGTCTGCCTCCTCTCCATCCTGAGGAGTCCTTTGTACCCCAAGTCTCCTCTATTTCTTGTTCTCTCTTTTTTTGTGTGTGTGTGTGGGGGATTTTGAGACAAGGTTTCTCTGTAGCTCTGGAGTCTGTCCTGGAACTCACTCTGCAGACCAGGCAGAACTCATAGAGTTCCACCTGTCTCTGCCTCCCAAGTGTTGGGATTAAAGGAGAGCTCCACCACGGCCTGGCTCTGTCTTTGTCTCTTATTCCCTGCCCTCTGTCCCTCTGGGGCAAATACATCTCCCAATGCTGATGGTCTTGGGGTGTCCTGGGCCGATCCTGATCCCTTCACAAGTGGTCCGTGCAGCCCTGTGACTGAGAAGTCAGGAGGAAAATATGTGGTGCTGAAGTCTAGGTCATGATTGGGTCTGTGGGGAGCTGGAGTGTGGAGTTTGAGAAGCTGGGTGGCTTAGCTTTGAGTTCTGGTTATTTCAGTTTAGGCAGATTGTTCAGCTTCTGTATAATGCCAGTTGCCAGGCTGAAACAGGTTTTTTCTTCTGGGACACCAACCAGCTCCCAAATCATGACACGGAGACTTCTTATTACTTATGAATGTTTGCCCTTCTCTTAGCTCTTTTAACCTAACCTGTTTCTCTTCATCTATGTTTTGCCTGGGGGCTTTTTACCTTTCTTTCCTTCTGTATATCTTCCTTTCACTGCTTCCTGTGTCTGGCTGGAAGCTGCCTGGCTTCTGGCCCTGGGCTTGTCCCTCTCTTTCTCTCTTATTCTTACCTCCTTCTCTCTTGAGCCTAGATTTGCCTCTCAGTTCTTCTCTCTGCCAGCTAGCCTTACCTAATCTTTCCCATCTAGCTATTCAGCTTTTTGTTAGCTCCATCAGGCGGGTAAGATGAAACAGCAACAAAATCTTTTCGCAATTAAACAAAGGCAGCATAAACAAATGTAACACATCTTTGCCTAGTTAAAATAATATTCCACAATACTGTGCCTGGAAAATGGTCGTGATATCAGTTTTAATTTCTAAGGATTTTGATGAGGGTTATATGAACTAGTCTGTTTAAGACCTTATGAAGCCAGCACAAGCTATATGCTTGAGAAATTTTAACTATTGTCCCATTGTTTTTTTGTTTTGTTTTATGATACAGGGTTTCTCTGTGTAGTCCTGGCTGCCTTGGAACTCACTCTGTAAATCAGGCTGGCCTTGAACTCACAGAGACCCACCAAACTATTGTCCTTTACGGAAAGGTTGTTTGTTCGGTTGGAATCTCCAGCTTGCCCATGAATGATCCCAGTATGTCCCATTCCCCTCTCTCTCTCTCTCTCTCTCTCTCTCTCTCTCTCTCTCTCTCTCTCTCTGCCTCTCCAAATCCTTCCCACTCAGCAAATCTCCAAACAAAAAGAAGGCACCTTGGACATAAATCCAGCTTGTGGTGGACACATCATAATCCCTTACCTATAACCTATATAAGCTCCCTGCTTTAGTCCAGGTGTGCAGCTTCTCTGGCCTCAATCTCTGGGACTGGAGAGCTCACCCGGGAGTTCCTTTGCTCAAATAAGACCCATGAGATCAGGTGTGGTGGTACATGCCTTTAATTCTAACATTCAACCGGCAGATACAGGTCCATGTCTGTGAGTTCAAGGTCAGCATGATCCACAAACTGGGTTTTAGAACAGCCTGGGCCACACAGTAAGATCCTGTGTCAAATAATTAAACAAATGTGCCTCCTTTGAACTCTGCTGGTGGCCAACTATGGCTGTAGTACTTACAACGAAAGAATGATGGCCCTGTTCCTTCTGAAAAGAGCAGTAGTGCCAGGCCTCTAAAAGTGGCCAGAAGCCTGGGAGATACTGAACCACAGCCACCATGGTTGGTTTTCACTGCCTGTTTGCCTGGATTTAGAGTCGCCTAGAAGAGAGTGTCTGTGAGGACACTTCAGAGCACTAACCAAGGAGGAAGACCCATCCTGAGCATGGCTGGTGACCCAGGAAGAATGAAAGGGAAGGGAGCTGATGAGATGGCCCAGTAGGAAAGACACTTGCTGCTTCTCCTGATCATCTGAATTTGCTCTTAGAGTCCCACATAGTGGGAGGAGAGAGAACCAACCCCTGCAAGCTGTCCGCTGCTGTGGAACATGTGTGCCTCCTCCAACAGAGAATAAATGAGTAGCGTGTGATAATTTTTCGGCGGGAGACAAAGAGAAAGCTAGAAGAGCCTGGAATTCTCTGCGTCCTGGCCTGCCATGATGTGAGGAGGCCACAGTGCTGTGCCTTCCCTCCCACGATGCACTGAAGTCTCTCACCAGGAGCCAATACACATCTTTCCTGTTGTATGTCCTTCAGGTCCTCTGGCTGCAGCAGCGAGAAGAGCTAAGCAGAAGAGAAGGAAGTCTGTCTAGGGACAGCGAAGCAGTCTTCAGACACCATTTAATTTACTGAAAGTAGAAGAGGGAATACAGCTCAGGGCAGCTAAGAGCCGTTTTCCGTCTGTGTTGGTTAACGTCTCTGCGGTTGTGACAACTTACCTAAGAACAACTAAAAGACGACCTGCTTTAGCTCCCACCTGCAGTCTTTCTGGGACTATGCTGAAGGAGCACAGTCATGGCCAAAGGCCACAGTGGGGTGAAGCTGGTCACCCTACAGTTACCAGAAAGCAGAGAGTCACCCCTAGTGACCTTCCTCTAACTAGCCTCTCTTCCTAATAGCTGGTTCAGCTCTGAACACCAAGTTTTCCGCCCCAACCCCCATAATAAGTTTCTCAGCTGATGCAGTAAGCCTGGTCAAGCTGAATTGAAAAAGTATAAAACAGGTTGTTTGAGCAAAGCAACTCCCAGATGAGTTCTCCAGACCCAGAGATGAAGGCTGGAGAAGCTGAACCCCCTTCCCCTCCCCAGAACTAAGCCCCCCTCTACTCCCCAACTAAAGCAGGGAGACTTTATAGGTTGTAGGTGAGGGGTGACGAAAGGTTTGCCACAGGCTGGGTTTGTGTCCAAGGATGGTCAAAAGCCGAGCGCTTAGGTGGGGACTTGGATGATTGGCAGCTTCAGGGGAGGAAGCTGCAGGAGCTGCCAAGAATGTGGGAATGGGCATTTTGATGCCTTTGCTTTGTTCCCAGACTCTCTGAGCAGACAGGGTTTGGAGAGACAGAGAGAGAGAGAGAGAGAGAGAGAGAGAGAG
>NC_022010.1:41813889-41826826 GCF_000317375.1 Microtus ochrogaster
GAGAGAAACAGAGAGAGAAACAGAGAGAGAAACAGAGAGAGAAACAGAGAGAGAAACAGAGAGAGAAACAGAGAGAGAGAGAAACAGAGAGAGAGAGAAACAGAGAGAGAGAAACAGAGAGAAAGAGAGAGAGAAAGAGAGAGAGAGAAGTGGGGCTTTCTGGGGTTGTGAAATAAACAAACATATGAATAGATTCATCCATTAATGAACTTGATACACTCTCCAACTGCCTGGCAATAGTGCTGTCAGCCAGAGACCAGGCCTCCAACACAAGGCCCACCCCCTCTTTGCGGTGGAGCACTTCATATTTAAGTTCAAACTACCCAAGGTTCTGGGAAGAGTTGTCTCTTCAGCAATTATAGATTTACTCATTGGAGATGAGAGAGAGAGACAGACTCTAGCCACTCGTTTGGATGAAGTAGTAAGGAATTTAACTTTCTTTCCTTTTTTTTTCCTCTTTTTTTTTTTTTGGTTTTTCGAGACAGGGTTTCTCTGTAGCTTTGGAGCCTGTGCTTTGTAGACCAGGCTGTTCTTGAACTCACAGAGATCCACCTGTCTCTGCCTCCCAAGTGCTCGGATTAAAGCACGCACCATTATTGCCCAGAGAATTTAGCTTTCCTTTACAGAGCACTTACTAAGGTAAAAGCCAACACACGAGTTAACGTTGCTTCCAAACTGAAAATTCTATTATGATATTAGTTCTGTTTTTCTCAAGTATAACTAAATCTCATGCCCTATATCTTCACATCATTATATTAGTTGGTATAAACATCCTTATAATTAACTAAAAGTTAATTGCCTTCCTTTCCCCCAACTAAATAACCTTGGGCTTTGCTGTAAAGTGGGGCAGACTCCTTGCTATTAGTCTGGATATTGCTTCTGTTCCATCATCTTGCGTGTGTTTACCTTTTGCCCTAGGGAAACAAGACTATAATATGGTCATTAGTATAAGGACTGGGAAATGAAAGGTTCCAAGTTAACGTCGGAAGGAGAAAAAAGTTGGGGAAACAGTACCACCCTCAAGAGCATGAGTTGATGACCACACCCCTTCTTTGGACCTCATCCTGCTCCCAAAGCAGCAGAGTTTCATATTTTATGAGTCTGGATCTAAAGTTATTTCCCTTTGCTCCGATTCTGTGGAAATGAAAAAGGAGCCAGCATGCTACCCCGGCGCCGTGGTCAGAACTCCCTGTGGGTGAGAGCGGTCTAGAGGTCTCTGGGAAGACCTGCTTTGCCATCACCAGCCAAATCGTGTGTCTTGAGAGGCTCTCAAAAGGCTTCCTGCATCTGTGCTTTCTGCCTCAGCCTCCAACTCAAAAACCCAAGTCAATATTTGTTCAAGTGCAGGGTGCTGGAGACTGAAAGCAGTGGGCAGAGGACCAGGCAGAAACCTTCACTTTGAGTAAGTCCTTTATTCTGCTCACTGGGAAGGATTGTTCCTGAGAAAGAAGGCCTTGGACCACCTCCTGAGGTTGTCATCCACAGGCCACACAGCCCACCAGGAAATCAACCGGATGGGTTGAAAGCAGCATTTTTAAAATCTTGGTCTTGAAGAGCGTAGAAAACTTCAGTATGTATGTACATAGTTGAGTGTTGTCATGAACTTTTATTTCAGTTTCATGGTACCCATACACACACACACACGCACACGCACACACACACACACACACACACACACACACACGTTGGGAGAGAAAATGGCATTGTTCCATGGAGTATAGTTAAAAATGTTTGAGAAAGATTGATCAAAAGGGCTCTACCACTGATTTGAACTGCATGTAGTACTCCATAAGGAACATTTATTTGGAGGACAGACAAATGGTATTTCTGTTTGGTTGGGTTGGGTTTTATGGAGGGGCAAGGAGGAGTTGAGGCAGGGTCTCACTATGTAGCCCTGGTTGTCCTGGAATTCACTATATAGACCAGACTGGCCTTGAACTCTGAGATGGGCCTGCCTCTGCCTCAGCGCTGGGACTAAAGTGCACATCACCACACCCAGACTGGTTTTTTTTTTTAATGTAATAAAATATACACAACATAAACAGATTTGTTTTAAACCTCAAAGCTAGGCCAGACATGGTGGCACATGCTTTTAATCCCAGTACTTGGGAGGGAGGCAAGGCTGGGGATCTCTGTAAACTTCAGGACAGCCAGAGCTATGCAGGATTCTGTCTCACAAAACCAAACCAACCAACCAACCAACCAACCAACCAACCAACCAATCAAAACAAAACAACTCAACAAATCAAGCAAACAAAAGCTCGCAAGCCTCTTCCCATCTGTGTGCCATCACCCGACAGACAGATCTTTGTTCTCAGTGACCCCCGCCCCCCAATTTTGCTGCTTTCTGGTGCCTAGTCGGCAGTTCACACGAGATATGTGTTATGACTTTGCTCTTGTAGGGAAACAGCAAAGGCTCTTTTTTAGAGCTGGGACCGAGGAGGACAAAGTGTTTGGATGAAAGCATCATCCCAGGCCCTGGCACCTACCCTTGGAGCAGGAAGCTTCATTTCAAGCCCCTTCCCCTAGGAGTCTCCTTGGTCCAGACTCCACCTCCCGGAAAGTGTGCCAAGCAGAGACTCCTCCCTCCCCAGGGAGGGTCAGGACCACTCCCCAGGGAGGGTCAGGACCACTCCCACAGGCTATTTAGGCTGCCGCCCAGGAAAGGAACACGTGGTCTCTCCTCCATCTCCCCCTCGCCATGCTTTCCAGGTATCACCCCAGAGAGCTGCTTTAAACATGGGCATCTTTTATTCGGTCTAATTTGGTCTGATTGGAACTATTTGTGTCAGCGGAGAGGCTCGTCTTAAGAAATATACCTAACCGAAAATAGTTTCATTCAGTTTTACTTTTACATTAAAAACATTGGGACTAGCCAGGTGTGGTGATTCTTGCCATTATCCCATCATTCAGATGCAGAGACAGGAGGATTGCTGAGTTTGAAGCCAGCCCAGTCTACATAGTTAATTACAAGACAACCGGGGCTAAAAAGAAAGACACTGTCTCAAGCAAAAATAAAATAAGTAAAAATAAAAGCATCCGGGGGCTGGAGTGGGGGCTCAGTGGTTAAGAGCACTTTCCGCTCTTCTAGAGGCCCTGAGTTCAATTCCCAGCAACCACATGGTGGCTCACAACCATCTGTAATGAGATCTGGCGCCCTCCTCTGGTGTGTCGGCATACATGGAGGCAGAATGTTGTATATATAATAAATAAATAAATCTTTAAAACAAATAAATAAATAAATAAAAGCATCCTTTCTGGCCCCCCTTTGTACCAGACACACATTGACGAAATCTACGTCATCATTTGGAACAAAACAGAACCTCAGCTGAGCCTCTGGGAAAACAGCACAAGCCTTTCAGTTGGTGCAGTTGGCTGTCAGACTAAGTCTCACTTTTATTTTTTGTTCACATTCAACATTTGTATGCTGTTTTTAAAATTAAATTTATATTTAACCCATAAACAAAAACATAAAAAGTGATGCTTTGATACATTTACACAGTGTATAATATTTATTTGTTTGTTTGTTTATTAATTTATTTATTTTGTTTTTTGGAACAGGGTTTCTCTATGTAACAGTCCTGGCTGTCCTAGAACTCACTGGATCAGGCTGCCTCTGTCTACCAAGTGCTGGGATTAAAGGTGTGGGCCACCTGGCCAGTGTGTAATGTTTAAATCAATTTAAACATATTTTTTTTCCTTTCGTAAAACATTCAAAATCTTTTCTAGAAGCTTATGTGTCCTTGACTAGCTTTGAATTTCCTATGTAGCCCAGGCTGGTCTGGAACTTGAAATTATTGTTATTACATGAACCTTACTATGAGAGATCACAGTAGAACCCCTTGCTCCTGTGCTTTCTTGAAATATTTTCTCATGCGTATATATGTTCATATATGTGTCTAGATGCACATGCACATGTGTGTATATGGGTGCAAAGGCCAGAGATGCAGCTCTGCTCCCAAGGGCTGGATTTACAGATAGACCACATGCTCGCCCAGCTTTCAGGGGGTTCTAGGAATCTGAACTCAGTTTCGTCTCCCCAGCCCTCTTGAACCTCAGTTCTTTCTGATCAACATTTCCCCACGCCCTTTACTCTTCCCAGACTCAGGTAACCACCATTCTACTCCCAATTTCCATATATGTTGTTGGAAATGATAGGATTTCATTTTTGTTGCTGTTGTTTTGTTTGTATTTGGTTTTTGGTTTTTCGAGACAGGGTTTCTCTGTAGCTTTGATGCCTGTCCTGGAACTAGCTCTTATAGACCAGGCTGACCTGGAACTCACCGAGATCCGCCTGCCTCTGCCTCCCGAGTACTGGAATTAAGGGCATGTGCTGTTACTGCCCAGCTCCCCGCCCTGCTCTTTACGTCTCTTTTTCCACTGTGTAGCATTACTCAATATATAATAATGCTGTTACCTTGGTCAACACAAAACACAGCTGTCTTCAAAGAGAAAAGAGTGATTCTTGAACCAAATATGAATGACCACGGTCCAAGGAGCACAGATTCTATTGTCCCGAATAACACAATTCCTCTGAGAACAATTCCATGTTTTATAGTTACCAAACAACAACAAAGGAATAAATGAAAGCATTTTTCTCCAAACACATTGATGGTAACAGTGGATTTTTTAAAAATTCACTTCCTTTAAAAATTCTTTTTTGAGATTTTGAGTATTTACTGTGTTTTTATGTATGGGTGTTTTGCCCGTATGCTGTATGTACCATCTGAGTGTCTGGTGCCAGAGGAATTTAGAAGATCAGATCTCCTAAATGTCCTATCATTTGACTGGAGTTAGGGACACCTTGAGGGTGCTAAGAACTGAACGAGGGTCTCTGCAAGAGCAACAATTGCTCTCAACCACTGAGTCATGTCTCCAGCCCCATTTAGAAAGTAGTTATTGTTTCTGGTGTTTTGCCCGCATGTGTGTCTGTACTATGAGGAGGTCAGGAGAGGGCATTGGCTCCTCCAGCACTGGAGGCACGGATTGGTGTGGGCCTCTGTGGAAACAAACACTGGGAATCAAACAAGGGTCCTCTGGAGGAGGAGAGGCCAGTGCTCTTAGCAGCTGAACCAACTCTCTCTCACCCATGAATTCAAGGCCAGCCTGGTCTACAGAGTGAGTTCCAGGACAGCCAGGACTACACACGGAAACCCTGCCTCCAGAAAACCACAAAACAAAACCAAACGACCACCACCAACAAAAACCCTAAAAAAAACCCCAACCCAACAAGAACAACAACAACAAAAAAACATTAATTGCAATTTCATAGAAACGAATGGCAATGAACGTTTCCTAAGTCATTCTTGTGACAAGGGTATAAATTTCACCTCCGGACTTGGGTGCAGTTCAGTTGGTAGAGTGCTCACCCACCAACCAGGAGGCCCTGGTTCCCATCTTCAGCACCCTAGGTGTGGTAATGTCTGCTTGCAACCCCAGCACCTGAAAGATATGGAGCCTGGAGGATCAGAAGTTCAAGACCAGCCTGGGCTCTGTAAGACCTAGGCCTTTTGTTTTGTTTTGTTTTGTTTTGTTTTTGTTATTCTGGCTGTCCCGGGGTTCTCAATAGACCAGGCTGGCCTAGAATTCAGAGATTAGCTTGCCTCTGCCCCTGGAGCGTTGGTATTAAAGGCTTTTAAAGTCGTGCAACCCCACGCCTGGTTAATAAATTTCAAAGAGATCCCCCAATGACCAGCCCAAGAATTTAGTCTTCTACCAATTCGTAGTGGTGCTCCGGATTATAAAATTATATACTTCAGGAGTAGTACAGTTCGGACATGAATGTAAAGGGGCCAGCAGTCAGCAAACCCTAAATAACTTGCTGCACTTTAGGGCAGATGAAGCAGAGGCTGGGAAGTAGCACTTTAAAAAAAAAAAAAAAGGCATTTCCAGGGACCCTAAGGGCTCCACCAGGGAGTCCTTTATCTGCAATCCTTTCGTGGTCTAGAACACCCTCCCTTTGTAGTTCTTTGTACACTAATCTCAGACTGGACAGTAAATTATAGATAGGAGGGAAAGGGTGTGAATGTTTGCAGCTTAACTGAACTCCTTTTATTTGCTATGCATTGCAACAATCCTCTGACACCAATAAAGGCGATAAACAGGCGAGTTAATCTACAATCTTATCTCTGGTTTCTATTTTCTCTCCCGTCTTTAATTTAATTAAGCGTTCCCAGCTCTTTGCTTGACTCGCGCGCTGCCTGTGAAGATCTTAAAAAAATATTTGCATTTTACACTAAAGTATTTCCTTTTCAAAGCATTTCCGAGTCGGCAAAACGTTTTCACGATGTGGTTTCTCTCCGTCACCGCCGGCAGAAGCGTTCCGGAGTAAAGGCTGTCACTTCTGACCTTGCACCGCGTGGCTGGCTCGGCGGTCAAGGTTAGGGGCAGGGCGACCCGCCAGCTCGGGCTCCCCCGCGGGGGAGAGGTGCGGCGGAGAACGGTCTAGCCAATCGCGGGCGCCCTCCCGACACCTGCCGCCTTCGCGCCTTTTCTCTTGAACGCCGCGCACGCCCAAGCTGCGCGCGCATCGCGCCCCCAGCGGTCTTGGAAAGGGGCGCCTCAGAAGGTGTACGTGAGGCAGGAAGTGACGTAAGCCAGAGTGCCGGTAGGGGGCGGGACCGGGCTATAAGCTTCGGCGAGGAGCCCGCGGTCGCTGCAGAAGGCGTGCGGAGCGCGACCGGTCATCTCGGCCACTGCGGAGGAGCCTCAGAGTGAGTGACGCGCCTGTCAGCGCCCCGGAGCCTCGTGCTCCTCGCGCAGCGGGCGGACTGGAGCGAGAGGTCGGGGCCAGCGGGCGGGGAGGCTGCGGGGAGCTGCGGAGCCGGGGCTTGCAGGTGCAGCGGGGTGGGTGCGGAGCCGCCGTAGCCTGCGTCCTCCGGCTCGGCGCTGCAGGCCAGTCGTAGGCCGCGGGTTCGAGAGTGAAAGGGCCACCGCGTTGCAGCGCAGCCTCGTTCCGCTGGGAACACGTGGTGGCTGCTCCAGGAAGTCGCCCCAGGGAACGGCTGTCGGGGTACGTGGGTGACCTTGGGGCTCCTCGCAGGCAGGCGTCGACAGCTGAAAAGGACAAAGCTGTCCTCTATTCGGTCGCTAGTGTCCTGGGCACTTAGAGAGGTTCCAAGAACCGCACATTGGAGCTGCGGCACCACCAGGGTCTTTCTTGCCAGGCTCTCCGCCTCTTGGCCGTGCGTGTGGAATCTCATTTTCCAGGGCAGAATAGATATGAACATTGCAGGTAATACTAAGAATGTCGCTAGCAGTTCTCAAGCTATGGGAATAAGATATTTTTGTAAGAGCTATTTAGAAATAACTGTAGAAAAGTCAGCGTGCTCACAGTGTTGGACAGCTCTAAAATAGTGAATGAGGGTAAGAAAATTGTTTTTTGCAGAGTCGTCGGCTAATATACTTTGTCCCGTGCTTAAAATGAAATGGTCTTGCAACATTATTTATCCAGTGGCCTGGATTTCTTTGCTTTTTTTTTTAAAGTATGAGAATTTAAATGGGAAACAGTCGTGTTACAGAAATTCTCGGCTACCTGATATCTTTAGGATTAGATGAATTTAGAATACTAAATGGCTAATGCAGTTGGCTCCGAGCTGTGAAATATGACCTCTTTGACAAAAGACATTTAAGCTGATTCAGGGCTTTATCTACAAAGAAAATGGGATTTAGCCAGTGTGGATCCTCCTTTTTGTTGTTGTTGTTGTTGTTGTTGTTTTTTGACTCGAGATTATGTAAACCTCTCCTTTATACAGGAATCCGATATCATACTTTATCATATTTTTTTCAAAGGGTTATATGCTTTAAGCGAATGCTGTCAAGGAATGGTGGGTTGACCCTAGTCTGTTGATTCTGGGTAGAGATCAGGTCTAGCTAACTCCTCCCCAAGGCTAGGCAATGTGCTTATCTGTAATGGAACAAGGTTAACCTTGAATTAAACCACGCAGAAATTATTTAAAATGAACCTCTGGCTTTGTGGGGCTGTGGAGTTCCTTCTCTCCCAGAGTGCAACACAAAATGAACTTGATTGACCCCCGCAAGTGGTTCTGACCTTTGGGTTGCTAGCTTTATTTCCTTGATTGCTTTTTCATTTCAAGCCCATAGAGACTTGTCTAGTGAAAGTCACACTTGAACTCAAGGGATGGTAGCCTGGAGCTCAGAGATACACCTACTCCTGCTGTAGAGTGTTTAAAAGTGATTAAAGGCCTGTGCCACCACACCCAGGAAAGTTGGGCTCTTAACCAAGACCTTAACGTGTGGGCATGGTGGCACACACCTTTGATCCCAGCATTTGGGCAAGGCAGGTGGATTATTGAGTTTGAGGTCAGCTAGGCTGAAGAGTAAGAACCTGTTTAAAGACAAATTAAAAAGCCGAAACGAACCATCTCTTGACAAGTCATTCTAAGTATTTACAACTTTGACTAGTGTTTTTTTGTTTTTTAAATATCAACAGAAAAGACTGGGTAAAGTCAGGGACTTGTGCTGTCTAATTTTGAAGATAGTGGACATGAATTTAAAAGGGAAGGAAGATCTGGCTCAGGTCCTCAGAGGAACTTCCTTTTATGTGAGCACAAAGGTTTTGAAAGGGATTTATCTAATGAAGTGTGCTTGTGAGAAACCTAACCCTAACCTTGAGTTACTACCTATGGATACCTGAAATAATATTTTAGTATCTCTGCCTTTGCCCCCACCCCACCCAACCTCCCTGTATTAATTACAGAGCCGTAGTTATAAAAATGGCTGAAAGTAGATTTCAAGGTAATCGTGTGTCGGTTTGGTTTGTGATTAGTCTGGCTAATATCTTCGCTTATCTACCATTTCACATCCCAAAGTTAAGATCATGGATCAAAATATGTAAAACCTTATTTTTTAAATCATTAGAATTAAATGGCTTTCCTAATCTTTGTGAAAAAAGATGTCTAAGTAAATAATGTGTGAAAATTAAGATTAACTTTCTCTTGCCAAAGATTGTTGGCATTGGCGACATCTTGGAATAATAAGCCAAATGAAAATTGTTTTGCTAATTTAAGCAGCTACCAGCTTTGAGTGGGGATGGTGTTTTCGCTGGTATATGTCTCTGCCATGCTTGCAGAATGTAGATTCAGTGCTTTAGCTTGGAAGAAAATTCAAAAGAGGTTCTTAGAAAGCTGTTTCTGGGCACAGGTGCTGTGCTCTCAGGAGGCAGAGGCAGGTGGGTCTACAGACTGAGTCCTGGACAGCCAGGGCTCTTCACAGAGAAAAACTGCCTCCAAAAACATGAACAAATAAATAAATAAAAAGCTATGCTGGTGTGAGATTTTAAGTGAGTGACTGAAGTTTTCTGTATGAAACTTAAGAACTAACTGGGTTTATCTTCCCTGAGGTCTGCGATTCATGGCTGTTTTGGAACTACTCTGGTGTTCACAAATGCAAGTTTAGTGATGAGGGTATTTGGGAATTTCCCAAGGTAATTTTTTCTGGCTTTTTAAAGGCAGGGTTTCTATCTAGTATTGGGATTAAAGGCTATGATTTTTTTTTTTTTTTGGTTAAATTTTGGTTCTGGCCAAGTAGTGGTGGTGCACACCTCTAATCCCAGCACTTGGGAGGCAGAGGCAGGTGGATCTCTGAGTTCAAGGCCAGCCTGGTCTACAAGAGCTAGTTCCAGGATATCAAAGCTACAGAGAAAGCTTGTTTCAAAAACAAACAAACAAAAAATTTGGTTCTGTAGATTAAATAAAAACAACACATTTCTTGGGAAAAATATATACTTGGGTTATAATACAAAGCCAAATTTAGTCTGTTTTCTTCAAACTCAAAGTGTTCGGTCTTATTTAGGTCATTTATTTAATTAAATGTGTTATCACATTAATGGTGAGCAGTAGAGGACTTAGCATGGATAAAGTGTCCTTTCTTGGTTGGATCTCCAGAATTTCAAAGCTAAATAAATGCCAACTCAAGACTAGACTAGAGTAATTTAGGGTATCTATTTCACACAAGCGTTAAAGTGGAAGCTCTTTTTCCTAGAAAAGATGGTTGAAATTGACTCAGGGTAGGGCCTTCTCGTTCTGGCTCTAGCAGTTGGGTTCGCTGGTGCAGTGTAGTGATAAACTTAGTAACAGAAGGGTCGAGAGATTGTGCTTCTGAGAACATGTATGAGATCACTTGCACATCTAATCAGCAAAGCATGGGATTCAAGGATCCCCATGAATAGACTTGATTAGGCTGGACTCAAACTCAGGAGATCCAAGTGTTGGGATTAAAGGCATGCACCACCACCAACCTCCCAATACACAGCCAGCGTGGTTTTTTTGTTCTTTTGATACAGGGTCTTACTTTATAGCTCAGGCTGGCCTTGAACTCACCAGGCTGTGATTATAGCCTGTGTTACCAGACCTGACTATTAGAGAATGAAAGTCTTGACTTAATTCTCCTAGTTTTTGTGTTTTTTGATTTTTTTTTTTCAGATGGTAGTTTGTCTTTGAATTAGTCCCTTTGGATACCAAATTAATAAGCATTTATCTGGGCACAGTACACACCTGATAGTATTCTAACTAGTTTTTTTTATCCTATATTTTGGGGGTTTGGTTGGTTGGTTTTTCTGTGTGTGTTTCAAGACAGGATTTCTCTGTGTAGCCCTGGCTGGCTGCTCAAACTCAGAATTGTCTCTGTCTCCCAAGTGCTGCTGGAATTGAATGTGTGCACATTACCTGGTTGATAGTGACTTTTAATTCTTAAGTTCTTCAATTTTTAATCTAAGAACAGTGATTTAATACATTATCACACTCCCTGGATCTAATAACATTATTCATAAGATTTCTTATTTGTCCCAGTCCTATCCTTTCTAGCTTTTCCTCTGCTGTCCACTTCAGTGCAGCATCAGGCAAGGATTACATTAAATAGGTTGTCGGTAATTATAAACACTTTAGTTAATGTCTAGGAAGCAGGTGATATGGTTGTCCTTGTAATCTCAGTTCTGAGAAGTTGATAGAGTAGGATCCCAGTTAAAGGCCAGCTAGAACTCCATAGTGAAATTCTAATTCAATAAACACAAAGCTTTTCAAGAAAGGTGATGGTATATCTAGGATCAAGTTTGATATATTATAATTAACATAGAATGGAAGACCTTCGTTAATCTGATGCAGTGAGCTCTTATCTCATATTTCTCTGTTCTAATGTTAGGTGCTTCCTTGTGACGGCTCGGAATGATGGATCAAGCCAGATCAGCAATCTCTAACTTGGTACGATTTCCATCTATCTGTAAAAATTCAGTAGAGGAACTTGACTTCACTCAGTGTACAGAAAAGAACACCCCAAATTCCCACCAGGCATTCCTTTATCTGACTAGTAGTCTTGAGGAATAACAGATCCCACATAAGAAAGGCATGCTCTGGTTTCACGTGTTTGAGACAGGGTCTCGCTGTGTCTCAGGTTGTCCTTGAACTCAGTCTTCCTTTGTTTCCCAAGTGCTGAGAATAGAGACAGGTATCACAAAACCCATATATGAAGATGTTCAGTTTCAATTAAGATTAGCTAAGAAAATACTCTAAGGATAGGGTAGCGTTGGCTGTTTGGGAGTTACATAGCTAGGTGGAACTAAGATGTGTGCCAATAGTTTGAGCTGCACTAGAGGTTGAGTCGAGGATTGCTTGGCCTCCAAGTTCTGGGCCAGTCTGAGTAACGTGGTGAGAACCCCATCCATCTCTTTTTTTAAAAATTAATTTAAAAAGGTTATAGCAAACTTACAAACTAGAAACCCTGGGAAAAGTCTGTTGGCTAGTCTTCATCTGCCGATGACAGAACTGGGCACAGAGAAGAGTATGTTAGAAAGCTTCCCTTAGTATATTATGACCAAACTTTGTAATTCATTCATACTTTTTGTATCACTTCCTTTCCTTTTCAAAAAATACCAGTTTGGTGGGGAACCATTGTCGTACACCCGCTTTAGCCTGGCTCGGCAAGTAGATGGAGACAACAGTCATGTGGAGATGAAACTGGCTGTGGATGAAGAGGAGAGTGCAGACAATAACATGAAGGCCGGTGTCAGGAAACCCAGAAGGTTTAATGGGAGACTCTGCTTTGGGACAGTTACAGTAGTCATCTTTTTCTTGATGGGTAAGAGTATATTTTAAGAAATTCAAAAAGGCCTTATTTCAGGCCAGGTGATACTTTGTACATTTTTTTAGTTACGGATATTATATTAGGAATATACACAGGCTATTTAGAACGGTTCCAGGGATAGCTTCTAGTACATCAGGGTGTTCACCCGTGTCTTGAACAGGTCACTGTATAAAATAATGGCTATTGTAGTAATTTAAAATTCCATAAAACCGAGACTCAGGTGGTTCTTTTAGACCCTTAGAATTTAATTAGAAGGTGATGTTTTTGGTGATAAGTTAGAACCTAAGTCTGAATTTAGCTCTACAACTTCTGTCTTTAGGATTTATGATTGGCTACCTGGGCTACTGTAAACGGGTAGAACAGAAAGACTGTGTGAAACTGGCAGAAACGGATACTGGCTATTCAGAAAACTCTGAAATAGAACAAGACATTCCTAAATCTGCTCGCTTGTATTGGGCGGACGTCAAAAAGCTGTTGTCAGAGAAACTGGACGCCATAGAGTTCACTGACACCATCAGGTAAACAAAACAAAACAAAAAAACAAGAAGTGCTATAACCACAGCCATCTCTGTAGCCCTCTTTAAAAATGTTCTTGATTTGTATCTGTATGTGTGCGGGCGCAGTACAGTACTTCGTGTGTTCATTGATACTGCAAGCTGTTTGACTTGCTTCTCCAGGTCTGCAAGAAAAGTTAGGCTGGGGCTTTTAAGGGGATCTTCATGGTAATTTTTGTTTTTAAAACAAACTTGAGCCGGGTGGTAGTGGCGCATGCCTTTAATCCCAGCACTCGGGAGGCAGAGGCAGGCGGATCTCTGTGAGTTCGAGACCAGCCTGGTCTACA
>NC_022010.1:41826926-41837099 GCF_000317375.1 Microtus ochrogaster
AAAAAAAAAAAAAAAAAAACAAGCTTGAAGAAATATGTTCTTAAGGCGTTGGTACATTTTATTTCTCTCTGTAACGGTTTAATCCAGCAGTTTTGAATCATAGTTCATTTATCTTGAATATAAAGGATAATGTTTTTAAAACAATTTGTTTGATTCTTATTTATTTAAAATAGATATTTTAATGCAGACACTTATTAGTTGGCTGGTGGTGGTGCATGCTTTTAGTCTCAGCACTTGTAAGGCAGAAGCAGGCTGATTTCTGAGTTCCAGGACAGCTACATAGAAACCCCATCTGAAAAACAAAACTAAAGACTTTTTCTTGCAGGCAGCTGAGCCAGACTCCATACATCCCTCGGGAGGCTGGATCTCAAAAAGATGAAGATCTTGCCTACTACGTTGAAAATCAGTTCCGTGACTTTAAACTCAGCAAAGTCTGGCGAGATGAACATTATGTGAAGATTCAGGTGAAAGGCAGGTATGTTGAAATACATACAGTAGCTTATTATAACTCCTTTCAGATATGTTCAGACTTTTAGAATGAAAGATGAGGTTAAGATTTAGATTTAGACATCATTTTCCTTAAGCCAATCAATGCAAATAAAATACTATGTGTATTAAAGCTCTTGAATTTTTCTTCAAGAATGGCTAAAACTTTTTTTTATTATATTTTAGTGTTGCTCAAAACTCAGTGACCATAATAAATACAAATGGTGGCGTGTACCTGCTGGAGAATCCTGAGGGTTATGTGGCATACAGTAAGGCTGCAGAAGTTACTGTGAGTACATGTGACTGTTTGCTGGTCTCTAAGGAAACTAGGTGTCCGGTATATATTAACTGAGAGGTACCTAATCTACAACCTCCATTATCATAGAATAAATTCCAAGGACCTTAAATCTGATGCAGTGTCCCTTTAATACAGTTCCTTATTTTGTGGCATCCCCCAATTCGTAAAATTATTTTGCTACTTCATAACTGTAATTTTGCTACCGTTATGAAGTGTAATGTAAATATCTGTTTCTAATGGTCGCCTCTACCCACAGGGAGAACCACTGTCCTAACTCTTGCTCGGCCTGTTCCCATTGCATGGCTTTAATTCATGTGCACACATTCAAGCCAGCTCCCACCTAACTAAAGAAAGACCTTGTTAAATCTTTTCCATCAGTCATAAATCAAGGAAATGGTCCACAGGCATGCCTGCAAGGAAGATTTCCCCAGTTCAGTCTCTTCTTTCAGATGACTCTGACTTCTGTCAAGCTGAAAAACTGAAGAGCTCAGTTACCTTGGATACCTTAGGTTATCTTTTGACCTCCAAACACACACAATTTATTCCTATATGTTTTCAACTTTCTGAGATTCTGGTGTTTGACAACATTATGTAATTGATGCTTCCGTGCCTTACCTATCTGTTTCTGTTTATCCTGGTATCTTTACCCTAGACATAGCTCAAGCAGTGTAAAGGCTGAATAAAGTATAAAGCATAAGGCTAGAAATGTTGGGTTTTTACTTCTAATAATGCTGTTTAGGTTTTGCTTTAAGCCGTAGGTTTGGGCTGGGCGGTGGTGGCATGTGCCTTTAATTCCAGCACTTGGGAGGCAGAGACAGGAGAGTCTCTCTGTGAGTTCAAGGACAGCCTGGTCTACACACTGAGTTCCAGGACAGGCTCCAAAGCTACAAATAAACCATGTCTCAGGAAAAAAAAGAAAAGAAAGAAAAGAAAAACCTGTCAGTTGGGGATTTGATTTCTGTCCCCTTTTTGTTTTCAATTTCTTTCTCTCTCTCTTTTTTTTTTTGTTTTTGTTTTTGTTTTTGTTTGTTTGTTTGGTGTTTTTGAAGCAGGGCTCCTCTGTAGCCCTGACTGCCCTGGAACTCTGTACACGGCTGGCCTCAAGTTTAGAGCTCCGCTTGCATTTGCCTCCTGAGTGCTGAAATTAATGCACACCCTCCCTTGATTTCTTATCTTAGGATTTGTCTGTCAGACTATAGTGATATTGATACATTGATCCTCACTAAACCTAATGTCTTTTTTTTTTTTAGGGTAAACTGGTCCATGCTAATTTTGGCACTAAAAAGGACTTTGAAGGTTTAAATTATGCTGTGAATGGATCTTTAGTGATTGTTAGAGCAGGGGGAATCACTTTTGCAGAAAAGGTAAGTATGGGTTTTAAATATACTAGTCTTGCTATTTTTGTGGATTATTTCCCCCCTTCCATTTCATCCCTTCAAACCTACCTATATGCCTTTCCTTGTTCTTTATTCATGGCCTCTTGTATAAATTTGTGTGTGTGTGTACCTAAATAGAGAAATACAGCTTGCTCAGTCAGTATAATTGTTGTATGTACATTTGCAGCTGACCGTTTAACATTGTATTACTAATTGCTGTGCTCTTCCCTGGTGAAGATTCCTCTCTAATAGCTTGCCTTTTAGCATAAATTCCAGTATGTGTGATTTTCATTTTGTATGAGCAGACTTTCATGACCCGCTTTTCTCTGTTTCTTAGGTTGCGAATGCCCAGAGCTTTAATGCGATTGGTGTCCTGATCTACATGGACCAGACTAAGTTCCCCGTTGTGGAGGCAGACCTCTCACTGTTTGGACATGTGAGTTGTCCCTGCATTGCATATGCTGTGCTTTCTTAGATCCTCTGGAGACTTGGCAGGAAGAAGATAATTACTGAATATGTTATTAATAGTTCCTCAAATTGGAATTTTTTTTTGATGCAGTATTTTTTAAACTACATTTTATAAAAATTCTTAGACTTTGAGGCTTTTGGTCAATAAATAGTTTGGGCTCTAACCTCAGACCATATCTGAGCCTTACAGGCGACTTGAGTAAGTGGATAGAACTAATTATTCTCTGTCCACTAGGCTCATCTAGGAACTGGTGACCCATATACACCTGGCTTTCCATCTTTCAACCATACTCAGTTTCCACCATCTCAGTCATCAGGATTGCCTGCTATCCCTGTTCAGACAATCTCAAGAGAGGCTGCGGAAAAACTGTTTCAGTAAGTGCATCTGAAAACTCAGTATGGTGAGGTTCTAATTATGCAAGAATGCTAATAGCCTAAGTTGGTTAAATAAACCTAAAAAGAGTTGGCTATAAGAAGTTTACATTTGGAAGTTTAGGGATAGTTAGATGTATAGATGAAAAACAATTTCCTTGGTAAAGTGATCTTGATAAGGGACTCAGTTACTATAGAAAATATGTTGGATCCTGTTGGACCTGACATCTAAATTCATGTGTAATCATTCTGAATGTTCATTTGCTGCACAGAATTATTCTAGTGAGTTTCCAGCTGCTTTATGGTAATCCTTCTGGTTGTCCTCTCTAAAAATAGGTGTGCCTGGTAGTACACACCTTTAATTACACCACTCAGGGTGCAGAAGCAAGGGATTGCTGAGGTCAAGGCCAGCCAAATTTATATAGCAAGTTCCAGGCCAACCAGGACTTGACAAGATCCTTTCCAAAAATCATTGCACTTTATCTTGACTTGGTAGACTTGTTACTTAAACCCATTTTCAAACTCTTGCTTATTGTATAACAAGTTATACTAACCCCTCTATTCTTGTTTCTTCAATTTAGTTGGAAAACTAAAATACATTTTAGTGAATAGAGTGGTCACAGATAAGGAGCATTTTATTTATGTGAGGGCTTCGTGAAGCACTAGGTGGCTCAGAATCAATCCTAAAAGTCAGTGTTTGGTGATTCGCAATAACTTGTTCTACCCAACACTTGTCTCTTTGGAGTCCTCCCCTCCATCATACTCTATTATACTGAGGGACTTATTTGTGTAAGTCAGGCATATTGAGAACCTGTAATAAATGACATTGGCTAGGTAAAGAGCCTTCAAATCATCATCTGAGTATTTTGTAAGAATACAAAATACCTTTGTTAGTGGAAGGGTTCAGAAACATGAAAATACACTAACAGATTGCTAAGACTTTCATTATGGATCCATCTTAGCATTTATTTTTAATGCAAAGTAACCATAGCTGTGTCCTTTAATGTAGAACCTTTCTGGCAGATTACAGATTTCTAAATCAGAGGAATTGCTGGCTCAAAATGCTAATACCTTTTTTTCTATTTCTAGAAACATGGAAGGAAACTGTCCTACTAGTTGGAACATAGATTCTTCTTGTAAGCTGAAATTGTCACAGGATAAAAATGTGAAACTCAGTGTAAACAATGTACTGAAAGAAACAAGAATACTTAACATCTTTGGAGTTATTAAAGGTTTTGAGGAACCAGGTACAGACCCTGCCTTGATCTTAGTGTTTTACTTACTCTAGGTGCCTAGTAAAGGAAGGGGCCAAAAAAAAAAAAAAAAAAAGCTTGACTTGCTTTTATGAAGTACTAACTCTTGTTTGCCCTAAAGGGAATTTTGCATATATGTGTTTGTGTACTTATACCTATATGACCATGTATGCTTACGCAGAGGGCCAGAGTTCAGCATCAGGTAACTTCCTCTAATGTGTGTGGATGTATGAGTGCCACACAGATGTCAGTGGACAGATTGCAGGAGTCGTGTCTGTGTCGGTCCTGGGGATTGAGCTCACAGGGACTGAACTTGGGCTTGGCAGCAAACGGTTTTCTACTGTGCTGTCTTCCCCACTAGAGCTAATTATTTAGAATTAAAAGCATTGGAAGATAACAAAGCCTTGTGATATCATCTTATTAAAACTAACCATTAATGGATAGGAACTCTGCTTTATAAGTAAGCAATGTTTTCCTTTTTTCAGAAGAGTAATTTTTTTAAGGGATCATGTACGTGATCTATATCATGTATTTTGAACCCTGGTCTGAAACTATCCAATTCTGCCCATGTAGCATAAAAGCAGCGTAACTAGATTAGTGAACAGAGTATAGTCCCTGGGGTAGACTGCATTAAACAGTCACTTACTGAATAAGGGAAGTTCTTGGATTTTGGTTGTTAAGTGGCTGATGATTAAAGAGTATCAGTAATTGTCCTGTAAATTTTAATCCCCGGAATCCTAAGTCATGTGACATTAGGCTTTTATCCTTCGTACTTAGCATGCTTATTTTAGATTTCATTAATAGAACCAGTTTGAAATTAAACAAAAACCACACACACACACACACACACAAAGCTGGACATGGTAGCACACCTATAATCCCAGTGCTAGAATGCGGGGGTGGGAGAATCATCAAAATTGGATGCCAGTCTGTGCTACTTGGTGAGGCCTTGTCTCAGAATAAAAGAGTATAATTGTTTCCTTTTTTTGTCTTTTTAGACCGTTACATTGTAGTAGGTGCCCAGAGAGATGCCTGGGGTCCTGGTGCTGCAAAGTCCAGTGTGGGAACAGGTCTTCTGTTGAAACTTGCCCAAGTATTCTCAGATATGGTTTCAAGAGGTACAGTAAAAAAGTTTTGACCTTAAAATATTGTGAGCTCCCCTGGGCAGTGGTGGTGCACACCTTTAATGACAGAACTTGGGAGGCAGAGGCAGGAGGATCTGAGTTCAAGGCCAGCCTTGTCTAGTACGAGAGCTAGTTCCTGGATAGGCTCCAAAGACAGAGAAACCCTGCCCAAAAACTAGCTAAATGAGTAAATAAGTGTGAGTTCCATGTCATCCTAGCAGCTACATTCTGCATTTAATCGCTGACTTTAACCTGTGATCCAGACAAGTTCAGGGTTGCATTATGTTTAGGGTGTACATACAACCGTAGACATCTTATGTTCTCCTATGGCAGTTTTCACTGACTATTTTAAATATTTCTCCAGGAAGTATCTTCATTGAATTAGCATAGCAATCATCTAGTTCTTTGAAATTGAAAAGTATTTAGTATAAGCCTTGATACTTATTATTTAGTATAAGCTATATTTGGTATTTATATTAGTATTTAGTATAAGCCATAATTCTTAGTCCAACATGTACAGAAAAATAAACTAAATCTAACATGACTCATAAGGCGTTTACTTGTAAATAACCCATACTTACATTCTTACATTCTTAATTGAGGTCTAAAGTGGCGCTTTTATCGAGACTATGTTAATAGGGTAGTTGGCAGACTGGAACATGGACTGCCTAAGGAGTTGTCATTTTTTGAAACTTATAGTCTGGTGTGATGCCATTGTAGTTCCAGTTAATTGGGAGCCTAAAGCAGGGGGTTGCTTGTGACTTTAAAGTGAACAAGGTAGATAGTCTGAGAATAAGGTAAATAATTCACATTTTAAGTGATTTGCTTCTAAGCAGATTGTCCTCAAAGAGGATACACACACATACCTCAACCCTGCAACTCAGAAACTTCAGAGGTTAAGTAAGGGACTAAAGACAAAGGGAGTAACCACTAATAATTTGCCGTGCCATGTACTGAAAATGGTATAAAGTTGTTATCCTACAAAGATTATTTTTTAAGATTTTGTCCTTGCTGGGCGGTGGTGGCGCACGCCTTTAATCCCAGCACTCGGGAGGCAGAGGCAGGCGGATCTCTGTGAGTTCGAGACCAGACTGATCTACAGAGCTAGTTCCAGGACAGGCTCCAAAGCCACAGAGAAACCCTGTCTCGAAAAATCAAAAAAAAAAAAAAAAAAAAAGATTTTGTCCTTAATTGGGTTTTTAAATCCTGAATTTATCTTTAGTTACCCACCTGCCTGTAACCACTCAAAAGATGAACCTAAGTTTTTGTCCATTTCCAGGTGGGTTTAAACCCAGCAGAAGCATTATCTTCGCCAGCTGGAGTGCAGGAGACTTCGGAGCTGTTGGTGCCACCGAGTGGCTAGAGGTATTGCATAAGTAGTGGGTCCTTACAGTAGCTGTCTGTGATAGGTTAATGCTTATTAATGTGTACATGATGGGTATGAGTATATTAACATTGTCACTTCTCTTCTAGGGATACCTTTCATCTCTGCATTTAAAAGCTTTCACTTATATTAATCTGGATAAAGTTGTCCTTGGTAGGCATCCGTTCCTAGTTTTTTTTGGGGGGGGGGTGTATCGTATTCTGCCTACATGTGTGCCTGCGGTCCAGAAGAGGGCACCAGATCTCATTATAGATAGTTGTAAGCCTTTAGACGAGCAGGCGGTGCTCTTAACCACTGAGCCATCTCCCCCCACACTCCCTTTTTCTAGTTTTTAGTTTTTATGTGGAGTTCTGTTGGTCTTGGAACTCACTCCGTAGACCAGGCTGGGCTCGAACCCAGAGCTCCTCCTGCCTCTACCTACTAAGTGCTGGGATTAAAGGCTTATACCACTACACCTGGGATTTTGTTTTTAATTTAATTTTGGAGAGAGTGTGGATTCATTTTGTATTTGTGTGTATGTGGACATCTAAGATAATTGACAGTTTGTTGTCTCCTTTCCACCATGTGGGTCTTCTGAAAACTCGGGTTTTCAGGCTTGGCCACAAATATCTTTATCCATTGAGCTGTCTCAGAAATTGGATGGGGATTCAATAAAAGTGTTAAGATTAAGGCTATTTAAAATGCAGGTATAAATCAGGCTTGGTGGTGCATGCCTTTAATTCCAGCACTCAGGAGACAGGCAGGTAGATCTTCGAGTTTGAGGCCAACTGGGTCTACAAGGCGAGTTCTGGCAGCTCAAACTACAGAGAAACCCTGTCTCAAAAACAAAAAAAAATTACATATTGAGACTATCCTGAGATACGACTTTGTAGTAGAACATAAGGTACTGGGGTCAGATCCCAGTGCTGCCAAACAAAAAATCTCTTAACTTTACTTGACTCGTAAGTTTGTTTTGAGACAGAATATCTTTGTGTGGCCCTGGCTGTCCTGGAACTCACTCTGTAGACCAGGCTGGTCTCAAAGATCTTCCTGCCTCTGCATCCTGAGTGTGCTGGGATTGGTATATGCTACTACAATGACTCCTAACCTAAATTTCTACTTTACTAATAGTTATTGTATAGGTCCTGTCTTTAGAATTCTATCTGAAAATTGCTTGTGTAGACAGAGGAAAATATTAAAGTAATTTCTTTATAGGCACTAGCAACTTCAAGGTTTCTGCCAGCCCTCTATTATATACACTTATTGGGAAGACAATGCAGGACGTGAGTATACCTAGTTATAAAATTTTGTGACTTTTTATTAATTAAAAAAAAAAAGAAACCAAAACCATGATCAATAGCCAGTGGTAGGAATTGAAAGTAAATTCTAAAGCAGTATTAGTCATGTTCTTGGCTTATTGATCCTCAGTCTACTGAATTGAGAGATGGAGTATATGATTTTCTGAATACATTTTTAGGATTATTGCCTTCAGGCCTGAACAGTTGTAGGCACTCACAAGAAATTGTAAGTCAGAATTCTAAGGAAGATTAAGAAGTACTTGAGAAATACCCGAGACAGTACCTACCGGGGAAAGGCAATTATGTCAGTTTTGAGTGAGAAAAGAATACATTGAAGAGAATATTTGCAGAGTAGTGGATCTCTCCAGTGCAGTTGAAGAGAATGTTGGAGTGATTAAAGATGGAGGGAAGCAACTGATAGATTGACTTTCCCCTATGGGATGTGTGGGTCGATTTAGGCTCTCAGACAAGATAGTATGCGTGCTGGTTAGCCTGGCAGTCTAACATGTGCTACAGAGAAGTGAGCAGGAAGAAGACAGGCATGTTTATGTAGGTTAGAGAGGGTTTAAAGAGTAGTTTATGCAGCCTAGAAGATGTAGTTAAGGACTATCACAAGAAAGAAAGCAGAAAGTCAGGTGTTCAGGAGAGATAAGGGACTGATAGTGTAGCCAACAGGAGAACAGATTTTAAATATTTGTAGAGGAAAGAAATGTGCAGAAAAATTAGGTTTTAGGGGACTATTTCTCATTTTACAGGTAAAGCATCCACTTGATGGGAGATCTCTATATCGAGATACCAATTGGATCAGCAAAGTGTAAGTTGAGAGAAGTAGATGGAGCTCTAAGCCTACCCTACCCTGTATGTGGACCTTGGGTATTAGGGAAGTGGGAAGTGCCTGGTAGGTCTCTGTTTCTGGATACTAACGATGGCCCTTATTCTCCTCGCAGTGAGAAATTTTCCCTTGACAACGCTGCTCTCCCTTTCCTTGCGTATTCTGGGATCCCAGCAGTTTCTTTCTGGTTTTGTGAGGTAAGACTGAAGAACTCAGCAGCATTTTCAGTAGATCCTGTAATAACTGAAACCAAATTTCTCATTTAAAATATTAATGTTATTCAACCTTGTAATTATTTTAGATACCTATTAAGTATTCTAGGTGTTGAAATGTTCTCTTAGCAATAACCAAACAAGTATAAGGTAAATATAAGACAATGTTGAACTGATCACATTGTCTTCGTAAGAGCCAGTGAGAAGGCACTGAAGGCCAACCAAGCAGAACAAACAAAATTAGTAGCTATCAGTGGAGGCCAGAACCCAAGTGGACTTGAACCATTTTGGAAAGTCTAGGGACTAATGAAACACCTGATCTGGAGATTGACATGACTGGAGTTTCTTTTACTCTTTTAAGAAACACAATTATTTTGTTTGTTGCATGTTTGGCCTGGTGTATATGGGGTCAGGACAACTGAGTTCTTGTTACCATTGGGTTCTGGGAATAGAACCTGAGTGTCCATGCTATGACTGATGGTAAACCTAGAAGGTAAGGCCTCCACTCTTAGCCCTCACCAGTACAAAGACCTTTCTTCCTCTTCTAGAATGAGGACTATCCTTACTTGGGCACTCCTTTGGATACTTATGAAAAATTGATTACGAAAATTCCTCAACTGAACAAAATGGTTCGTGCAGCAGCAGAAGTGGCCGGTCAGTTCATTATTAAACTCACCCATGAAGTTGAACTGAACCTGGATTATGATATGTATAACAACAAAATACTGTCATTTGTGAAGGATCTGAACCAGTTCAGAGCAGATATCAAGGTAAGCTACTGTTATTTTTTAATTGGCTTATATTTTACTCTACTCTAGTACCTTTACCCCTCTTGCTACTTATCCAGCTTTTGGTAACTCATTTGTGTGTATGTGCATGCAGTTTTCTGAAGCAGAGAATCTCGCTGTAGCTCAGGCTGGCCTTGAACTTGGGATAATCCTCTGCCTCCACCTTCAGGTCTTGGAAAAACAGTCCAGCAACTTTTTGTTTTTCCTTTATTTGTTTTGTTTTGGTTTTTTTTTTTTGTGGTTTTTTTTTTTTTTTTTTTTTTTTTGGTTTTTCGAGACAGGGTTTCTCTGTGGTTTTGGAGC
>NC_022010.1:41838150-41850014 GCF_000317375.1 Microtus ochrogaster
TGGCTATTACAAACAATGCTGCTATGAACATAGTTGAGCATATACTTTTGTTGTATGATAGGGCCTCTCTTGGATATATTCCCAAGAGTGGTATTGCTGGGTCCAGGGGTAGGTTGATCTCGAATTTCCTGAGGAATCGCCACACTGCTTTCCAGAGTGGTTGCACGTTTGGTTTTTTGAAACAGGGTTTCTCTGGCTTAGGAGCCTGTCCCGGAACTCCTTCTGTAGGCCAGGCTGTCCTCAGTCCACCTGCTTCTGCCTCCTGAGTGCTGGGACTAAAGACATGGGCCACTACCGCCTGGTTTACCTTGTATCTAGTTTAGTACACTCCTCATGGTACACCTAGCTTCATCTTTTCTAACTTCTCTCTCTGCTCAGTTCTGCTTAGCTATTGGCCAATCAGCTTTATTAGTATGGGTGTTTTGGCCCCATGTATGTGCAGAACTTTCATGTGGGGTGGAACTGGCTTTTCAGACTATGCTGAGCCACCCTGTGGGTGCTGGGAATGGAACCCAGGTCTGCTGGAACAGCAGTCAGTGCTCTTAACCTCTGCATCATCTCCCCCATTCGGCTTTTTATTCAACAGATCACGGCAGCACATCTTCACGGTGTACAGAAGATTACTCCACAACAGTAGATTCCATTATAGTACTTGGCTAGATAAACTTTTTGGTTATAGACAGTGTCTCTTTGTACAGCTTTTGGCTGGCCTGGTTCTCACTGTTGACTAGACTGGCCTCGGTCTGCCTGCTTCTGCCTCTCCCAGGACTAGGAGTCAAACCCCTTCAGAATAATGACTGAATCTTAATTATGATGGCTTTTTTGAAATAAACTGTTCAGAACATGGAATTTACCAAATCAAAGTGTTAGAAGTTCCCCTTGTAGGGAAATGAAACTGGAAACTTTTTCTTAATTATTTTGAATTTTTTATTAGTTTCTTTATGAGGCTAGGAATATATAATTGAAACCAGGTGGTGGCGCGCACCTTTAATCCCAGCACTTGGAAGACAGAGATAGGCGGATCTCTGAGTTTGAGGCCAGCCTGGTCTACAAAGCAAGTTCCAGGACAGGCTCCAAAGATACACAGAGAAACCCTGTCTCGAAACCCACCCTCCCAAAAAATAGATAATTGAATTAGCTTGTCTGGCTCAAAGATTAATTTATTACTGTAGTTTATAGGGCCTCAGATTTCAAGGTGCTGAAATATAGTGTTTGGGATCTTAAATTTACATGAATCGCTTATTTTATAATTAATAATTTTCAAGCCTAATTGGGAAGATACATACAGTAACATCTTTAGAAATAGAATTTCTGTAGTCGGTGAGATGGCTCATGTCTAATTCCAGTACTCATGAAGATGAGATGGGAAGATCGCCTGGGGCTGTAGGGTCCGCCAGAGCAACCGTAGTGAGAGCTGGCTATTGAATATGTGACCCCTGCCTTTAAAGAAGTATAACATCTAATGAACAATTTGACTTATCTTTGACAGGCGATGGGTCTGAGTCTACAGTGGCTGTATTCTGCTCGTGGAGACTTCTTCCGTGCTACATCTAGACTAACGACTGATTTCCATAATGCTGAGAAAACAAACAGATTTTTCATGAGGGAGATCAATGACCGTATTATGAAAGTAAGTGTGCTCTTAGGAAAGAAGGAACTAAATTAGGTAGTTTTAGTTAGCAATGCTCTAAAAGTGCGGAGCACTGGGGGTGTAGCATCCTTAGTTGCTTTAGAATTGAACACAAATTTTAAATTATAAGATGATCAAAATGAAACCTAGAAATATAAGACATTTATCTTGTTTTATGCTTTAGGAACAGCAGAGCTCAGTGGTAATGAGTTTTATGTACGTGTTTTTACTTGTACATACATGTACAGCTGCATGGGCCTGGTTTTGGAGAAGGCTAGAAGATTTTGCTGATAACCATGGAACTGGAGTTAGAGAGTTTGAAGCTACCATGTGAACTGAGGTCCTATAAGAGCAGCAAGTGCTCTTAACCTTCTAACCACTGAGCCATCTCTGCAGTCCAACCCTAGCAATTTTTCGAAGAAATCTTTAATGAGTGTTGGCCATGAGTAGAGCCTTACTAAGTATCCTAGTCAGTTTCAGAGAATGGATGTGTTACAAGACTTACGTGAATTAGGAATTAGGCTGGGCGTAGTGGTGTATTGTTACAGTCTTAACACTGAGGCAAGTAGATCTGAGTTGGAGGCATACATAGTAAATTCCAGGTCAAGTATAACTATAATGTGAGACATTGTCTCAAACAACCTCCCCAAAAACAAAGGTTCACCTCAGCAGGTAAAAGCAATTACTTTGCAAACTTAGTTACCTAAGGTAGATCCTGAGAACTGTAAAGGTGACAGAGCTGACCCCACTGTGTGGCGGGCATACCCAGGCATATAACACACACAGGGTCCCACTGTCGTTCTAGCTGTCATGAAACTCACTCTAGACCACACAGTCCTGAGGTCCACCTTCCTTTGCCTCCCAAGGCAGGTGGTTAGTGTGCCCTGCCTGGCTACATTAAATTTTTTTATTAAAAAAAAAAATCTCCATTCAAAAAATCTCCATTCAAAATTGTCCTCAAAAATTGTCGTCAGACTTAGAAGGCAGTGATGTAGCTGAGTTCCCAGTAGTCTCATCCAGAGGGAGTTAGAATTTGAAAGGAGAATGAGTCACAAGTCACAGCTGTTTTGTCTCTTTTCTAGGTGGAATATCACTTCCTGTCACCCTACGTGTCTCCCAGAGAGTCTCCTTTCCGACACATCTTCTGGGGCTCTGGCTCTCATACTCTCTCAGCTTTAGTGGAGAACTTGAAGCTTCGTCAGAGAAATATTAGTGCTTTTAATGAAACACTCTTTAGAAACCAGTTGGCCCTAGCTACATGGACTATTCAGGGAGCTGCAAATGCCCTCTCTGGTGATATTTGGGATATTGACAATGAGTTTTAAGTGTAACATAAATAAGAACAGGGTAGTCTGTTTCTAGACATGTACTGGTTGTGCTAAATTTTCATTAGAGCTCAAATCTAATGTTACAATTCTACCCAATCATCTTGATACTAAATATCTTTAGGCAGCAGCTTTTAGTGCAGGGTTGGACCTACACTTGAAGTTACTACAGTGGATAACACTTGATGTTCGTGATATCGCCTCAGATTATCTTTAGAATTTTGAGTCCTTTGTAATAACTTCCAGTTTGCGTCATGGCCATGAAATTGGGAACCAGTTATAAGAACATTGCTTTCTTCAGTCCTGAGGGTATTGGCTAGTATCTCTGGAGGTGGGAGGACGATGGATGTTAAGGGTCATTGTGATAGCTGGGAGTGTTTGCTCCCCGCCTTCATCTGATCCTTATTGGAATTCTCCAGATAAACTATGTGCTCTTGGGATTAGCTGGTTTCTGTTCCCTAAACTAGACAGTTACTTTCGGAAGAGGTAGGACTGCTTCTGCCAGCGGGGTTGACATAGGTCCTGCTGATAAAAGGGAGTTTGTCCGCTTACTGCAGGCATAGGCCTTACTGGTTAACCTTATTTGTGATGGGAAACCAGGAGCCAAAGATGTCATGTTCTCTCCACTGACATCTGCCCAGTAGTCTTTAGTTCTTTGTTTTTCTCAACATTTTCTAAAAAAGAACAAGTTTTAGACTCAGTTTGTCAGACTTTAAAGAACACACTGCCAAATTTTGGCCAAAGTGTTAGTCTTTGGGGGAAACTCTATCATTTTGGCACTGAGATATTTATTTATTTATCAGTGACAGAGTTCACTATAAATAGTGTTTTGTTTTTTTTTATAGAAGATAATTATCGGAAGCAGTGCCTTCCATAATTATGACAGTTATACTGTCGTTTTCTTTTAATAAAGCAGCATCTGCTAATAGGACCCAACAGATACTGGAAGTTTTGCACTAACGGTCAGCACTTGCGGGTTTAGGAGAAAGTCACAAGCCAACAGGTTAAGACCTAGAAGAGAATTGAAAGTAACAAGAGATTCATCATAATCCAGTTAGACTTTTACTATCCAGAAAAAGATAGTTCTCCTAGGTGCAGTGAGTTGTGGCCAAGTTAAAAGATAATGCCATTTAAAGGACTTACATCTGCAAAATTTTACAGCTCAATTTATTCAAGATGTAACTCAAATTCAATTTTGCAAAATTTCCAGTACCTTTGTCACAAACTTATCTCACATTATCGGGAGCAGTGTCTTCCATAATGTATAAAGAACAAGGTAGTTTTTGCCTACCACAGTGTCTATATCGGAGACAGTGATCTCCATATGTTACACTAAGGGTGTACGTAATTATCGGGAACAGTGTTTCCCATAATTTTCTTCATGCAATGACATCTTCAAAGCTTGAAGATCGTTAGTATCTAACATGAATTCTCAACTTGTAACTCCTTAGTTTTAGTTGCAGAAACATTTGTGGTCATTAAACATTTGGGAAATTCAACTGCTATACAATAAAATCACTACTTCAAGATTTTTTTTTTTTTTCAATTTAATGTGGGTGTTTTGTTATCTCTGGTTTCTAAGGTTTTCTGTCTTACGGAATAGAAGCATACATTTGTAATGTCTGCTGGTGATATATGGATGTAACTATCTCCTTTATTTGCATGTTAATTCCTAAACATCGTTGAAACAGATTTGAGTCCAGTTTTGGTTTAAGGGAATTTTCGAAGGTAGGGAGTAGGAAGTAAAGGGTGTTGGGAAACAGTTTGCAAAAGGATCTTGATGTACCTGTCTGTCACTATGACGACTAAATTATGTAGATGAGAACAAGATTTAAGGTCACATTGACAAGGACTAGTTAGCCATCTGCATCTGAAGCGACCTTGAGTCACTAGGGTCTCAAGGTTCTTGGCACCACTCACCCAAGTTACATCGCAGGTTTTATACAGCCTCACCAATCTCCTTTAATCTTCACAGTGTTTCTCTTGTACTGATACTTGAGAATTATATGTAACTGTAATGAGATTTCAAGGCACATGAAGGGCATGGGTTTTGCCATAGTCTCTTTAATAAAAATAGCATTTACCATGATAAGGGTTGTTTCTAACCAAAGCAGTACGTTGGTAAGGTGTAATCTTGGGTAAATGTTATCTGATGAGTAATAGCCTGTTACTCATCAGGTTATTTCTGGTTAAAACAATAGATTTTGGTAAGAATAGAGTGAGCTTCGTCATGATTCACTGCTTTAGGATTTGCATGACCTTTACTGCGTTAGCTTTTGAATGTCATTTGAAGTATGGGCTTGCCAACCTACGCTCAGCCATTTTTGTAGACACCTTTATAAATGTATGCAGCCGGTGTGTAACAATGTGAAGATTCTTTACCTGACTTAATAAAGTGCTTGGACATACTGAGTTGTCAGACTCTTTCATAACTGCCATATCCCTCCCCCACTGTCAACCTCACACCAGGGTGGTAGTTATACAGCATGATCACCCAAAGACCAGTTACATTATTGCTCTCTTGGTAGATACTCTGATTTACTTCCTTGTCTTTAGTGTATTTAGAAAGATTCCAGAGCAACAAAGATTTGCTACAAGTACCTACGACTCCAGCCCTAGAGATCTGTTGCTCTGATGGCCTCCAGAGGTACTGAGTACCTATGCAGGTACTATACATAAGATAGAAAAGTGTTCTAAGTCTATTCCATTAAAAACTTCAGCTACATTCCTAAAGTGCTAAATTTTCACCACATTCTTAACTGCCATTGAGGCAAATCTCATAAGGAAGAGAGGTGTGGTAGGAGCATAAGGTGATGATAATGCTTCCTGTTAAGTGGGGGCCATTTAGGAGATGGTGGTGCATGCCTTTAATCCCAGTACTTGGGAGGCAGGGGCAGATGGATTTCCAAGTTTGTGGCCAGCCTGGTCTACAGAGTGAGTTCCAGGACAGCCATGGCTACCTAGAGAAACCCTGTCTCAAAAAATGAGGGCTGGAAAGATGGCTCAGTGGTTAAGAGCACTGCCTGCTCTTCCAAAGGTCCAATGTTCAATTCCCAGCAACCACGTGGTGGCTCACAACCATCTGGTATCCTCTTTTGGCCTGCAGGTGTACATGCAGACAGAATACTGGGAATACTGTATACATAATAAATAAAAAATAAATAACAAATTGGGGGCTGGAGAGATGGCTCAGAGGTTAAGAGCACTGACTGCTCTTTCAGAATTCAATTCTCAGCAACCACATGATGGTGCATAGCCATCTGTAATGATATCTGGTGCTCTCTTCAGGCCTGCAGGCATACATGCAGACAGAATACTGAGAATACTGTATACATAATAAATAAATCTAAAAAAAAAAAATTGAAGAGAATGGCACATAGGAGTATCCTTCAGGACAACCACCATCTTGTAGCATTAAACTGCTCACTTGGAAAAGATCAGCCCAGCTCAGCATCCTCTCAAGGAGAGCTGGGAAGAGTCATTAGAGTCTCCAACAGCTCCCAACAACCTTTGCGACTGTGCCTTAACTACAGGTGGCCTTGGGGTGAGACTACTATAGATCTATGGATCTATAGAAAAGTCATCTCTGCTGGGTAAAGACTCCTGGTGTGGCCTCCAGTAAGTAACTTATCACCTATGCTCTGTAACCAAACCAAATAAACTCATTGGTCTCCAGAGTGAACTTTGATGAAATGGTATCACAGTTTGTGGTCTGGACCTTGGGAGGGATAGATGCTTGCATCTCCCCTAGCGAAGGAATTGTAGCAACAGCTGGCTTTTCCCTCTCTCCTTATAAATCCATTTTCAACAATGTCCATAGGATAATGCTATCCACATTCATGATAGATCTTCCCTCCAGGTAACCTCAGGAAATTGTTTCATGGATAACATCCAGGTGTGACTCAGTCCTATCAAGGTGACAATGTCTGTTTAGTTACTCTGGTTCTATTAGTGATGTAGAGGAAAGAATGTGTGGACATGTTCACGTGGCGGTCAGGGGACAGCGTTCGGAAGTTCTACCTTGTTGAGGCAGGGTCTTTGTTTCTGTCAGTCTGGTACTGGCAAGCTTCCAGGAGGCCGACACCTGCAGTTACTGAAGCCTCTCCTAGAAGCGTGGAGAACAAACTGAGACAAATGCATTTGATTATCCTGATTCACCTATTGTGAGAGGCAAGGAATTGGGTGGCTGCATGCATAGCACTTTTGACAATTTAGGAAAATAATGATGCTGACTGCTTTCTTCTAGCATCTCCAGATAAAATGATTAAGGACAAGCATGAGCTCCGTGATAAAATCAACCAGCTTCTAGCATCTCAGGATAAGCAAGCACAACAATGAACTCTGACAACATGGACCAGGCTCCAGATACACAGAGACAATCTAAAGGCTTCTAAGTGTGCCCTGAAAGAGAATCTCTACAGAAGCCACATAGCTCGTTTCAGAAAATGAAACCAAAACCCCCAGAAGGATTGGCTGAACTAAAACAAAATTTCAAGTGACAGCCTTGGAGGGTGTCAGTCGTTAAAGTGAGAGCACTGACTGGTGAGGAACGGGATGCTGTAATAAGATAGAGACCTGTGGAAGACCCTCCTGAGGCTGGGGACTGAATTCCCGGATTCTCAAGGCTTTAGCTCACCTGCGGAAGAAGTCACCACCCTCTGCAGAGGATACATACCCAATTTCTGAAGTATTGCCCCCCCCCAGCCTTTGCCTGAGGAAATTAATCCTTCATTGTCTGAGATATCAGACTAGACAATACTGATGTCCCCGAGGACCCACCAATAGTCGCCTCTAGACCTATAACCAGACTCAAGGCTACGCAGGCTCCTAGAGGGGAGGTAGAAAGTGTAGTCTGTGTGGGAATAGACTTTAAGGGTGTGGGATAATGGGAAAAGAACATAAAACTGGATCAGGCTGAGTTTATTGATATGGGCCCTCTAAATGGAGATTCTAGGTTTAATATGGAAGTTTGCACAGTTAAAAATGGTGTTAAAGGCTGGAGAGATGGCCTAGCAGTTAAGAACACTGGCTGATCTTCCAAAGGTTCTGACTTCAATTCCCAGCAACCACATGGTGGCTCATAGCCGTCTGTAATGAGATCTGGTGCTCTCTTTTGGCTTGCAGGTATATATGCAGTCAGGACACTGTATGCATAATAAATAAATCTTTTTTTAAAAAGTGGTGTTAAAAGGTTTTGGCTGGTTGATTAAAGCCTTTGTCAAAAGATGGCCTACTGAAAAGCAACTGGAGATGCCTGGTATCCCGAGGTTTGGAGTTGATGAAGGGATTTTTTTAAGACTTGGGGAAACTGCTGGAGTGAGTATGCTGTGTAAAACCTATTCCTCCACTGTGGGAAAGTCCAGAAGACACGTCCTTCACTCATCCTATAAGATACAAAATGGAGACTGAATAAGCATGGGATAAAACCGGACTCTCTGAACATGGCAGACAATGAGGGCTGCTGAAAAGCCAAGGACAATAGCACTGAGTTCTGACTCTACCGCATGTCCTGGCTTTGTGGAAGCCTAGCCGGTTTGGATGCTCAGCTTCCTAGACCTGGATGGAGGGGGGAAGACCTTGGACTGCCCACAGGGCAGGGAACCCTGACTGCTCTTTGGACTGGAGAGGGAGGGGGAGTGAAGGGGGAGGCGGGGAGGAGGTGGAAATTTTTAATAAAAATTTTTAATAAAAAATGAAAAAAGGGGCTGGAGAGATGGCTCAGCGGTTAAGAGCATTGCTTGCTCCTCCAAAGGACCCGAGTTCGATTCCCAGCATCCATATGGTGGCTCACAACCATCTGTAATGAGGTCTGGTGTCCTCCTCTAACAGGCATATATGCAAAAAGAATATTGTATCCATAATAAATAAATAAAAATAAAATAAATAAAATAAAATAAAAAATAAAAAAAAGATACAAAATGGAGCTGGAGTGATGGATGGCTCAGAGGTTAAGAACACTGACTGCTCTTCCAGAGGTCCTGAGTTCAATTCCTAGCAACCACATGGTGGCGCTCAACCATATAATGAGATCTGGTGCCCCCTGCCTGCCTGCAGGCATACATGCAGGCAGAACACTATACATAATAAATAAATGTTAGATAAAAGATGGCTAGAGGGGCACCAGCATACTTGAAGAGCCCTTTCCCTTGTGCCAGACCTTAGGGTTGGAGATGCTGCTGCTCTGTAGGATGAATTAAATGCAATGGGATTTAATTGGGCCCAAGGTAGTAGGAGCCAGGTGGCAGCTCTGAATTGCCAAAGGCCAGACGGTTATAGTTTTTATACAGGCAGCATAGGCTTATAGTGGCCAGCACAGGAAAAGCAATTTTTTTTATAGTGGCACGATTCCTATGACCTTTTTTTTTTCTATTTGAAACAGGGTAGGCCCTGGCTGTCCTGGAACTCACTCTGTAGACCAGGCTGGCCTCAAACTCACAGAGATCCGCCTGCCTCTGCCTCCCAAGTGCTGGGATTAAAGGCATGCATGAACACAGCCCGCCCTCCTAAGGACATTTGGTACTGGCTGACTGGTCATGGTGCTACTAAGTGTGAAATAGGTAAGAAGTCTACTGCATTTTTTGTTTTGAAGAGTTCAAGAATAAGAATACAAAAATGTAGATTCCAAAAATAAATAGAAATAAATAAATATAAAGTTGTAAGCCTAGGAGAATAAGAGCAGGCTGTCCACAGCTTTCTCAGAGCTTAAGGATTAACTATTAACAGCGGGTTACTCTGCTTTACAACCCAGAGCTCTATTTGTGAGGCTGAAGCAGTTCTCTGCAAACTTAGGGTCGTTCTGCAAACTGAGGATCAGGATCAGCTTTTAGATACTCCCCCCCCCCCACACTGGCCACTCATGACCAGCAATTGATGTGAGCTAAGTTACTTTTTGGTTGTGCCTTTTCCCATACCCTTCCCTGCCCTGTGAAATTGGCAGTGTCAGGAGAGGTGCAGAGCCTTGGTAAACACTGTCAGGGGACTCTAGAGAAGCAATGGACTGAATACAAACACTAGTTTAACTGAAAGACTCACTTAGTGGAAATTGCAAAGAGGGGCAATTTGTGTCTAAGTTTCACCTCAAGATTGTAAAAATTCCTTTGTTATTGCCTAATGCTTGTTGCTTCTTAATATAAAAATGGGGGCGGGGGCTTCAAAAACTGTCCATTGCCATGCCTGACAAGCCCAAACTCTGGCTGTGGTCTCAGCTAGCTGATAAGCTTTTTGTGCCCCATGGAGATTTATTTTTCTTCCTGGAATAAAGTTTGCTTCTGGTTTGTTAGTCTGTCCCCATCTTTCACAACCCCATGGATGGACCCAACAATTTGATCTGTATAAGCAAATAAATTCTCAAACAAATGGAAGAAAAAGCTACATCAAATCGTGAGGAGAGGGAATCTCAGCCTATGAACCACTTCCGGACAAGCCAGTTTGCAAATCTAGAGCTCCTTGAATGAAAAGATGGCCAGGTCTCCCAAGGGAAGGGAAAACAAAACAAAACGTAAGCAGTGGTTTTCAATCTGTGGGTTGAGACCCCTTTGGGTGGGAGGTCTTACTCCTAAACGTGTCTGTCTCTCTAGTTTCTTGCATTTTAATCTAGAGCAGTGGTTCTCAACCTGTGGGTCGCAACCTGTTGGGGTCAAACAACCCTCTCACAGGAAATCACAAATATTTATGTTACAATTCATAAGAGTAGTACAATTGCAGTTATGAAGTAACAATAAAAATAATTTTATGGTATGGGGGTCACCACAACATGAGGAACTGTGTTAAAGGGTCGCACACAGCATTAGGAAGATTGAGAAACACCATTCTATGTAATTGTAAATTCAATTATTGGTGATCTAAGCCCAAGGGAGAGAGCCTACAGCCTAGCCATATACTCATGGCTTTGAGTAGGGCTTTTTGTGCCCACTCCCAGAACCTCCAGTTTCCAGCTGCCCTTGGTGAGTCTCTTGTCGTCTGTAGGCAGGAATGGAAAAGGTGTCTATAGATCTTAAGGTTCCTATTTGTTTAAACAAGGTCTCACTCTGTAGTCCAGGATGGCCTCAAACTTGTGGTAATCCTCCAACTTCGGACTCCTGAGTGCTGCTGGGATTCCCCATTCCAAGGGCAAAGACTTTTCATCCCTCGCAGACCCAGGATGTAGATTCGTCCTGCAAAACTCCCTGCGGCTTCTGGTCTCCCTCAGCTAAGGAATCGGTTCCCCTCTGCCTCACTCAACAGTAAAGAGAGTTTCTGCCACTGAAACGAAGCTGAGCTATCTGTTGCCCTAGGGGGAGGTGGTGTATGCCTATTTGAATTCCTACATCAAAGCAAATTTCCCATAAATTAAAGATTCAAAGTTGAAAAATAAAACCATAGTGACTGTGTGTGTGGAGGAGGGTGGGGGTGAGGGGGAAATGAGGGTTGGGTGTGGGGGTGGGGTGTGTTTGTGGGGTGAGGATGGGGTGTGTGTGGGCTGAGTGGTAAGGATGGGGGCGACATGGTGTGTGTGTGAGAGAGAGTGGGGGTGGGGTGGGGTAGAGGTATGCTCAGTTAGGAAAGCGCTTATCTTGCAAGTAAAGACTAAGTCAAGAATACTTTCTGTCTATAAACCCCCAGGGTCTCTTTTTTTTTTTTTTATAGTTTAATGTATTTTAATAGCAAACTTCAGGAACAGCACAGAAGACAGACAACATTAAAAACATGTACTTGCATGTAGGACAACTCAGTTAGAAAAGTATAGTGAATGATGGAATCTACTATATGATAAAAATGCTACAAACACCATTTAGTTGCCGTCAATAAGAAATTTACTTATTTTAAAAAAATCCAAATGCTGGCATTGTCCAGAAAATTTTAACAGGTTTATTTATAATTTTTATAAAGTTGAACTGTTGAAATGTGTTCACTGAAACATTTTGCTTGCA
>NC_022010.1:41850244-41862752 GCF_000317375.1 Microtus ochrogaster
ATCTTTTGGCATAATTGTTACACGTTTGGCATGGATAGCACACAGGTTGGTATCTTCAAAAAGGCCAACCAGATAGGCCTCACTTGCCTCCTGCAAAGCACCAATA
Organism: Microtus ochrogaster; assembly: GCF_000317375.1. Classification (NCBI taxonomy): domain Eukaryota; kingdom Metazoa; phylum Chordata; class Mammalia; order Rodentia; family Cricetidae; genus Microtus; species Microtus ochrogaster. Next base: position 41,850,351 of record NC_022010.1, read on the forward strand.
GCTGCACTCTGGAAGCACAGATCTGCTTTGAAGTCCTGAGCAATTTCTCGCACCAGACGCTGGAAGGGGAGTTTGCGGATCAGAAGTTCAGTGGATTTCTGATAGCGTCTGATTTCACGGAGTGCCACAGTACCAGGCCTGTAACGATGAGGTTTCTTCACCCCTCCAGTAGAGGGCGCACTCTTGCGAGCGGCTTTTGTAGCCAGTTGTTTCCTGGGTGCTTTACCACCGGTGGATTTACGGGCAGTCTGCTTTGTACGAGCCATGGTATGGGCACCTCCTTACTTACCCCCCTTCTCCTTCGGCTGGAGCTCGGCAAGCGAGAGGCGGCGCTGGCGTTAGAGAGCGGCGGCGGGGCGGCGACGGCTGCGAACACAATTCCAGAGTCTCTTAAAATATTTGACTTCCCTCCCTTTTTTTAAAAATGTATGCGTTTTAATTACGATTCTGTTGCTGTGATAAAATACCGCGACCAAGGGCTGGAGAGATGACTCAGCCCTTAAGAGTACTGGCTGTTCTTCCAAAGGACCCAGATTCAATTCCCAGCACCCACATGGCAGTACAAAACTCCAGTTCTAGGGAATCCGACACCTTTGCACAGACAACCATGCAGGTGAAACACCAACGTATGTAAAATAAAAGAAAATATTAAAAATGCAATATCCAGGCTGGAGAGATGGCTCAGAGGTTAAGAGCACTGACTGCTCTTCCAAGAGGTCCTGAGTTCAATTCCCAGCAACCACATGGTGGCTCACAGCCATCTATAATGAGATCTGGTGCCCTCTTCTGGCCTACAAGCATACATGGGCGGAATGTTGTATACATAATAAATACATAAATCTAAAAAAAAAATGCAATAACCAAGGCAGCTGACAGAAAGAGAGTTTATTTGGGCTTTTAGTTTCAGGGGATAAGTTTATTACTCAGGCTTTTCTAGAGAAAAAGAACTTACAGATGATGAAGGAAGGCTCCATTTTCTGGACTGGACTTCCTCAAAAGACCTCTGTGGTCAAGGCTGCTCCTGGAGAGACCATGTTGGCCTCTGTGGTCCATTGCCCCAGTCTGTGCTGAAGCCTGAGGTTCATGTGGATGTCTGTGGTCCCACAGCAGCCAGGGCCCGTGTAGATGTGAGTGGCCAGAGCCGCCACCCGAGGGCCATGTTGATGTCTGTGGGCTGTGCTGTGGCCTTTGGCCATGTCTGGGTCAGTGGTCCAGCTTCAGCCAGGGTCCATGTTGATGTCTGAGGCCAGAGTCCACCACTAAGGGCCATGTTGATGTCTGTGGGCTGTGCTGCCACCAGAGACCATGCTGTGGTCCAAGGCACATGCCGATGTTGGAGAGCATGTAGAAGCCTGTGTTTCATGCTCTGGCTGACTGGAAAGGACAAGGAAGCTGCTTTTGCAGGGGTATTGATGACTTGGGGAAGGACTCAAGGGGCCAGCCATGGTGAGTTTGACCATGCTCCAGTGACTATATTGGCAACACAAATTGGACTTTTTTTTTTTGGAGGGGGGAAGGAGGTCACAAGGTGAGGGGATGGGCTTGGGAGGACCTGGAAGTGAGTGTGGTCAGGGTTCATTATGTGAAATTCTCAAATAATAAAAATATTTTTAAAAAGCGTTTGTTCGGGTCTGGAGAGATGGCCCAGTGGTTAAGCACACTTGTTGCTCTTGCAGAGGACCTGGGCTTGATTCCCAGCACCTACATGGTGGCTCACAACCACCATAACTTCAATTCCAGGGGACCAAACGCCCTCTTCTGATCTTCCTAGGCAGCCAGACACATATGTGGCACACAGATATGTGAAGGCAAAGCACTCAGTTTACCACTGTATTTGTGGTAGCGTGAACCTGGGAGAAGAGCCCCCGGAGTGAGGTGTGCAATCACAAGGTCAAGCCACAAGTGGAAAAACATGTTTCTCCATAGAGACACGTGACTAACAACCTGACATAGACTCACCCCTTTCTGCTACACCTGGGAGGAGCACATTCCAAGACCAATTCTGTGTTCTGAAGACACCAAGGTCACAAGACCTGATGATTCCTTAGTTTCCTCACAGGTGCTCAGAAGTCTCACAGGAGTCCATTCCTGGACTGTGTTCTGACAACTCATTAACATAAAATAAAATAAACCTTTAAAAATTCTAAAAGAATATTTCTTGTTTTAAGCCCAGATTCAGTTTGTCTTTTTAGGGTGCCTTTATGGGGCAGGGTTGGGGGTGTCCCTCAGTTGGCAGAGTGCTCACCTGACATGTATAAAGTCCTGGGACCCAGCCCCAGTGATTCATAGACTGTGAGTGAAGGCGCACCCAGCGCTCAGGAGTTGGAGGCCAGAGGTTCAGAAGTTCAAGGTCATCCTCCTCCACCTAGAGTTTAGCTGGCCTCGAAAAGACAACCTGAAAAGAGAGCCAAACCTGGCTCAGTGCAGCCTCTGAGGTGCCTCATGACTGTTGCTTCCTCCTGACCACAAGTGCGTTAGTCGGAGTTCTCTAGAGTCACAGAATTTAGGGGATGAATCTCTCCATATATATTTTAAAAGGGGATTCGTTGGAATGCTGTATGGGCCACAACCCAGCTAATCCAACAGTGGCTAGTTGTGAACAGAAAGTCCAGGAATCTAGTAGCTTCTCAGTCCCACGAGACTGGATGTCTCAGATGGTCTTCTGTATATGATGGAACCCTGAAGACGTAGCTCCAGTGCCAGGGAAGGAATGGATGTGCCGGCAAGGGCGAGCAGACAAAGGGCGAAGGTTCCCTCCTTCTGTGTCCTTATATAGACTTCCAACAGAAGGCGTGGCCCGTGTCGTATTCAAGCTGTGTCTTCCTGCCTCAAGATCCAGATCAAAGTGTGTGTCTGTGTCTTTCTACCTCTAAGGTCCAGACTAGAAGTAGATTCACTCACTTCAAACCAAACAGAAAATCTCTCTCACGTGTCCCTGAGATTTCTGGGTTGTAGACCATTCCAGATGTAGTCAAGTTGAAAACCAAGAACAGCCACTACGACAAGCATAGGGGATATCTTTGCAAACTCCTTCAAGGGCCATTTTGGCAAAACGAAATGTGCCTTCTCATGGTAGACCTGGCTACTGCAGAGAATACAATAGCCTGAACAGACAGAAGCTGGCTAAAACAGTGACCACCATTCCATCCCTGGGTTCCACCTGGAGGCCACTGAGCACAAGAATGTCGTCATCTTCACTGTGTGGGATGTAGGTGGCCGCAAGACACGGGCCAGCCAATGTGGCCCCACTACTTCCAGAACACTCCAGGTTGACAGTAATGCCAGAGGGTGTGTGAAAGAGACCCATGAGAAACTCATGAGGATGCTGGTCAAGGGGGCTGGAGAGATGGCTCAGAGGTCACGAGCACTGGCTGCTCCTGGCTTCAATTCCCAGCAACGATATGGTGGCTCACAGCCATCTAGGATGAGATCTGGTGCCCTCTGCTGGTGTGCAGGCATGCATGCAGACATAACACTGTATACATAGTAAATCTTTAAAAACAAAAAACAAAACAAAAAGAAAAGAGAATGCTGGGAAGGACGGGCTCTATGATGCTGTTCTCCTGGTGTTCGCCAACACGCAGGACCACAATGCCAAGAATGTAGCCAAAATCACAAGCTGGGGTTGCACTCTCTACACCACAGGGACAGGTACATTCAGGCCACCTGTGCCACCAGTATGACTGGGCTTTATAAAGGACTAGACCAGCTGTCCAATCAGCTCAAGGTTGATCCAGTCCGCCACTCCCTCCTCACACCCTCCTCTCTGTCTTCCACGTTCCTCTCAATACTCTGTAGTCTATTGAGGCAGTTTCTGGTACCCTGTGCAATATTACTCAGCTTTTTTTTTTAATCCTAAAAAGAAAAGTCAGCTCACTCTTAGTCCAAGAAGGGATTTTGATGTCCGAGTGCCTGGATTCTGGGAGCTAATGGATTGAAGATTGGTATAAGAATCTGTTTGCTGGTTGTTTGTTGAACCAAACTCTGTGCATTTTAAAACATAATTAAAAATATAAGACAACCAGGGGCTGGAGAGATGGCTCAATGGTCAAGAGTGCTCGTTGCTCCCAGCAGCCACGTCAAGCAGCTCACAACTGCCTGTTAACTCCAGCTCCGAATGGGGGGCCCAATTCTTTTTCTTCTCCTTTTCCTTCTCCTCCTTCTCCTTCTCCTTCTTCTTCTTCTTCTTCTCCTCCTCATGCTTCTCCTCCTCCTCCTCCTCCTCCTCCTTCAACTTCTCCTCCTCCTCCTGTTTCTCTGTGTAACAGCCCTAACTGTCCTGGAGCTAGCTCTGTAGACCAGGCTGGCCTCGAACTCACAGAGATCCTCCTGCCTCTGCTTCCCAAGTGCTGGGATTAAGGCATGTGCCACCACCACCTGGCAAGAGTGCCCATTTCTGAACTCTGTAGGCAAATACATATACACACACACAAATGAGTGAAACAAACAAATCTGTAAAACGATGCTAAAAAACCTCAGTGTGGTGCGACATGTTTTTAATTCAACGCTTGGGGGCAGAGGCAGGAGGGTCTCTGTGAGTTCATGGCCAGCCTGGTCTACACACCGAGTTCCAGGAGAGCCAGGACTACAGAGAGAGATCCTGTCTCAAACAAATAGATGAGAATGAATGAATGAATGAATGAATGAATAAATAAATAAATAAATAAAGCGATGCTAGATGTTGTGGGGTGTTCACCAGAGCAGACGGCTCCGGCACGGCCTTAAGGCAGTACAGTCTTACTAGCCGGCCAGAGACTACAGTGGGCATTCTGGATCCCAGTGCAGCACTGAGCCTTTCTCAGGGTGAGCTTTTAAAACATGAGCACAAAAGGCATGTTCTGGGTTGACGTACTCCAGTTAACAAGAGCAGTTGGCCAGAAGCAGAACTGCAGGAGCTAAAAAACGAAGGTAGTACATTTGAGACTTTCCCAGAACCACGTGCTTTGATGGATTAGGCCTTTGTTTTAGCTTTGGCAGGAGGTGCTGTCTCCATGCTGAGTGTTACAGTCGGAATGTTACCTCCATCATGGAGTCAGTTGTGCTAAGTCGGGGGGCCTATTACACCATAGCCTGAAGCTAGTCCCTGGGACTAGCTGTCTCCCTGTGGGAATGGACGCCATCCACAGCATGGTCACAATGGAGCCCTCATGACTTGTCTACCTTTGGGTCACCAGCACACTCTCTAGCATTGTGCTTCTAGTCATGTTCACCTAGCCAGCTAGGGGTGACCTGGAGAACTCTGTGGGGTGCAGGGCCCAGCCTTGTCTTTGATTAATGAATGATTGGGCAGAATTCCCAGCTGCTCTTGGACCCACTTGGACATGCTGCCAGGAGGCATGAGTCTCACCAGCAAGGACACGTGCAAGCTGGGAGGGTTGGTCCGCTCAGGATCAAATCTCTTAGTGTGCTACCTCTGCCTGTGACGTAGAGTCTTCCCTCAACCTGAAAGAGTCCAATTTACTGGTTGTCTTAGGGTTCCTATTGCTGTGTAGAGACCATGACCTGGGCAACTCTTATAAAGGAAAACATTTCTTTGGAGTGACTCGCTTACAATTTCAGAGGTTTAGTCCTTTACCATCATGGCGGGACAAGGCTGTGTGGAGGTCAATCTGGTGCTGGAAAAGAACCCGAGAGTTCTACATCTTGGTCCTCAGACAGCAGAAGGGAACTCTATTACTGGAAGTGGCTTGAGCATATATGAGACCTCGAAGCCCATCCCCACAGTGACACACTTCTTCCAACAAGGCCATACCTCCTCCAACAAAGCCACATGTCCTAATAGTGCCACTCCCTGTGGGGGCCGTTTTCTTCCAAAGCACCACACAAACCAAAGATGACCTCTACTTTTTTTGTTTGTGACTGCTAAGCACTGAAGAAGCTGGAGCTGTAACATTTCTCATCCGGGAAACTGTTTTCTGTTACACCAGCCTATTCCCAAATAACCACACAGAGACTTATTGTTAATTATAAATGCATGGCCGATAGCTTAGGCTTATTACTAACTAGCTCTTACAACTTGACCCATATTTCTTATCTATGCTCTACCACATGGTGATAACTTTTGTCAGCACAGCATGTCCACCTCCGGCTTCCTCTGCATCTCCTGGCAACTCCATTGTTGCCAGGAGTCTTTCTGCCTTCTTTTTATCCCAGAAGACCCGCTTAACCTCTACCTGCCTAGCTATTGGCCATTTAGCCCTTTATTAAACCAATCTGAGTGACAAATCTTCACTGCAGTACGACGTGATTATTTCACAGCAGGAAACCTCGGGTCTGCTTTACTTGGGCATCCTGGACCCTCCCACTTCTTTGAATAAACAGTGATCAACCAGTAAGCAGACAAAACATAGGACACCTTTGTAATCTCCTCACCGTTCAGTAGCCTAGAGGTGCCTCTGGGAACCTGTATTCATCTGTTTACCTTGCAGACAGCCGTCTAAACCTGAGCATCTGTCCTGACTGCCCCAGCTAGCGTTCCTCTTGATCTTCTTGCCATCCAATCTCATGAAGCCAACGATACTAAGTCATCTTAGATGGATAAAGTGACATTTCCAGGAACTGGCTGTCTTGCTAGGGACATACCTCATAGGTCAGCACCCTCACTTTTGCTGTCCACTGCCCTGATTTCTGACGCATTGATCTTGCTTTCTGGAAGCGCGATTTCCTAGAATGGTAACTCGCAAACTTGAGTTGGCTTCTGTTTTCACACTGCTGACCCCTGGGTACCTAACTTCCCACTGTGTTGCTGTGATGAATCAATCCCCGTAGGTCTTACCCTGCTGTGATTTACCAGACACATAGGGATTACCAGGGAGCAGCCATAAAGTCGTTAAGTAAGAGGGGGGAGTGATGAAATCGAGGTTTTAGGAAGATTAACCAGCAGTTAACGAGGAGGCTCAGAGTCTGAAGTCAGCAAGGTCATCTAGAGGACACTTGCGGTGGTAATGACACAGTTCAGGGTTGTAGATGTCTCCGTATTATCTCTTGTAATCCTGAAATCCCTCTGAGAGAGGCTCTGAGAAGCACTGCGAAAGCAAGCGTCTTCTCCACATCACGTCTGGCATGTCAAAGGTGTGCGGCTACCACCTGAATGAAAACTGCCCGGAAGAAAGCCAGGGCTTGGGACCCAGGTTCTCTCTAGGTGTCCCGAAACGCCTGAAGTGGAGTAAGGCTGGAAGCCTGAGGAACTGAGGCACTGCTATGGTGCTGAAGGAAGAAATGGCTAAAAAAAAAAAAAGCTGCTGAGAACCAGAGTCTGAACCAGGCGGTGGTGCCGCGCGCCTTTGATCCCAGCACTGGGGATGCAGAGGCAGGCGGATGTCTGTGAGCTGGAAGCCAGTCTGGACTACAGAGTGTGACCGTGTCTCACAAACACACAGACAGAAACGAAGTCTGTTTTCTGGGTCAGTGAGAGAGCCTGGGGTGGGGTGGAACGCTGGACTTGTATTCGGGATGTTGCCGACGCCTTAGATCTACGTGACCAGCTAGAAATGCTTGGCAGTCAGCTGAACATTGGTACCAGGAGGGAGCCAAGGATGCCCGGAGAGCTACAAGTGTGAGCCCAATTACCTCAGATGTAGCAGGGTGGAAACGAGAAGAAACACGGCAAAGGACTGTGTAGTTTTTAATCGAGGAAAGCTGAGCAAAGAGGGGGAGATGCAGAAGGGCACCCAGTGAAAATCCCTCACCACTGCCGCGCAGAGCCTGACTTTCCAGAAGTATTTTTGTTGTCTGTTTCGTTTTTGATCGTGTAGTTTGGTTTGAAATAGTGTTTCATGTAGTACAGGTTGACCTCAGACTCTCTGTGTAGCAGAGGATGACCTTAAATTTATCCTCCTGCCTCTACCTCCCAAGTGCTAGGATTACAGCCAGGACTCACCACACCGCGGGGGGCTATGTTGGGGGCAAGCAACTAAAGCTACATCCCCAACCTCTTGATCACGACAATGCCTGACACTGTTGGACCGCAACAGGACAGTTGGTGCAGCCCCATCCTAACTCTAGATGTCCACCAGGGGGCGTCGGAACCCAGGACGCCATGCTATTTCCTTTAGGAATATAGCCCATGTTGACCTCAGGGTTTAAGATCTTTTGACTTTTCAACCCCAGCTGGGCAGAGGAGGCAGGCATGTGGGAGAAGCTGGCGGCAAACCACTCCTCCCTATGCCCTAGTAAGGTTTTGAAAACTGAATTCCCCGAGGGCGTGTGAACAGAGCCTGTTGAACAGCTCCCAGGAGCTCTGACCTACTGATAGGTGAGGGCACGGTCTGTTCTTGGTTCTCAGAGGATACGGCCTGGGTTCGCAGATACTCCCGAGCCCATGGAATCTTCAGAATTCCTCCCTTTGCCTTCTTCTTATGGCCCCTTCCTGACTCCAACCCTCCCCCACTTTTTTTTCTTGTGGAATCCAATCATTGACTCGGATACCAGCATCTCACAGCCCAGGGACCTCCGTTCAGACTTGTATCAGGCACAGGGTACAAAGGCCAGAATATCTGGTCTCTCAGCAAGCACTGTCCCTTTCTGGTCACATTCTGGAATCACCAGGGGAGCTCTAAAAAGCAATAGAGACGGGTAGTGAGATGGCTCTGGGAATAGAGGCATAGGTTATAAAGTTTGAGGAAGGCCGGGCGGTGGTGGCGCATGCCTTTAATCCCAGCACTCGGGAGGCAGAGGCAGGCGGATCTCTGTGAGTTCGAGGCCAGCCTGGAACTCTACAAAGGGAGTTCCAGGACAGGCTCTAAAGCTACAGAGAAATCCTGTCTCGAAAAAACCAAAAAAATAAAAAAAAATAAAGTTTGAGGAACCCATACACCCCTGAATCCACATGGGAGAGGGAGAGAACCAACTCCACATGTTGTCTTTTGACCCCCACGTATGTAAATTTGTGTATGCGCACACACATATGTGTAAAAAAAAAAAGGAGCCAGAGACACTGAATTCTATGCCAGAGATCACTTAATTATGCCAGGGTATACAATATTGTTTACATGTTTTCGTGGGCTGCAGAGAAGGCTCAGCAGTTAGGGGTATTTGTTGTTTCCAGCACCAAAATGGCAGTCACAAACATCTGTAACTTCAGTTTCGGGGGATCCAATGCCCATTTTTGATCGCCTCAGATATCAGGCACACAGGTGGTGCATATTTGTACACAGAGACAAAACACTGCTGTCCCTAAAATAAACAAATCTAAAACAATTAAAAATGAAAACACATTTTGCCTCATGAACCAGTACCGGAAAGTTTGATGGTAGAAATATCAGGCCTTGGATTCTCTTTCCAACCTGCTGAATTCAAATCTGCATCTCTCGACAAGACGCCTAGGTGACTGAGAATCGCTGTTCTAGTTCATATAGCACGTCCTCCATTCATAGCTACCAGACTATTCATGCCGTAGCAGCAGCCGTCCAAAGTTCTTCACTGTGACCTACAGAAAGACACAGATTTTTACATCAAGATGCAGAACACACACACGTATGTATAATGAATCAAAAATGTCGTAAAAACAACATGCCCGCTACCTATGATATATCCTCATCCATTCCACAAACATTCTTGGCATCCGTGTTGTGTTAGGCCTTATTCCAACAGTGTGTACACAGAACAAAAATTCATGTTGTGGTAGGGTTTATAGTCTGCTCGGGCGGCAAAGAGAGACCGTCAGGAAGTCACAAATAACCCACGAGTATGAAAGGCACGCTGAAAGTGTAGTAAATCTCTTTATTAAGAAACATCTTGAGTAAGGCTGCCCTCGGGAGCTGGCTATGTTCCAGGACCCTGATGTGAATGCCCTTTAGAAAGACATGAGCTTTTGAATTTCTCTGGATTCATTTTTGTACACTTTATATTTAAAATAAAAAGTCAAAACAGCTCTGCTTTGGTATTTTCTATTTTTAAAAATGATTTTTGTGTGTGCATTGATGTTTGTTACAGACAGTTGTGAGTCACCATGTGCGTGCTGGGAATCAAACCCTGGTCCCCTGGAAGAGCAGTCAGCACTCTTGCCCACTGAGCCATCTCTTCAACTCTGCTATCTTCTATCTTATTGTCCTTTGATTAGAAAAGAAAAGCCAACCCAATATTCACTGGATTTAATTCACCTCCTGCTGGTAGTTTTACAACCTTGCTTTAGTCAGAAAAGTAGGGGGGTGGGGTGGGGTGGCAAAAAACAAAGTCTTGGTGCAATGATTCTGCAGCATCTTCCAAGTCTTGGCTGAGTGTCTGCAGGTGTGAGCCAGGGTGCCTGGCACCCCTGCTTTGCCTTCTTGTTCACCCCGCAGGGCAACTGTCTCACAGTGGAGATTCTTCAGGGAACCACCAACACGGCCCTGGAGCAGGCTGGCACACTGTGTTCGGAACTAGACCCGACAAATCCTTCTCCCCTCAGAGCCACTATGCTGTTGGCAGCTCTCTCAAAGTTCCAGGTCTGGGAAGAATCTGGGTCAGGCACCTCCCAGGTCTCCTGAGCCTTTGGCTTCTAATCTGAAGCTCATTCCTCCATTAAGCCATCAGCTACCCTGATGTCACAGCAGTCTCCAGTCACTTGTACTGCCAGGCTAGGGTGATAGGGAGGCAGCCAGGGCCTCAGAGCAACCTCCTAGTGCAGCTCAGAGCAGAGCTGGATGGAGGAAGCAGGAGACTTCCGGTACCCTCAGATCTGAAGCGTCAGGTAGCTATGCGCTAGGGATATGTGAGGGGCACAGATCTTGCGGGTGATTGGAGGAGAGACGGGAGAAGGGAACCTGAGCAGCCTTAAGAGAGTTACCTGTCAGGACCTTCCGATGGCGCTGCATTGACCCCTTGCTCTGTTTGCTTTGGAGCTGGAGCATTTTGGCCAAATCAGTTGTTTGCATCTATTGACCATGAAAATCTAGTTATAGCCCGGATGTTTTTCTGCAGCACAGCTCCTGGGCTGACATTGTTTTATTGTGCTCGAGTGATTCAGAGAACAGGCTATGAAGTCAACGGCTGGATTGGATTTCTGGCTTTACTACCGTGGACCAGGGGAGTCTGAAAGTCACACAAGGCTTCGGCTCTATCACTATAAACTGAGAGTGGTAATATGTTCTCATTGCTGAGGGGTGAGGGGGGGATGATGCAGAGGGCAAGACTATGCTCATGGGCTCTGTAAATCTTAGCCGCTGCCGTGACTGAGGCAGACAGTGTGAGACAGGTTTGGGGACAGAATCCCTCAGCTTTCTTCTACCAAACACATTGAATCCTTTTTCTCCCTGAGGCCGGGCATCTAGAGGGAAAACCCTAGCTGAGATACAGACCCCTCGGCTCCTGGGTAAGAGTCTCCACCAAATGAGCTGAGATGAAATGATTCAGCATGTTTTTCTGTCCATCTCACGGAACGAGCCACCGTGACCCAAATCCACGCAGATTAGTTCCTGTCTAGCTTACTGGAACTCATCTCCTTTCTGGATGTCCTAACTATCCACCTTCTTGGCCACAGCCTTTGATCTCAATGCCAGACAAATAAGTACGGGAGCAGGACCAAGCCCACCTGCCCACTTCCTGAAAGCACAACCCTTAGGAGTCAAGGGCTGATGGGAAGGAAAACCCATCTTATTAAATTGCTTGCACTCTGATCAGATGAGTGGAACTATCGTACCCCTCAAACAATTAAGTGCACAAAAGAGCTATTATTATTATTTTATTTTTTGGTTGTTGGAGATATGTATATATTTGTATATCCCTGGCTGTCCTGAAACTCTCTCTGTAGACCAGGCTGGCCTCAAACTCAAAGATCCACCTGCCTCTGCCTCCCGAGTGCTGGGATTAAAGGCGTGCGCCACAGGACATAAAAGCTTTTATAAGGAAAGAAAAAGAGGGCAGGTCCTGGTCTGGTAAGGAGCAAGAAGAACTTGTCTTCATTCAGGGTCTGCGCTCTCTCTCTTTCTCTCTCTCTCTCTCTCTCTCTCTCTTTCTCTTTCTCTCTCTCTCTGACCTTGACTGTTGACTGCCTGGGGTTAGTTCCTGTAATTCTTTAGACTTATTACTTTTCTGTAAGTTAAAACTCACAGCATTTTGCATAGGTGAAATACAGGACTTAGAATAAGGAGTGGCCTTACACACTCCTAACTTTATCAGAGGTCACCAAATGTGGACTTTGTAAATCTAAAGTATGGTTATCTGTCAACGTCTTAATCATTTAGGGTCAGCTTTCCTTGAGAATTTAGAATGCTGTAAAAGGAATGAAAAGTCAAAGACGGACCCATACAAAGTGACAGCTGCCTACTCCCAATGAGATGGCTTACCCTTCATCCTTATTTTCTTATTATGTCTGCTTTATAAATGAGGTGGAGACAATCATGGGGCTCAATGGCACTGAGCCTGTGGGCTCCAGGTCTTACTGTGTAGCCTGTGGGCTCCAGGTCTTACTGTGTAGCCTGTGGG
>NC_022010.1:41863863-41864562 GCF_000317375.1 Microtus ochrogaster
AGGTCTTACTGTATAGCTGCTTCCATTTGGGTTAGGATCACATTGCACTGGCATTGGGAATCCCAGTCTGCTTTTTCTTTCTGGGGAGAGGGGGACTACCTGCACACAAGGAAAGAGAGGACCTAAGAGGAGTGGGGAGGGAGGATGACGGCATTGCTTAGGGGCAGTTTCTACCCAAGGCTCCAATAGGAAGACAAACTCTCTGGTTCTGGAATACCTCCTTTGATTCCAGGGAAAGAACACAGGGAATGGTCCACTGTGTTTCTGCCTGGCTGCTAGATTAAAGCAGGAGCAATTGAGAACAGGTAGAAGTGAGTTTTCACTCCCACAAGGTAAACTCGCAGGAGCTGAACCGCCACTTAGAATTTCAAACACTCAGGAAGCAGTGGCAAGAAAGTTCGAAGCCAGCTCGGGTAGCAGCATAAGACTGTCTTTTCCCCTTCCCACCCACTCTTATTTTAGGACATCCCTCGCACTTGACTTTGTTAATCGATGGAACGTCCTCATTTTGAACTTCACCTTTCAGTTGTGTGTGTGTGTGTGTGTGTGTGTGTGTGTGTCTGCACGCCCGCGCGCACAATACAGGGCCCGGACCCTTTAAGAGGGCGGAGTGACTCTAGCGGGCCCCACCCCCCGGGGCGGCGCAGGCGCGCGCGGGCTCTGGGAACCCGGCTGGAGGGCCGCCGGCTCGCGGGGCCG
>NC_022010.1:41864807-41887307 GCF_000317375.1 Microtus ochrogaster
GGGCGCAGGAGGAGCGCGGCGGAGTGAGCCCCGCGTTGCCGGAGCAGCAGCCGGCGCGCGTCGGGCGGCTCAGCTGGGGCCCGCAGCTTCTCCGCGGGCTGAAGCTCGGCGTGGAGGAGCAGGGCGGGGTGGGTCCGGCCGTGCAGGAGGAGGGCGGCGTGGGGCTGGGGGTGCAGGAGCGGGGCGGCCGCGCTCACGAGCCCAGCCTGGGGGTGGTGTGGGAGCCGCCCGCCGCCGCGGATTGGAGGCGCCCGGCCCACTGGACGGCCTCGGCCGGCGGGCCCGTGGCGCAGGAGGAGGGCCTGGGGCCCCGCAGGCAGCAGCAGGAGAAGGGGGGAGGCGGACCCGCAGTGCAGGAGCGCGGCGAGGCCCGTGCCGGGGTGCAGGAGCGCGGGGAGGGCAGCCCACGCAGGCTTCTGCGGCAGCCCGAGGAGCTGCCCGAGTTGACGGACGGTTCCTTCCTGCACACGGAGGAGCTCGAAAGTTCGGACGAGCGCAGCTGGGAGATCTGCGGGCACCTGGGCAGGGAGGCGGTGGTCCTGGGAGCATCCCCCGCGAGTGGGGACAGACCCGAGCTACTGGGGAGGGCCAGGCCTGTGGGACCCCGGGGGCCTGAAGGAGAGGGGCGTCTGGGGGTGCAGGAGGCAAATTGGCTGCCCGGGGTACAGGAGGGTCAGGTCGCGTGGGCCGTTCAGGAAACGTATCTGAACGGTAAAGGGTCCCCAGGAGGTGAGGGATTCCAAGGGGGACACCGGACCCGCAGGCGCAGGCGGCGGAGGAGGTGGTAATCTGCAAGCCACTTCGCTGCCATCAGGAGTCCTCCAGTGGCAAGAGTAATGCTGGAGGGTGTAGGGGATTGGGGAGCAGAAGAGCGCTGTGAACCTGACCTTTGGAAGCCATTGCCGGAGGGCAGGCACTGGCCTGCAGGACCTTCTCTGCTACCTCGAGTTTGAGCATCCTCAAAGCAGTGTCTGCCGCCGGGCAGCTGAAAACTCAGGTAAGAAAGGTCAGTTTTGTTCCCAGCTGGAGTTGATGTGTTTAGAAGAATGGGCTCCAAACAGCCCTCAGGTTGACTAACCCCGGAGCATCCTCCGCCCCGATTGTATCAAGCAGCTGCTACAGCGGAGTAGTCACTTCTTTCAAGTCTAGACTGGATGTAAAGTCCTTGGAGTGGTAGAGGGAAGGGAGAGGAAGGTAGCCCCAGGGCTAAAGTTGCGGGGAAGAAGTCAACCCTCCAGCGGTCTGCTGGTGGTGGTAGGTGTGCCCCCGTGTGACAGCGGCACGTTGTGCAATTCGCCTCGGTGGCCTCCAGAAAAGGGAAGTGGGTAGTGTTGCTTTATCAGTGCCTTATCTTGTCCTGTGGGTCACGTGAGGGTGCCAGTCCTAGTGACTGGGGCACGAGCCTGACCTGCGCCTGCCACACGGTTTTGTCACGGTTGATTATGCTGTGGGCCCAAAGCCAAGGATGGGTAGAGGAGCAGAGCGCAACTGGTCTTCATCTCTGAATGGAGTGCCAAAGGAGAGAGGAGGGTGTCACAGCGGCTGCTGCCTCCTCTTTGGCCTAGGCCTTGACCTCACACTGTGGAAGGTGGCAGATAAAATGCTGTGGTATCCTATTGAGGTCTCTTCACACCTCCACCCGACCCTGGGGCTTGTTCTTGGCACAGCCTAGAGATGGAGTATACAGGGGCCAGGGCCAGGGGCTAAATTTGGTTTCTTGTTGACACAAGGACCCACCAGCTCTTTCCTGGTCCAGGTGGGTTTAGTAGGCAGCTTACAGCCTTTCTTTCCCTAGCCCTGTCAAGAGTTCTTGTATCTCTGCCCCACCAGTGGGGATGGATCCAGAGTTGCTCTCAGGGCCTTAGCAGGGAATATCTCTGCCCCAGCCCCCCATACCCCAGTTCTGAACCAGCTTGGGTGGAGGTAGAGTTCTCCTTTGGGGCAGAAGAAGGGGTGGTGGTGGCTGGGACTGGTGGAGGAGCCGGTTTGCCGGCTCTGGCAAGCCCAACCTGTCTGTCCGCTTCAACCCGTGCCTGTCATGCTGTCTCAAACATTCTGACACGGGAAGTTTAGCTGCTGTGTCCATGGTGCCACGCTTTCCTGGAATGAGCAGAGTGGTTCTGGCTCACTGACTTCAGTGGGGAGAGTTCTGCTCTCAGTGTATGTATAAGCATACACTTACTTTAGGGTGACTTTCCTGACTTTTCAGTGAACAGGAGGAGAGCAACTGGACTGCTTTTTGGCACCACCTGAGCTCACAGTGCCTAGCATTTTGTCTAAGTGGAAATCAAATAGTGACCTTTTAGAGTCTGGCTTCTTTGGTTCAGCATCTTTATTTCAAAACTGGCACATGTTGTTACATGTATCATTAGTTCATTCCCTGTCATTGCTCAATAGTCTCGAATGGGTATGTCATCGTCTTTATAGCCATGTACGTGGTGATGGGTACGTTTCAGACTGAGTATTACAGAGTTAGCCTCTTCGGGTGCTTGTGTTAGCCTTTGTGTGGCTATATGCTTTCATTCTCCCAGGGAAATTCTTAGGACTGGAATGCTTGCTCACATCATATTGTAGGTGAACATTGAACATATAACGAACTTCTAGACTTACCATATAACCCCAATTAATAGCTACCATATTTGCATTTTCATAAACCAGTTAAAAATAAATTTAAATTTTTTTTAAGCAACAGAGGAAATAGTATTAAAAATAAATAGCTGGTCATGGCTGCATGTACCTGTAGCCCCAGCTACTTGGGATGTTGAGGCAGGAGCTAAACGCCAGCCTGAGCAACTTAGCAGGACCCCAGCTCAGCAAACAAGCAGCATCCCCCTCCCCCAAAAGACCCCAGGGCCCCAAACCTACCAGACAGGCTGTTTTTCAAATGGTTGAACAAGTTTATAACCCTACCAAAGATTGTATAGGGTGTGTTTAGACACTTAGGAGGTGTACAGTCTGTCTGATAGGCTTTAATTAGCGTTCCCTATGTGACTAATGTTGGCGTCCCTTCCTGTACTCATTCGATGGGGAATCTATTCACGTTGTTTACCCATTGTGCGGATGTTGTTTTTTCTCATTGTTTTAAAGAATTTAAAAATATATTCAGAATATAAGTTTTATCAGGTGCGTAATTTGCAGATTTTTCTTGTAGTTTGCGGCCTGAATTCTCCCCCTTTCTCATCCTTTCTCTTTGCTGTTGTTTTAACTTAATCATATTTACAATTATTTACTTAATGTGTGTATGTTCATATGTGTGAAAGCCAGGAAAAAAAAAAAACCCTTGCGAGTCAGTATTTCTGTCTACCGCATGGGTCCAGGAATTCAGCTCAAGTGGTAAGTTTGGCAGCAAGTACCTTTTCCTCTTGAACCATCTTGCTAGCCTTTTTTTTTTTTTTTTTTTTTTTAAATCTTTAGACAGGATCTTATGTATTCCTGGCTCCCTTTGTAGCTGAGGATGACCTTGAACCAGCCTGGTGCACTAGGTTACCTCTTGCCAGCGGTGGGATCCAGAAATGGAATTCATATTGGCTTTCGGTTCTCGGGCCTGCCTCAGTGCTGAAACCGCAGGCAGGTACCATACATGGCAACGGCTGATGTGGATGCTGATGATGCGGAGCCTGAACCCTCCCAAAGCTTACTTGGTCTAGCAGCTTTTAGCTTTCTTAGAGGTCCACTGCATTTTCTTGATAGTGCCCATGTCATCGGCTAGCAAAGATGGTTTTATTTTTCCTTTCTGTGCCTGTAATCTATTTCCTTTTTTTTTTTTTTTTGGCCTGGTCATAATGGCTGTATCGTGGTATGGAAGAATAGATATTTTAGTGCCCATCCCTGAGGAAAACATTATATCTTTCACTGTTGAGCATGCTATTAATTGTAGGGTTCCTTCATGTACAGAATGCCTCAGTTTGAAAACTTTCCTTCTGGTCCTGGTGGTGAGAGTCTTGTTTTGTTTTGCTTTTTGAGACAGGGTTTCTCTGTAGCTTTGGAGCCTATCCTGGAACTTTCTCTGTAGACCAGGCAGGCCTTAACTCACAGTACTCTTGTCTCACTAGTACTGGAATTAAAGGTGTGCACCACCACCGCCCAGTGAGTGTCTTAATCAGAATGGTTGTTGGGCATTGTCAGATGCTCTGTGTTAGTCAGTGATTATTGAATTTTCTGTTTTGATTTATTAACGTGAGTAACATAAAATTTTATGTATATGATATTTATACCAGCACTATTATATGTGTGTGTCTATCTACATATATATATATATATATATGTAATATATATATATATATATTACTTGTAAGTAATTTGTTAAGGTTTATTGTTTTAGTTTTTTTATTTTTAAGCTGTGTTGTCTGAGTTTTCTGTCCTGCCCAGTTCCCTCAGTCGTTAAATCCCAAAGAAATCACACAGAGGTCAACATTAACTATAAACTGATTGGCCCATTAGTTCAGGCTTCTTATTAAACTCTTATAACTTATATTATCCCATTATTCTTATCTGTGTTAGCCACATGGCTCAGTACCTTTTTCAGTGAGGCAGTCACATCCTGCTTCTTCAGTGGCTGGGCAAGGACTGCAGAGGAATGGGCTCCCTCCTTCTCAGAATTCTCCCACCTCTACTTCCTGTCTGGTTGTCCCGCCTATACTTCCTGCCTGGCTGCTGGCCAATCAGCATTTATTTAAAATATAATTGACAAAATACAGACAATTGTCCCACACCAAGGTTGGACATCTATATCCCAGAATGGCCTTGAACTTGCTATGTGACTTAGGCTGGCCTTGAACTCTGTGCAGTCCTCTGGCTTCAGCCTCAGCTTCCCTAGTGCTGGGATGGCAGGTATGTTCTACCACATCTGGATTGTGATCTTCTGTGGAGTCAGGCATAGTGTTTGTGGCATGTTGGTAACCCCAGCACTTAGGCGACAGAAACAAGAGGACCAGGCCAGCCTGGACTGTGTATGGAGCAATACTCTATGTCCACAGAGAACTTGTGCATCTGTTTTCAGGTGCTTTTTTTGTATGACTGTAGAATTTATAGTATACATCTTTTACTTATTATTATAGTTTCTTTCAAGTGATACTAGTGTAAGAACCTTAAAGGATGTTTTCACCTCTCTCTCTTAGGAAACAATTGTTACAAACTACATGCTACATTGATACTCTCACCTTACCTTTTAAACCATTTTGAATAATAAGCAAAGGGCTTTCCTGATAAGTGCCCAGCACTGTTCGCTTCATTCTTTGGGTGGTCCTTTCCCCTGGTCTCCATCAGTGCCTGCCTTTACATGCATGAGAGCAGTGCTCAGCAGATCCTTGCGGGAACCTTTGGCATAGATCTCTGGGACAGTTTCCTGTCACTCTGTAGACCACACTGGCTTCGAACTGAGAGATCCACCTGCTTCTGCCTCCCGAGTGCTGGGATTAAAGGCATGCGCCACCACCGCCTTGCTGCCTGCGGTCTCACTGTGCTGCAGTTGTTCAGGAGATCCAGCTCATCATGGGGGTGGGGAAGGCATGGTGGCAGGAAGCTCCTTCCAAGGCAGCAGGAAGTTACGATCTGACTTGCTCTAGGAAGTCGAGAACACTTGGACTAGAGCTGGAACTGTGAGCGTCCCATCTCCTCTAGCTAGACCCTGTCTCCTAAGGGTCCCACAGCTCACCAGAACAGCCTCACTATCTGGGGACTGTGTGCTGGAACTCTTGCTATTTCCTGTTCAGATCATACTCCCTCCCCTTGATGGTTTTGCTAGCACATCCTCTGTAGTGTCCTGAAGAGGAATGTATACGAGCCATCCATTGGGACCACATCAGCCTATACTTGCTTAGTTGGTGGTTACATGACCATAGAGATCTAGGTCGGCGATGTTTCCCTTCCCTGTCTTGAGGGTATGAAGCTATTGTATTTTAGACTTCATAGTTTGCACTTATGTTAGTCACTGTATTGTGATAAATACCTAAGGAAATCAGCTGAAGGGAGAAACACTTTTAGTGATGGTTTCAGTGTGCGCTTGGCTGGCTCCATGGCTTTTTGGCATGGCAGAGCAATGCTTCCAACTTCATGGAGGTAGGAAGATAGGCAGGAAGGGGCCAATGTCAAAAGCACACCCTCAGTGACCTAATTCCTCCAGCCAGGCCTATCTCTAACTAATGTCCTCAAATTATGGCCCATCAAATGATTAATGCGTTGACTAGGTCAGACACCTCATGGTCCAGTGACCTCTCCGTAGCTCCACAAGCTGGTGACCAAGCCTAGAAGACGGGAGCCTTTCTGGGAACCCTTCACTTCCAAACCATAAGTGTTTGAAGTTTAAGGTCATTCTGGTCCTCTGTGCAACTTGAAGAGTGGTTGAAACGATACTGCCCCACTAGCTGATCCGTGGCTCCCTGAAGGATGTCTTCTTCCCAGAATACTGCCCCACTAGCTGATCTGTGGCTCTCTGAAGGATGTCTTCTTCCCAGAATACTGCCCCACTAGCTGATCCGTGGCTCCCTGAAGGATGTCTTCTTCCCAGAATACTGCCCCACTAGCTGATCTATGGCTCCCTGAAGGATGTTTCCTTCCCAGAAAGCTGTGACTTGCTGAGACTTGGAGGTCTGCGTTTAAAAAAAAAAGTGTGTGTTTGTTTTTTAAATTCAGCATAAACGTGAGACTCTAATAATCAGAATAAATTTCTCTTGCGTGCTATGAGTTCTCCACTAATGTTAATGAGGCTTAACCTCATTATTATCTGAATTATCCGAATAATGAGTAGGTCTGTAAGTTTATGCTTATTTTCATGACGTGAAGAGTAGTTTTAAAAAGTGTGCCGGGGGTTGGAGAGATGGCTCAGTGGTTAAGAGCATTGCCTGCTCTTCCAAAGGTCCTGAGTTCAATTCCCAGCAACCACATGGTGGCTCACAACCATCTGTAATAAGGTCTGGTGCCCTCTTCTGGCCTGCAGACATACACACAGACAGAATATTGTATACATAATAAATAAATAAATATTTAAAAAAAAATAAATAAAAAGTGTGCCATGTTGGGGCTGGAGAGATGGCTCAGCAGTTAAGAGCACTGGCTGCTCTTCCAAAGGACCCAGGTTCAATTCCAGCACCTACATGGTAGCTCACAACTGTCTGAAATTCCAGTTCTAGGGGATTTGGCATCTTCATACAGATAAACGTGCAGGCAGAGCACTAATGCACATCTTTTTTTAAAGTGTGCCATGTCAGCAGTGGTTGCAGTATTGGAAAATGGGTTGGTTTGGCCAGGGCAAACGATTTGGCACAATTATAGGTTTTGTCTAGAGCTGTGGGTCTTAACCCAAGTACAGGTCCTTTTGAAGAGTCTTCAAGACTACTTGGACCAATTTGATGAGAATCATGGGGGATAGAGCCCAGTGTTGACATTTTTATAGTACCCAGGTGATTTTAGTGCATAAACAAAGAACTCCCCCTACTCCAGAGCTTAGAGATCCTTGCTTTCACATGGTACTTAATGGACCAGTGGTAACAGCATCTTTCAAGAGCTTGTTAGAAATTCAGACACAGCCTAATGGTGGTGGTGGCGGCACACGCCTTTAATGCCAGCACTCAGGAGGCAGAGGCAGGCAGGTCTCTGAGTTGGAGGCCAACCTGGTTTCGGGACAGCCAGGGCTACACAGAGAAACAGTCTTGAAAAAAAATTCAATGCAGAAAACTTTTTGATGTCAACCTTGTATCTGTGAAGTTGGGACCTACATTTGTGACTTAGGTGTACTGTAGACTTAAAAACAGTGACCTGCACTTAGGAATGCCTGCTGTGAGCCTGCCTGCTAGTTGGGAGTGGGTCTGTTTACTCTTGTCTGCTTTATTTTTCTTCTTCTTTGTTTGTGTGTGTGAAAGAGGAAGGGGATTAAAAACAACCTAGTCTTCTACCTCATTTTGAGACTGTTGTCTTTGGTGTGATGCTGTGTGTGCTGGTCTCACCAGCCCACAGTAACCAGGAATTCTCCTGTCTCCTCCCACCGTGCCATAGGAACACTGGGAATTTGCTACCTTGATTGGTTTTAAGTGGGTCTTTCGGAGATTCAGACTCTTTATACAGGTTTAGGTCCTTGCACTTTTGCAGCCATCTCCCCAGCCCACAGTCTGCTTTCTTATCTGTGGAAGGGCTCACGAGGCTGTGGTCCACATGCGGAGGTCAGTGCTTGGCTTGTTTTCATGAGACCATGGCCCACGTGTGGAGGTCAGTGCATAGCTTGTTTTCACGAGACTGTGGTCCATGTGTGGAGGTCAGTGCGTAGCTTAAGTTCTTCCGCCATGTGTTGGCTGGGGTCAAGCTGAGGGTTGACCTTAAGGAGGCAGGCATTCACCTTAACAGCTGAGCCATCTCCACAGCCCAATTGTTTTTGATACTTTGTTTCCCTGGTTTAAAAACAAAAAGATCTTGTTCTTATTTTGTGGATACACTTTATCAGTTTGAGCATATTACTGAGAATTATCTGAAATTTTCTTCTGGAGAGTCTTATTTTTTTTTTCATTTTTTTCCTTCTCATTTGCTTTTTTGTGTACATTTTGTTTTCTACCAAGCCAGAGGCTTTCCTTTGTTATTTGGTATATTTTTGTTGTCTGTTTCTAATCTAGGAAGAAGCTTGCGGCGACTGTGGTGCTGGGTAGCTTGTTGAGGGTGGCTCGTAGGCAGTCTCATGGGGACTTGGGCAGGCTGTTTATTGGAAGCACCTAAGTTGCGTGTCTTTACATCTTGGCCTGGTTGAAGCCCAGAACTTGTGTTTTGCCAGCTCCCGGCCCCAGGTTTCTGGAGCAGATAGAGAAGGGAGCTGTCATCTTGACATTAGTTACCATGTGCTCTCCTCCTTGAGATGTGGCTCTCCCTGTTGTTAGTGATGCCTCTGGGATACTGTGCGGACCTAGTGTGTTCTCTATGGAGAGAGACTAGCCTCTGCAGAGTGTGGAGGGTGTTGGGAAGGCTCTTACACGGAGGTAAGCAGTTACAACCTTGTCCTTGGACAGCCTTAGCTTCTCCTTCCAACACATCACCTCTGTGTTCTCGCTCATCACTTTGTGTCCACTCCTGATGACTCCTTTCATGCTTTGGACCAGGTCCCTCCCGTACTCATCCAGAATCTCAGTTTGCTCGTGATCAAACAGGCAGGATGCCATGGGATTTGAAGTACCCTGACGTTTCTCCTACTCCCAGACTCTCAGGCCTCAAGCCTGCAGTGGCTCCCCTGTTCCAGTGGCTGGGACTTTGGTCTGAAGGGTGTTGGCGGTGCACGGTGCATGGTGAACGTCGTACAGTGTACTGCTCTGGTGTGTCTGCACTGTTGTTCCTCTCCTCACCCCACTGCAGGGCCCAACAATAGGCCTCTTCAGCCCGGGGTTGCTGCCCAAGGAATGGGGGTGGGCAAAGTGAGAGCCAGAAGTAGACCGGGTGGCCAGCCCTGGAAGAGCCCTGGCAGTGACTGACTGCAGTGGCTGACTGCATTGTCCTCTGGCTGCTCTCTTTTTCCCTGGAGCCGGTGATGCATCTTGGTGCCATGAGGGTGCCTGGACAGGATGGAGGGCAAGAGGTCTGATGTTCAAGTCCTGGTGCAGCAGTGTGTCATACATGGACAGGAAACCTGGGCAGTTAGAGGAATTTGTCCCAGGTCACACACTTTTAGTGTATTGATAGGAAAATAGCGGAGCTCCAGGAGCATGGTAGGACTCTAGGTGACCTGTGGGTAGCAGGGTTGACATGCTTCTCTTTAGCTGGTGGAGCACAAATCCCATTACTTCATAATCAAGACCCACAGGTGGGGTGTTCAGTGCAGGCTGAGGATGCAGATTCCTCTCTTCCTCTGAAGTTGGAGGGGTTCACTGTGGGAGGGTGGTCTTGCCTGAAGCTTCTGTTCCTGCTCTGTACCTTACTGTCTCCCACTCTGCACTCTATTCTTCCCCTTCCAGTCCACCAATAAGGCTGGGATGTCTCATAGGTATAGGCTTCTGTCTGGTCAACCCATGTGGCATTCTGAACCCAAATGTGGTGTTGGGGTTTTCTGTCCTGCCAGGTTATCACAATCGTTAAGTCCCAAAGAAATCACACAGAGTTCTACATTAACTATAAACTGATTGGCCCATTAGCTCAGGCTTCTTATTAACTCTTATAACTTACATTAGCCCATTATTCTTGTCTATGTTAGCCACATGGCTCGGTACCTTTTCAGCAGGGTAGTCACATCCTGCTTCTTCTGTGGCTGGGCAAGGACTGCGTCCTCTTCCCAGAATTCTCCTGTTCACCATGACCTACCTCTACTTCCTGTCTGGTTGTCCCACTATACTTCCTGCCTGGCTACTGGCCAGTCAGCGTTATTTAAAATATAATGACAGACTACAAACCATGGTCCCACACCACAAATCTGTTTCCCTCAGTCCAGTAGGAAAACTCCTTTGTGAGGGCTGGTTCAGACTCTCCACTGGCTTGAACCAGTCCTTGTGTCTGAAATGGCTATATAGCAACAGGGTAGTTTAGTGGGGCTGGAGCAAAAGTATTGACATGATTGACAGCCCCTCTTTCCGCAAAGGAGATGTCTTCTCTGGGTTGAAAACAGTGAGGAGGAATAGGGCCTGGTGGTACACACGTTTAATCCCAGCACTTAGAAGGTCGAGACAGGCAGAGTTCCAGGCTAGCCAGGGCTACAGTGTGCAGACAGGAGGGCAGGGAAAGCCAGGGCAGGGAGAGAGCAGGCAATCAGACTTTTCCCTGGTGTCTATCAGGCAGCCAGATGACGGCTGCTCCTGGGGAAAGAGGCCACCTTTCTCCATTGTCTGTCTCAAAGGCCGAAGTCCTTTTTAGCTCTCTTGCTAGGTTCTGGCCATTTTCCCAGGTACTAACCACATTAGAAGCCTGTGCAAATGCCTATCTCAGTAGAATTACATACTAACCCAAAGAATTACATAAATAATAACTCTTTAAGGACGGGAATGTGATGGATAATATTATTTTTTTATGTGCGTGGTGTTTGCCTGCACATGTGTTTATGCAGTGCATTACAGGAGTGCAGTGCCCACAGTGACCAGAAGAGGGCGTCAGATCCCCTAGAACTGAAGTTACAGGCAGTTGTGAGCACCATGTAGGAGCTGGGAATTGAACAGTGGTCCTTTGGAAGAGCAGCCAGTACATTTAAGCACCAAGCCATCCATCTGTCCAGCCCCATGGTGGATAATTTTTAAAAATATTTTTGGCTCTTCTACATGTTTTTGTTTCCTTATTTATATGCATTCCTTCAACAAAACAACAGGGGGGCTTGGTAGAAGCAGCCATTTGGGGATAGAAAATGGGGACTTAGAGAAATGATGGCATTTGATTAGGGTCTTAAAAATATATAGGAGTTCATCTTGAAGTTGAAGAAAGTGAGGACCACAGAGGAGAGCTTTGATCTCTTTGATATAAGTGGGAGGAGGGCTGAGAAGGTTGAAGTAGTGTGTGATTGGGTGGTGGCCTGGGGGAAGGAGGAGCCATGACTGCTGCTGGGGGTGTGGTTTCTGGCCTGGGATGGTTGGTGCTGTTTGCCGTTAGGATGCTGGGCAGATGCTGGAATAGCTGCCATCAGGAGTAGTAGGCATGCCCAGCAGGAGTTAGGGGAGGAGTGCTCTGTTGGGACGTGCAGATTATGGTGCCAGCACAGCATCCTGCTGGAGCTCTTGTGTTCATTCTGACATAGGAGTTGAGAGCTGCAGGGGCTTCCAGGTGGCTGTAGG
Source organism: Microtus ochrogaster (assembly GCF_000317375.1). Taxonomy (NCBI): domain Eukaryota; kingdom Metazoa; phylum Chordata; class Mammalia; order Rodentia; family Cricetidae; genus Microtus; species Microtus ochrogaster. The sequence goes on from NC_022010.1 coordinate 41,876,522, forward strand.
ACCTAGGAATGAGGAAGCAAGGGAGTGGCCTCCAGAGAATTAACTGTTTTTAGAAAAGAAGGAAGGGTGAGGTCTGAAGTCTTTAGAAATAACAGCTAAGGAGAATAATAGTAACTGGTAGGGAGGGAGAGCGTGTTCCTCTGGGGCGTGACCACCGGTAGGTTGTCCACGCTCCTGTGGGCGGCCTCAGTCCCGTGAGCATATGGGCAGCACTAATTGGATTCAGTGGGTTATAAAAAACATGAAACAACAGAAATAAAAGATACAACAACCAGCTCAGAGAATGGATGGTGCTCAGAGAGGACGTAGTAGTTATAAAGACAGTCTGTCTTAAGAGGCAGGGTCGCTGTTTGCAGTCTAATACGGTGCGTGCTTTAAAATATTCTCTAATTCTCCTCTAGATGTTATTTCATTAGTTAGATTTTAAGTAAAATATTTTTTGAAAATGTAAGGAAGACAAGCTGGGCAGTGGTGGCTCACGCCTTTAATCCCAGTCCTCAGGAGAGAGAGAGACAGGTGGGGCTCTAAGGAAGACAAGCTGGGCAGTGGGGGCGCACGCCTTTAATCCCAGTCCTCAGGAGAGAGAGAGACAGGTGGGGCTCTAAGGAAGACAAGCTGGGCAGTGGGGGCGCACGCCTTTAATCCCAGTCCTCAGGAGAGAGAGAGACAGGTGGGGCTCTAAGGAAGACAAGCTGGGCAGTGGGGGCGCACGCCTTTAATCCTAGTCCCTGGGAGATAGAGACAGGCGGAGCTCTAAGGTCCAGGACAGCCAGGGCTACCCAGAGAAACCCTGTCTTGGGGATTGCGGGGGGGGGGGGGAAGATGAGGTTTTAGGCTAGCCTTGGTCTGTGGGCCCAATATCCGTAGAGAAAATAGCTCAGCCTGGCCCAAGCACAGGACCTCAGTTAGCCAGCTCCTTAGGAGTGAGTGGGCCCCTTGTCCTGGAGATGGAGAGGGTGTGGACAGCCATGGTGTGTATCTGAATCACTCCCTTCTCTTCCTTGGCCTCTGGCCAGCTGCCTTCTCAGACCAGTGATGTCATACCACGCTGACCTGAAGGTGTGGGTTGCCTGGTACAGTCCCCTCTGGAATGAGGTCTTGAGGGGAACCAGCCTGGCCTTGGGCCAGAAGCCTGGGCCCCACATACATAGAGGTGAGTTGAGCAGATCTGACTTGGTGGAGTTCGTATGGGCGGCAGGAGAATTCTGTGGCTGTGGCTAGGGGAGGAGCTGTGGGCTCCCATGTTTACCAGAGAGGAAGAGGGGGCGAGGGACAGCTTGGTTGTTGGGTTGGCATATAGTCCCAAGAATATGGTAGGCTGTTTTTTGGAAAAAAACAAAATCCTCTTGGCAGGAAGTTGCTTGTCACGTCCACTTCGCAGTGTGAATTTGTGGTTTCCCTGGAGCTGTTGGAGAGTCCAGGAAGATGGGCTGGCTCTGTTTGGTTATGTGGTGTGGAGAACTAAAGGAGAGTGAGGCCCAGTGAGGGTGTCTGTGTGGACTGGATTCCCGATGTCACGATAGTGTGGCTTCTGTGCATTTCGTGACAGTGCAGGGTTGGGAGATGAGTTGGAGAACGCAGGAACGAGGGATGGTTTTGAATCAGACCTCATTCAGCCCACCCGGGCAAAAGGGGATGGGCAAGGTGTATTCAGCCTTGCTTTCTTTTCATGCTGCTCACTCTGGGCTCTTGTAACTGTACCCAAGACTAGTTTCTGCCATCGCTGTGGCAAGATACCAAGGAGCCTCCACGTAGGCTAGAACCTGGGCCCTGGCAGAGTCTTCTCCCTGCCATAGCTGCTCCAAGATGGGCTGAGTGGGGAGGAAGTGAAGCCTGCTGGGAACTCACAAAGTGCCCTCCTAGGCTCTCTTCTTTTGCCTTGGGGCTGATTGCAGGAGTATCTAAACATTTTTCTCTGCCTCGCATCCCAGGAAGGAGGAGAGTGCCCTAAGCTCAGCTGAGCTCTAAATACCTGCTTGGAAGGAGTCAGGATGCCTCAGATGCCATAGGAATGAGGGTGTGTGTGTGTGTGTGTGTGTGTGTGTGTGTGTGTGTGTGTCTGTCTGTCTGTCTGTCTGTCTGTGCTCGCGCTTTTCCCAGCCTGTGTTGGAGCCACTTCTCCAGACGTCTGGGCTCCTCAACTCTCAAGTCACAAGTGTCTGGCCCCAGTGCACTGATCTGTTGAGCATGCCCAGACCCAGTGCTGTCTGAGAGGAAGGAGAGGTTGAGGACTGGAGAGCTAAGGGCAATAGGATGCTCTGGGTCTGGGTCTGTCAGTCTGCCTGTGGGGAGTGGGGGATGGATGGAGGGATAACAATGTGGCTTCCATGACTGGGTGAGGAGTGGGTTAGGGAGCTCAGAACTTGCATGTGTTCTCAGCAAGTGGGTGCCACGCATTCTTGGAGTGGAGTAGACTTGGGTGTTGGGGGGTAGGAAGAAGATATTTCAGTCCCCAAGATTGCTGGGAGGGGCTCGGTGAAGTAGGGCACAGGCTTCTGTGGCTTCTTAGGTGACCCCGGTATTATTGAGTATCAGGGTGTTTGGATCCCTGAGGTACTAATTGGTGACTCCGGAGCTTGAATTCTTGGAGGCTCCTGAAGTTCAGAGGAGCGGTGGCTCTGAAGTCAGAGAGGGTGGAGCCTCTGCTCTGGTTTCCTAAGGGTCGCGGCTGCCACTGCTTGCTGGTTAGCTGCATAGGGGCAACGCGACACAGAGACGAATAGAAACTGGGAAGGAGGCTGTGGGGACGGGGTGCCCACAGGCCGGGCCCAACTGGAGCAGAGGCTGTGATAATCTACCTGGTTGTGGACCTGAGCCCTTGGAATTCATGTAGGTGCCGGGATTGGAGCCTTTCCAGCCGAGGCGCTTTAGCAGCCCCTCCCCTCCTAAAGGATGCTCGAGGCCCGCCCCCGCCCCCCTAGACGCAGGGGAGTGACGCTGCGGGTGCTGCTGCTGCCGGTGCCACTGGAGGGGCGGGGGCTGCGGGTAGCTCCGCTTCCCTCTGCCCCCACGGTGGGACTTTGGGTACAATGGGGGAGAGATCTGCTTACCAGCGCCTGGCTGGGGGCGAGGAGGGACAGCAGGTAATGGGGATAGCGAGAAACCTGGAAGTCAGGCCTCATCTGTGGGCCCAGCTCTGCTCTCTGCAGCGGAGCTTCTTCGTAAGAGCTTAGGGTGCCTGTGTCCCGCCTCCCCACCCCCCACCCCCAGCTGTAGGGCTAGGAGGCTGGGTGCAGAGCGGTGTGTGTGTGTGTGTGTGTGTCTGATAAGTCTGAGGTGATGGTGGTGGTGAATTATTGATGCTGGTATCTGACTCAGTGTGGGTCCCTAGGGGTACAAATAGGCTACCCTTTGGGCTTTCTGCATTGCGGGTTAGGAGCCTAGGAAACACATCTAGTATTCAGGCACACTCTTTTATAGGAGGAAGCTGTGTTTTGGGCGTTCCCATTTATTGAGTTGAGTATGTGTATGAATCCAAATATCCCTGTGGGCTTTGGAAAATGGCACGGGTCCTCTTCCCCTTGGAGATCAAGCACTTTCTTTCCTAGCCGGGAGAGGGCAGTAGCTGGCAGGAAAAGGGGAATGTGCCTGGGAGTTGAGAGGCAGAAAGGTCAGGTCTGTTTTCCCAGGCAAGGAAGAGGTCCAGGAACTGATCTGGCTTCTGACCCCACGATATACGTCTGTTGCCCTCTTCAAGTCTCCCATAGCTGGATTCTGGGTAAGCTGCCAGGTGTTCTTACGCAGACACCCAGGGGAACGATCAGGCATGGTTTTCTGGTGAATTTGGGGCATTCCTTTCTGGGGTGGCTGGAGTTTTTACGCTGACCACTCTAACCAGCCTCAGCTTAGCAGTAGTAGAGAAAAAAAAAAAAACCCTGTTTAATTTTCTGACAGACACAGGTCAGCTTCAGGTGGTATCTTATGGAGAAGGACAGTCTGTAGCCTGCTGCAGTCTGAGGGTGTGGTCAGCCAACCTGTGCTGACAGGCCGTGTCCACACAGCCTCGGCCTGACCTTGCCTTGCACATTTGACCTCAGTGGTCACACTGATTGTTTGCTAAGCCTGAAGAGAGGCTGTATTTGGCAGTCCACAGTCTTTGTATGACTGATGGCAATGGGGAAGGGCTGTTGCTGGGGGCACCCCTCATCAGAATAGAAAATGGCTGTCCCCTAGCTAGGAGTCCAAACACTGGAAAAGATCCTGGAAAGAGTCTGCTGGGATGCTGACTCCCCAAAACTCCCCCATGAGCCAGCTGTGGCTCCCTGAGCTGGCAGCCAGCTGGGTATGGACAAGAGAGCAGTGTACAAGAAACAGGGGCTCCTTACATTGGGGGGTGGTGCTGGGATCTGGGGAGCAGAAGATGACTTCCTGCAGCTGTCAGGTGTATGTGGGAGCTGCAGTGAGGGGTGTAGAGCAGCTGGCCTCCTTGAGGGGCAGAGGGACCATTTGTCAGCTGTAGGAATATGGGGGGCCCCTGGGGGCTTGGTGGGGCGCCTTCTTAAACTGAGGCTGTTATGTGTGTGTGGTGCTGTACGAGATGCTACCCTGCAGCCTGAGCTGCAGCTTTGAGGTGGGAGCATCCCGGCAGAGAGCTTGGATGTGTTTGTTTATTTGGAGGGAGTCTTGGGTCTTTGCCAGATAATCTGGGGAGTAGTCACCCTGGTTGTTGTGGGCAGTACACAAGGCAATCCCGGGGGAGGGGTGGAGATTCTCACCACCCCCCTTGGCTGGACTGTCCCACTCTGGCAGGCTGCCAGCCTCCTATTTCCGTCGGGCACCAGGGTAACAGGGCCACATTAGGGTCTGAGCCAGGAGACACCCAGCCAAGGTTGGGACGTGTGTGGGGGAGGGTCTTTGAAGGATCTGTCTGCAGGATCCAGGAAAGACTCAGAATCCAAGCCCCCAATTCAGGCTGCAGTCAAATCCCCATAGACCCAGAAAAGCCCCATGGGGGCTTGTAACCCCTTTTTATATGTGCCGTTTGGTTCACGGCCCCCACACTGAAATCCCAGGGATTGTCTGCAACCGTGAGGGCTGCAGTGGAGGCTAGAGACAGGGAGCCTTGTGTATGGGGAGTCAGTGGGGCCGGTGCTAGGAGGAAGAGTGCCCCCCCATTCCTGCTGTCCTCTTGGCAGTGATTCAGAAAGGTCTTTTTTCAGCCAGTGTCAGAGCCGCTCAGCTGGGGAAGGGAGGGAGGGAAGGAGGACAGGCGGGCAAGCAGGCAGTGGGGGGAAGCCCGGGGATAGGACTAGAGCTGTGAGCACTGCCCTGGAGAGGAGACAGGAGAGGACCCAGCCTGCGGCCAGCTGTGGAGTAAAGCCTGCACTCCGTTCTTCCCCGTCCCCTACTTCTGGTGGGACTTGGGGGATTTCTAAGACAGGTTTCCCACCCCTGGCCGGTTTCCTTGCTGGGCAGAGCATAAAACTCAGAAGCTGCGGCCCTTGCCCGCCCTCTTTAGATCTAGGCCATAGCTCCTTTGACTTCTTAGGGGCTTCAGTTTGTGGAGATGCCGGCAGCCCGTCGGTTCCCTGGCCTTGAGCTCTCCTTTCCTCTCTTGGCCAGACTGCGGCGACGTCTGTACACAGTGAGTGGTGGTGGGGGGGGGCTGGGGGTGGGAAACGCACTGGCTGTGGACATGGTTAGCCCCTCGGTAGCAGCACTTTACAGAGGGGCAGGGTAGGCATGACTGAGGGGCACCTTCCTGAGGCTCATGGAGTGTAAGCTGGAGTGTCTTCCTTCCTAGCTGCCGCAGTCGTTCTTGGGCGCCTGTGTGCACGCCTACGTGTATGAGTGTGTGGTCAGTCTGGTGTGTGCTTACACGCAGGCCATGCAGCTGCATGTGCCGCACACAGGTAGTGTAGATTTCCTACCATGTTGTGGGCCAGACCGTCTGAGCTGGGAGTTGCTGCTCTAGTGCCCTGTGCATCACAGACAAAGGAATGTGGCTGGAGGGAGTCTTAGGGGCTGTCACTCTGGGCTTAGCAGTAGCAACGGGACTAGACCCCCACCTGACTCCTCTTCGCCAGGATGTCTTCTAGGCTTCATATCTCTCCCTCATGGGTGCCTTGTCCCTGGGTTGGGGACTGGAGGGGGAGTGTCCTGCTGAGCAGGGAGGTGTGTTGGCTAGTCTGTGAAGGAAGTGGGGGGACAGGCTGGGCTGTGCTTTCTAGGTAGCTTCAGCAGGGCCTCTGGGTTTCTCTGAGCCCTCCCTGTCTGTTCAGGGTGTGACTTTGAGCTATGACCTGGAGTTTAGAGATGGGAATGGGGAGTTTGGAGTCCTACGGCTTGAGGGTATGGGAGGAGAGGAAGACCCGTGGCTGCTTCTGATGGGACCAGTCGCCCTCATCTTGAAGCCCTGCCACATAGCTAACGGGGCCACTTCGCTCCAGGCCCAAGGCCCAGTGGTGGAGCCCGGTGCAGTGATTTTTCACCCTGCACCTCGGGCTTTACTCCGGAAAGCAGAGGCACACGTCTGCTTAACCCCCACACACTGTTTGCAAACAGTTCATTTTGTTGAGGACGAATGCATCAGTACAACTAAACGTTTAGAACTGACGTAGAAACTGTAGCTTTCTCAAGTTTTTTCTCTTATTATTTTATGTATATGGGTGTTTTGCCTGCATGTATGTCTATGCATCGTGTGCGTACAGTGCCTGAGGAGGCCAGAAAAGGGAGTCAGATAACCTGGAACAGGAGTTACAGATGATTTTGAGCTGCCATGTAGATGCTGGAATTGAACCCTGGTCCTCTGGAAGAACAGTGTATGCTCTTAACCTCTGAACCATCTTTCCAGGTTTTGAAGTATTAATATATTATTTTTTTTGCTTCCCTTCACAAATACAGTTAATAGGAATGTTACATATTAAGTATATGTAGAGTCGATAAACATGGTGCCAACTATAATATGTGGAGAAATAAGAGGAAAATAGTTTGTAACTCTTGATGTATTCTGTCATGCACTAGCTGTATTGTGAGGGACCAAAGAGGCTCAAGCCTCAAGAGAGTCACTGGGAGGAGTTTTGTGATAATAGGGTATATTCCCTAATTTTTTTTTATCTGATAGTGGACTTTTGCTATATTCCAAAGAGTAGCGTTTTCCTCAGTTTACACAGTAAACAGTTCACACGGTTCAGGAAAAGCAGGCTACAGTAAAACTACAAAAGATTTTTCTTGTTTAATGTACAATAGAATCTAAGTCTAGGTTTGGATCGTTCTAATGGTCTTCACCTGCATAAACTAAGTTGCATGGAATCCGTGTGTTCAAATCTGTCCTGTGCTTTGCAGAATAACTCATGTTTTACCCCTTACTACCCGCTAAATGTCACCCCCCCCCACTATGACAGACAAAAATATCTTCTATCTGGAGGGTTGTTCAGCCCTTAGAGAACCATCCAAATAAAGGGTTACAGCTTAAAGTTTGGAAGCCGCCCACCAGCCCAGTCTCCTTGGTGGAAGAGCCAGGGTTTGAACCAAGGGCTTGTCCTTCCTATCCCTTACTCTTTGTGGAGCCTTGAGGTGCAGGGAAAATCTGAGCTGCAGCTCCTAGCACTGTTGGCAGGACCACTGGGAACTGTGGGGGTAGGAGGCTCAGGCTGGGCGGCCCATTCCTCTTACTGCATCTGTATTGAGAGTGCGCTATGTTCAGGAGCGGGTCACCTGGCCCCAATAGACAGCTGACCTTTTCACCTCACCTGTCTTCTTCTCAGGAACTGAGGTGAGGCCAGAGTCTGGTCTGCGAAAGTGCTTATTGTCAGGTGTTTTACTCAAACGGATGGGTTTGACTTTAGCTTTGAAGGTGTTCTTGGCCTTTTCCTCTGGACCTTGGACCTTGGACAGGTACTCTCAGCATTGCTGGTTGTAGCCTGCAGGTACGTTTTGTTTTGCCCGTACGTATAGACTGTGTGTGTACACTCACACATATTTTAGAGTTGCACTGTTTGGCGTCATTTAAAAGTTGAGACAGATAAAATGTTAAGTGAAAAAGGAGAAACAGCAGTATGGGTAATGTGTGACTTAAAAGGACACTTAGAAGACATTGGCAGCTGGCTTTGGGGACTGGGAGCTAGGTGGCTGCACAGGAGGAGAGAGAATGAGGTTCCCTGTGCCTTTTGAGTATTTACCATGTGCACACGTTGCCATTCCGAAGATATTTTTGAAGGTAAGATTTCATACAAATTGTGACATCTGGTACTGCAAAACTGACACGTTTTGGTTAAAGTCTGGGCCATAGTCTCTTGGGCGGCTGTTTAGGGAAGCAAGCGCCCGCTTACTGGGGTGTCTGACCCTCCCTGGTCCACACCTCCCACTCTCGTCTTCATCTTCTGGCACTTTAGGCACCTGGGTGTTGCCCGTGGGTCAGTGGGTAAGGCCTGGTGGTGTCAGGCAGTAAGAACTGGACAGGTCTTCTGTGGGGTCTGTCTGATGAGGGGTCCGGTGGATGGATCTCACAGGGCCACTGTACCCCACCCTGACTTCTAAATGAGATTGTAGGAGTAAGATGACCGATAACTGTTAGTCTGCGCTTCAGGGGCCTGTGATTCCCTGAGGTCCCTGAGCACAGTTGATCTCAGTTCACTCAGACAGAGAGCACAGATTTGGGAGTAAGACTTGATTCCTGACTGCTCTGGTCTGGGGCTCATCTCCGCTGTTTGGGGGAACGAGAAGGTTCTTTGGGTTCTATAGAATGTGGGTGAGCCACATTGATGGCCAGGTCTCCTGCCACTTGCTTACATGCCCTGGCCCCTCAGTTATGCTTCCTTTTCCGCAGAGGCTGGGGAGCAGCAGCATGCAGCCGGAGGAGGGGACGGGCTGGCTATTGGAGCTGCTGTCTGAGGTGCAGCTGCAGCAGTATTTCCTGAGGCTTCGCGATGATCTCAACATCACCCGCCTGTCCCACTTTGAGTATGTCAAGAACGAGGACCTGGAAAAGATTGGCATGGGCCGGCCTGGTAGGTAGCCCATGGGCCTTGCTTGATCCTCTTGACCATTGACTTGGTACCTTTAGTATGGCCTAGGACACAGAAGAATCTCTTTGTCATGGCAGCTGAGAACTTTGTCAGCCTGAGACCCAGAGCCCCTGAGATGAGTGGAGGGCATCCGTAGAGGTGCTGGTCACAGGGTTCCCTGGGAATGGCTTCTGGTTGTAAATGTGAATTGGAAAGTCCTTTCTGTACTTTGTGTTTTTGAGACAGATTCTCAGTAAGTTACCCAGAGTAGCCTTGAACCTGTCCATAGCCAAAGCGGACCATGGACTTAAGTTCCTCCTGACTCGGCTCCCTGGTAGCCGAGATTATGCCTTTGCTCCCAGGCCTGCTTCCCAGCCCGCACCATTTGTGTTTGAGCAGATATTTGTGGGATGTATTTCCGGTGTCCCTTTCGTCTCTTCTGTTTGATTCTGAACACCAGTGGGGTCAGTGCCAAGAGTTCTACATTGAGAAGGGAAGACAAAAACTCTTAGACGGGGCCAGAGAGATGGCTCTGTGGTTAAAGGCGGTCAGGTTGCATCTCCCAACATGAGGCATGTGCGTGTACCCTGACACACACAATCCATAAATAAGAATGTAAGGTCTTTTCAAGTCCATCTCTCAGATGGTTTGCTAACACACAGAAACCTTATCTTTCGTTTCTTTCTAAACAGAATCTACCAGTTGCCGGCTAGAAGTCATGGCATTCTCTGAATCATCAGGAATCATTGGGTCACAGTAGAATGCGCTTGTTAAAAAGCAAAGTGCTGGGTTTGACACCACAAACGGGTGTAGTGGCAAACACCAGGAAGTCTAGCAGAGAAGCAGTAGATCAGTCTTCAGCTACCTAGCAGATTCAGCCATCCTGGGCTACTGTAGACTGTCTCAAAAAACACAATCAGAAACCTTAATGTGTTCAACTCAGAAGAGCCAAGTGTTTTGTAAGATTAAAAATGACACTAACTTCTGCTGCTTTAGGCCTGGGTAGTTTATCTGTCTTAGTGTTACCGCTGAGTGCTGAAACGTCACTATCAGGGCAGCCTGTGGAGGGAGGGGTTCATTTGGTTCACACTTCCACGTAGGAGCTGTCGAGAGGACACGATCTTGGAGGAGCTGACGCAGAGGCCACGAAGGGGTGCCACTTACTGCCTTGTTCCTCATGACTTGCTCAGCCTGCCCAGGGGTGCCCCTTCCCCGTCAGTCACTAATTAAGAGGATACCTTACAGCCTGGTCTTCTGGAGGCACTTTCTCAACTGAGGGTCTGTCTCCTCTGATGACTCCAGCTTGTGTCATGTTGGCGTGAAGCCAGCCAGCACGGTGCCTGGTGTCAGCAGTGTAAGGATATTTTATGGGAAATAAACCTTAGAATGGAGGGAATTCTGTATATATCTTTACCTGATTTGTCTGGAGAGTTGGAGAGTCAATTGCCCGCCATGACTGTTCAGTTTTGATGAAAAGACATCTCCACCCAGCTTGAGAATCATGCAGAAGTAGATTGCAGAGATTGGGTGAATGAAATTCCTAGTTGGCTGAGCAACTAATTCAAGCTGGTGTCCGTGTGCTGAGCAGTAGCTACTGGTGGGCCTACTGGAGGAACCGAGGAAGCCTGCCAGGTGGACAGCAGTCTTCCTGACAGCCCTGGGCTCCTGTTCCCTCCCCGCAGGTCAGAGGCGTCTGTGGGAGGCTGTGAAGAGGAGGAAGGTCATGTGCAAACGCAAGTCGTGGATGAGCAAGGTGCGTGAGTAGACTGTGTGGGGGCGGAGGGGCACCCTGAGGGCCTCACACCGCTGGCGGGTCCTCAGCAGGTGTGATCTCACCAGCT